>NW_024609857.1:98546740-99099742 GCF_016920785.2 Ixodes scapularis
GGCCGTCGAGGACGACGCCGTCCGGCGACATCGAGTCGCCGTTGTAACGCGGTCGTGACGTCGCGTTGAGGATGACGCCGTTGCGCGACATCAAGTCGCCGTTGTGACGCGGTCGTGACATCGCGTCGCCTTGAGGACGACGCCGTTACGCGACGTCAAGTCGCTGTTGTAACGCGGTCATGACGTCGCGCGCCACATCGACGACGACGTGGACGTGGTCGTCGAAGCCGACGTTGACGTCGACGCCCCACGCAACGTCAAACATCGCTATGACGTCACGTTAACGTCGTCCAACGTCACGACGAAGCCTTGACGGCGTGTAACATCGTCTCATTCGCCAGCATCAATGCCGACGCGCAGTCACGACGAAGTCTTGACGTCGTGTAACGTCGTGAAGCTGTCGGGACGTCTTTGTGACGTCGAGTTGCGTCATGTCAACAACGATGTCAACGAACTGACACCAAGCGTCCTTATGACGTTGCATTGACAAAGACGCCGTCATCTTGACGACCCGTGACGTTGTCGTTGTCGTCATCAACGTCAACGTTGACATCGTCGTCGTTGTCAACGCAATATGACGTCAGAACGCAGTCTTGATGTCGTGTAATGCACGTTGTCAACGTCGATGTCGACGTTGACGTCAAGGCGTCGTCCTGATGCCGTATGGCGTTGTGACGACAAGTCAGGTCGCGGTGACTTTATGTACGTGACGCCTGACGTCTAGGTTCTATGAAAATATAGTCCAGCGTTCTATCGTTTCTATCACCTTGAACAATGTTCCGGTCGAACTTGGCGCTGGAACGAAACGTGTTTATCAAAAAAGGCGGCTAATCCGAACCACTTCGCTCGTAGCGCCCGAGAGGGCGCTACGAGCGAAGTGGCTTGGATTAGTCGTTTTTTTTTTCACATGCGGAGGTACCAAAATAGCACTCCTGTGGCCCCACTCGTCCCTTCTAGTATATACTCTAATCGTGCGAAAGACAGCACAGCTTCATCCTCCTTCCTCTTAAATTAGCTGCCCCTAGAAAAACACACAATAAATTAAACTTTTTCGTGATGTTTCCTAATTACCATAATTTTTGTTCTTGAAAAAATAAGTGATCTTGTTATGGTCCTCCATATTCCAATTACGCCCCCCCCCCCCCCCCCCCCCCCGCAGTAGCGCTTTACAGCTTTCCCAATGGACGAAATTGTCTGTTTCTAAAAGCAAGCATTTTTCAATATAGACCATTTTACTGTTTACGTACATAAGCAGCTGCAAGCGCCCCAAGCGTCCTTCGGTTGCTCCGTCTTCGCAAGCCTGTCGAGCTCCCTTTTGTCACCAGTGCCAGAAAGCATGAATGCTACACGGACAAAAAGTAGGATATTTAGCGAGGGCCTTCGGCTGTACGATTTAACGTCTTGGAAGGGTCAAGTTGGTTTACAAGATGTTCGAAACATTTTAACAAATCTCGCGCTCCTTCGTTATCTCGGCTTTCAACTGAAGAATAGACCGATCCCACAGCTAGTTTGAGTACGCCACCGCTGCCGACATGCATCGTGGGAGCTGTAGTCTTTCTGCACGCGCGACAACCCTGCTGGAGGTCTGCGCGAGCAGAGCACGAGGCGGTATGAGTTTTCTCGTGAACTGGCGTCTGGCTCCTACGAACTACAGCTATGGCGGCGTCACGCATGCGTGGAACGCTTGGTGGGATCGGTCTATTGGTGGTTAAATGTGTAGAGCTAAAGCGCAACACTAATACGCGTGCCACACGGGCAACTCGATGCCATTTACAACGAATGACATTTGAGCGGACGGCTAATCAGCGCGCGGCACTCCGGGCGTGGCGTTTTCCACGCGCGACAGATTGCGAGCTGATTCGCCGATCACACAAATGTCGTTCGTTGTGAATGGCATTGGAGTTGCCCGTACAGGAACGGGTATTAGAGTGGTGGCTCAAGCAACGTCAGGGGCTAATGACGTTTTCAGCGCACGGCACGAGCAGCACCGACGGGACTGAGTTCCGAGCTCGGAGAGAACAGCACGAGCCTGGCAGCGATCGACGGTGCACCAGGGCGGTCTCGGCGAAGTCCCATTTTTATGTTCTTTTCATTTTTTTTTATTTTGCGGTTATAAAGATCAGTTTGTTGATTTCCATCGACGTACGTCTTTTCTGACCGCCACAAATGTTTCATTGACGTTCCAAGCAGCGGTGTTAAGGGGGACTTTGTTCGTTCTTGTTATGAACCGGAAGTTCGCTGGGATGTCAAAGATTGGAGCACCACCTGGTGGCGTTTGCAAAAAAAAAAAAAAAAAAAAAAAAGATTTTATATAAAGGAGGGAAGAAAAGTTAGAAAAAAATGGCGATCTCCTCCATTACACTTACGCTTATGTACAACACAAATAACTAAAAACAACTCGTTTATACGAGTACTTTGTTCGTTAGTGATTATCGTTAGTTTGTTCAAGGATAAAAAAATCTTCATCCAAATTTTATTTATATTTGCTCTTCGATTTATTTGAATTGTGTTCTTTAATCGCACGTTCGCTTGCAGTGATTATCTCTGGAAAAGCAGAATTGTTTGGCCTTTTTGCCAATGTGCAGGGAGACGATAAAAAAGCCGTATATTTTTTTTAATAAACAAATCGCACAAGTGTGTGCTAGACTGGAGGGTTAATGTGCAAATGAAACAATAAGGGAGCATAAAAATAAAATCCGACAACAAGGCAACGCATGGATAACCAGAAGACTCGAGAAGCGCTAGTATAAATAGATGAGCGAAGAATGTGAATACATAAAATATCTGGGCCAGCGAAAGACTTCGAGCCTGAAAACATTTCCTCGGTGGAAATGAATAGCATTTTTTACGGAATCTACACATGGATGAGTGTTATGTCTTCATATTGCCGTCTTCGCATATTTTTTTTTATTATTTTTTGTGTGATAAAAACATCTTTCTCGTACCGGGAAAGAAACAGCAGTTGACACAATTGAGCATGGACATAATGCAGACTCAGAAAATAATGAAATCATATAATAAAAAAAAAAGATGTCGGAAGTAGATGTTACCCAGTTTTGTTCTATTGTTCTTCGCTTTGCGGCATCTCTACTAAACGGAAATAGAGGTATGAGGTGGAGGGAAGTACAAGGCATTCGCCGGGAAATGGGCGAGGAACATATACTACACTATCCTGTGACCAGGAGTTTTCTTTCTGGTCGAACAATGGTCGTACACTCTACGTGGCATGCAAGCAATAGCCAAGGTAAAAACAAACACAAAAGGCGCAGGCTGTTTCGTAGAGATAAGCTGCAGGCATCGTTCGAGGTGGACGTTCTACATCTACTTTATCGTTATATTCAAGATGCGTTTTGCCTAGTGCATTTTTATACTCGGAATAATGTGGTAGAAAATAATTAAAACAGCGACAAGAAAGGATACAAGGGCAAGTAGACGAAGCACACACAAGCGCAGCTCCGACCTTGCTCGAGAATAATAGTACATTCGTGCCGAGGGCATTTAACATACTTGGAGTATTATAGTACAGAATAAATAAAACAGTGCAAAACTCACAAAGGACCAGTAGAAGACACAGAAACGCAACGCTGACCTTGCTAGAGTATTGTAGTTTATTTGGGACGAGAGCATTTCACATCGTTGAAGTATGTGCGATATTTAACAAAAATGCCATACATAATATTGCATAAAAGCGTACGTCGTCTGTATAATTGATATGTTTTTATTATTAACGTCATTTTTTCTACTGTCCTGCTGTCATTGTTTGCCTTGAAGGGGCACCGAGGTTTGGTCAGATTGCATAATAGAAGCTTTTTTCTCTCCATCTTCCCAAATGGAGATGGACAATTATTCAATATTATTAATATTTCATAAAAGATATAAAACAACGCAAAGAAACAAAACAAAAACGCTTCAAGAAGGCTTAGAAAACACATACAAATACAGCGCTTTCATTTTTATAGTATTACAGTATACTTGGGATGGAGGGAATTTCAGAAACTTCGAGTAATGTTGTACGAAGTAAATAAAACAGCGCAAAAACGCGAGGACTAGTGGAAGACAAAGAAACAGAGCAGTGAACTTGTTATATTATTACAGTATATTTGGGTGAGGGTATTTCACATATTAGAGTAATATTTTACAAATTAAATAAAACTGCGCAAAAAACACGTACGAGTGCAAGTAGAGGACAAAGAAACACAGCGGTGAAGTTGCTGTGGTATTACAGAATATTGTCACGGGTGGTGACCAATAAACAAGAAATGAACAGGAAGAAATAAACGTTTAATGTGGCGAACTTGTGCCAAAACAAAAAGAGAATAGAAAATAATAACAAAGCGTCGCGAGCGTCGAGGTCGGCGAGACAGCAGGGTCGAGCGCTGGGACGAAACTGACTCGACAAGGTCGCGGGCGGCCCCTTATCTAGAGTGAGTCACTGTCTCGAAGATTCGGCGGAGAAGGTTCGAGCGTAGCGCGCTCGGGGCGAGAATGAACAAGCACTTTCTAGAACAACAAAAACAAGGATGAACGATAGTTATGGCCGCAGCAAGAATGAACGAGAACTTTCTACAAGTCCGTGACCCTGCGCGCGGCATTATCCCCCCTCTTTAAAAAGTGCATCGTCCCGATGCAGCACAAAACGAAGAACAACAAACAAAAACAAATCCAAAACAAAAAGGCAGCAGAATCGCGAGTCGCAGTTCACAGTTCACAGTTCACCCGTCGACGAGAGTGGGAAGTTCTATCGTTCGTAGTACGGCTTCAGCCGGACGACGTGCACCACCTCCGGTCGTGGCGGGCGTCTTGCAGATGGGCGCGTTCCGTCGGGTAAAACTTCGTAGTTCAGGTCGCCGAGGCGTCGGATGATTTTGTAGGGTCCGAAGTAGCGTTTGAGAAGCTTCTCGCTGAGACCACGGCGACGAATGGGAGTCCAGACCCAAACCCTGTCTCCGGGCTGGAAGTGGACGTCCCGACGGCGAAGGTTGTAGCGGCCAGTGTCGACGCGTTGTTGGGCTTTAATCCGGAGTCTGGCGAGCTGACGGACTTCTTCTGCCCTTTGGGCAACCACCTGGGCGTCGTCGCTTACGTCGACAGCCGGTTCATGGGGCAACATAGCGTCCAGCATTGTCGTTACCCTGCGCCCATGCACCAGTTGAAAGGGTGTCACTCCGGTGGTCTCTTGTACGGCCGTGTTGTAGGCAAAGGTGACGTACGGCAGCACCTCGTCCCATGTCTTGTGCTCCACGTCGACGTACATGGAAATCATGTCGGCGATGGTCTTGTTGAGTCTTTTCGTGAGCCCGTTGGTCTGCGGGTGGTACGCCGTGGTGCGACGATGGCTGGTGTGGCTGAGACGCAGGATTTCTTGGGTCAGCTGTGCCATGAACGATGACCCTCGGTCTGTGATCAGGACTTCGGGGGCGCCATGCCGGAGGACGATGGACTCGATGAAAAACTTGGCGACTTCCACAGCAGTCCCTGAAGGGAGGGCTTTCGTTTCGGCGTACCGCGTGAGATAATCTGTGGCGACGATTATCCAGCGGTTTCCCGATGTTGACGGCGGAAAGGGGCCAAGAAGGTCCATTCCGATCTGCTGGAACGGTGCGGTCGGAGGAGCAAGCGGCTGCAGGAGACCGGCCGGTTTCGTTGGCGGTTTCTTACGTCGCTGGCACTCGTGGCACGATCGGGTGTAGAGGTGGACGGCTTTGGGGAGCTTTGGCCAGTAATACTTTTCACGAATACGGGCCAGTGTTCGGCTGTAACCGAGGTGTCCCGACGTCGGGTCGTCGTGACATGCTTGAAAGATCTCCTCCCGAAGGTCGGTCGGGATTACCAGCAACCACGGTGTGCTGTTGTCGCCGAAGTTCTCTTTGTAGAGTACACCTTGTCGAATGGCGAAGGTCGGCAGTACTCGTGAGAAAACACGTGGCACGGTACCCCCACCCCCTTCCAGGTGCTCGATTAATGCGCGCAGCTCAGGATCGTCCCGTTGACGTCGTGCCATGTCGTCGGCGTTTACAGCTCCTAGGAAGCTCTCGTCGTCATTGTCGTCGCTGCAGCCGGAAGGGGTTTCGACGGGGGCTCTGGACAAGCAGTCGGCGTCGCTGTGCTTCCGGCCGGACTTGTAGACCACTGTCATGTTAAACTCTTGTAGTCGGAGGCTCCATCGAGCAAGACGTCCTGACGGGTCCTTCAGGTTAGCAGGCCAGCAGAGCGAATGGTGGTCCGTGACTACACGGAACGGGCTCCCGTACAAGTACGGGCGGAATTTCGTGATTGCCCAGACGACCGCAAGGCATTCTTTTTCAGTCGTGGAGTAATTTCGCTCCGCCTTGGGCAATGTCCGACTTGCGTAGGCGATGACTCGCTCGGTGCCTTCTTGAACTTGAACCAGTACCGCGCCAAGTCCTGCGTTACTTGCGTCCGTGTGAATCTCGGTTTCCGCATCCTGGTCGAAATGTCCAAGAACAGGAGGCGTCTGCAGTCGTCGCTTCAGCTCGTCGAATGCCTGCTGCTGCTCCTCGGCCCATTCGAACTTCTCGGCGTCCTTCGTGAGGTTTGTGAGCGGTGCGGAAATCCTTGCGAAATCTCGAACGAAGCGCCGATAGTAGGCACATAGCCCAAGGAACCTTCGCACGGCCTTCTTGTCTCTTGGCACTGGAAATGCTGCGACCGCGCGAGTCTTCTCTGGGTCTGGACGAATGCCTTCGTTACTAACCACGTGACCTAAGAACTTCAGTTCGTCATAGGCGAACCGGCACTTTGACGGCTTGAGAGTGAGCCCGGCGGTCTGTATGGCATGGAGAACCGTGCGGAGTCGTCGCAAGTGCTCGTCGAAGCCAGCTGAAAATACTACGACGTCGTCCAGGTAGACGAGACAGCTCTGCCACTTCAGCCCTGCCAGTACGGTGTCCATGACACGCTGGAAAGTTGCTGGTGCCGTGCATAGTCCGAAGGGCATCACCTTGAACTCGTACAGTCCATCCGGCGTGACGAAGGCTGTCTTCTCTCGGTCCCGTTCGTCGACCTCGATTTGCCAGTAGCCGCTCTTCAGGTCCATCGATGAAAAGTATCGAGAGTGGCGCAGCCGGTCTAGAGTGTCGTCGATGCGGGGCAGTGGGTAGACGTCTTTCTTCGTAACCGTGTTGAGCTGCCGGTAGTCCACGCAGAACCGAAGAGTTCCGTCCTTCTTCTTAACCAGCACGACTGGAGAGGCCCAAGGACTGCTTGAAGGTTGGATTATGTCGTCATTCAGCATCTCTTGAACTTGCTGCTGGATCACCTCCCTTTCCTTAGCGGTGACTCTGTACGGTGATCGATGCACAGGGCCCGCGTCGTCCTCGGTAACGATGCGGTGCTTGGCAACCGCGGTCTGGCGCACCTTCGACGACGTCGCAAAGCAGTCGCGGTATTCGGCGAGGAGGTTAACCAGCTGACGTCGTTTAGGGTCCGGAAGCTTAGGGTCAATGTCGAGCTGCGCTGGCGACGTACTGTCTTGCTGGGACGGCGAGAATTCGTCAGTAATCGCGGTGATTTCGGCGGGGTTTCGGAGTTCCTCGACGTGGCCCACGGCTGCACCTTTCGTGAGGTGTTGCGTTTCGTTTCGGAAGTTCGTCATGAGGGCCACAGTCCGCCCATCCTGAAGTTCAGCTACTCCCCTTGCGACGCCTATGCCTCTTCCCAGGAGCAATTGGAGGTTTCCCTCGAGAAGAACTTCGCCACAGGAAGCTTCATCGGTCCCGACAAGTACGAAAACACTCGACCGCGGTGGTAGGTTTACGTGGTTTGCGAGGACTCGGACCGTGGGTGACGTCGCTTGGGGTTCCTCCGATGGTGGAGCAGGTTTTCGTAGCGTCAGCCGGTTTGTTCCGAGGTCGATGACGGCGCCATACTCGCAGAGAAAGTCCATTCCGAGGATAACGTCCCTCGAACAGTCTTGCAGAATGACGAACCTGACAGGGCACGTTTCACCGTGGATCTCGACGCGAGCAGTGCATCTCCCGACTGGTGTGATGAGACGTCCTCCGGCGGTTCGTATTTGGGGTCCTTCCCACGGCGTCATGACTTTTCGAAGGCGGCGGGAGAGCCTCCCACTCAAGACTGAGTAGTCTGCTCCGGTGTCCACGAGTGCCGATGCGTCGTGGCCGTCAATGACGACGTTTAGGTTGTTGGACAACGTTGCAGGGGCGTCGTAGCGATGCGTGGCGTCGGGGGAGTGGGAGCGCTCCGTCGTTCTTGGAGGCTCTTTACGTCGGTCGTCTTCGGCAACTCCACCTCCAGGGGTTGCCGCGCCTAGTTTCCCCGGCGAGGAACGAGGGGTGACAGGCTTTCACGTCGGGGTCGGTGCATCGGCGAAGCTGGACGTCGCGGCGATGGCGACCGGAACTCTCGGCGGGACGCAGGCTCGGGGGACTGGGGTCGTCGCAGGTACTCGTCGATCTCCCGAGGGCGTTCACCATACCGGGGGCGCGGGTCGTTTGGGTGGAACCCGCGCAGCCCGAGTCGTCGGTATGGGCATCGGCGGTACACATGGTCGGGTTCCCCGCAGTGGTAGCAGAGCGGGCGTCGGTCGGCCGTTCGCCACACGTCGGTCTTCCTCGACGAGGGTTGCTCCGGGCGGACGTCCTGGACTTGCCCTTCCTGGCGTCGAGGATACTGTGGCATCGGAGGGTCTCGTCGGGGTGGCGCCGTGGCCTGGCGGTTAGCTTGCGGCGGTCGTCGGGCCATGGCGGCGTAGCTCAAAGTCGGCTCCTCTGGCGTCGACATGTTGATCGGAACCTCAGGTTGGAAGGCCCGATGAGCTTCATCTCGCACGACCTCGGCGAGCGACAGGGAGGACGGGCGATCCATAGCGGGGAGCATCTTGCGGATTTCTTCCCGGACGACTTCACGGATGATGTCACGGATGCCTGGGAGGTCGGTACCAAGGTTGTATCCGGATGTCGCCAGAGTAGTCACGCCAGGGTGTCGCTCGTAGTGCCTGGCGCGTGCTAGTAGGGCACGTTCCATACTCGTCGCCTCCGTGACGAACCCGTCCACAGTTGTCGGGGGATTGCGAATGAGACCTCCGAATATCTCGCTTTTCACACCCCTCATCAGGTGTCGCAGCTTCTTCTCCTCTGTAGCCTGAGGATCGGCGCGGGCGCTCAGGCGAAGAACATCCTCGACGAAGCCGGTGACGCTCTCGTTGGGGCCCTGGGTTCTGGTTCGCAGTAGGTCCTCGGCTCTCTCTCGGCGGTGGTGGTTGCTGAACGTAGCCTTGAGATCGGTCTTGAACATGTCCCACGACGTCAAAGAGGACTCATGATTCTCGTACCAGTGCTTGGCGGTACCCTCAAGCGAAAAATAGACGTTGTTCAGGCGCTGCTCGTCGGTCCAGCAATTGTGGCGGGCAACGCGTTCATACCGGTCAATCCAGTC
Organism: Ixodes scapularis; assembly: GCF_016920785.2. Lineage (NCBI taxonomy): Eukaryota > Metazoa > Arthropoda > Arachnida > Ixodida > Ixodidae > Ixodes > Ixodes scapularis. The sequence goes on from NW_024609857.1 coordinate 98,556,158, forward strand.
TTCGACGTCTTCGTATTGCTCGCCGTGGAATAGAGCAGCCGTCCGCGGTACGACGGGCAGGTAAACGACGGCTGGAGTGGCCGGGGTCTCCGACTGGTTGGCCATCGTCGTCCTCCTTGTTTGCCTGGTCCTGGGTGGCAAGGGTCCTAACTCCGGGGGTAGGCCAAGGTTCCGGCGACTTAATCGGGTCTCGGTCTGGTCCTCGTTGGGTTCTTGGGGGCTTGTGTTCGGACTTGCACTCCGAGAACTCGGAGGGGAGCGCTGCACGGGCATGCGGTTACCCCGCACCTCCACCAAAATGTCACGGGTGGTGACCAATAAACAAGAAATGAACAGGAAGAAATAAACGTTTAATGTGGCGAACTTGCGCCAAAACAAAAAGAGAATAGAAAATAATAACAAAGCGTCGCGAGCGTCGAGGTCGGCGAGACAGCAGAGTCGAGCGCTGGGACGAAACTGACTCGACAAGGTCGCGGGCGGCCTCTTATCTAGAGTGAGTCACTGTCTCGAAGATTCGGCGGAGAAGGTTCGAGCGTAGCGCGCTCGGGGCGAGAATGAACAAGCACTTTCTAGAACAACAAAAACAAGGATGAACGATAGTTATGGCCGCAGCAAGAATGAACGAGAACTTTCTACAAGTCCGTGACCCTGCGCGCAGCAATATTTGGGATGAGGACATTTCACATAGACTAATATTGTATAAAGTAAATAAAACAGTCCAAAAAACACGAGGACTAGTAGAAGACAAAAACAAAGCAGTAAACTTTCTGTATACTGTATTATACTGTATACACATACATTACAGTATATTTGAGGATGAGCGCCTTTCACAAACCTAGACTAATATTGCACAAAGTAAATGAAACAGCGCGAAAACACGAGGAGTAGTTGAAGACACACAAATATAGCAGTTAACATGCTACAGCATTGCAGTATCAATTGGGTGAGAATGTTTCACATACATAAACTAATATTGTACGAAGTAAAAAAGAAAAAAAACGGCGCGAAAACACGAGTAGTAGCTGAAGACCGAAACAGCGGCGAACTTGCTAGGGTATTACATTATATTTAGGGATGAGGTCATTAGACATAGTGTAATATTGTACAAAGTGAATAAAACAGCGCGAAAACACGAAGACTAGTAGACACAGAAACAGAGCAGGTAACTTGTTATAATATTACAGCATATTTAAAATGAGGATATTTCAGGTACTTGAAGTAATATTGTACAAAGACAATAAAACAGCGCAAAAAACACGCGGATTACTAAAAGACACAGTAACACAGTGGTGAAGTTGCTGCGGTATTACAGAATATTTGCGATGAGGACATTTCACATATATTAAACATAATACAGAATAAATGAAACAAAAAAAAAACACGAGGGCAAGGGAAAGACACGAAAACGCAACGCTACACTTGTTACGGTATTACGTTAAAAATGGGACGGGGACATTACACACACCTTCAGTAATATTGTACAAAGTAAATAAAACAACGCGAGAAAGCACAAGGTCAAGTGGAAGTCATTCACAAACACTGCATTGACCTTGGCATAATATTATCGTACGTTTGTGCCGGGGAAATTTCACGTGCCCTACTGGCAATTGACCTTTCCTTAACCAGGGAATGCTCCATGTTTCCCAAATGTCGGCAAAATACCATTTCTGTGTATACGGCGCGTCACCCAATAACCGCTGAGAGCGGCATTCTCCTTCGTTATTTTTTGTCAATTTATAAACCGGATAAAGCTGCAATCCGGTCAGCGCTTTAGGCTGTTGCGAAAACACTGTGCTCGGGTTCTGAATTATATTAAAACATTTGTTGCAATTAAATCTGCGGTGGCGCCTTTGTTTGGAAGAGTTTGACAACTGCAACTAAAACACTTGCTGGATTGCGCAAGCCGCTGCCTCATTCAGAGGTTCAGGCGTATCCCCAGATCATCCATTCATTCACCTGCTTGATTCCCAAGCAGCACACAAATGGCAAGCTGCCATTTGTGTGCTGCTTGGTTATATCAACATATATGGGTCATCTTGCGCCCTTCTTCGGTTGCCGCCGCTGGAAAATAAAGATGACAACGATGCTGGTGGTAGTAATTATTGACGATGATGAGGAGGAGGAGGAGGAAAATAAGAATCGTAATGATTATAATGATGATGATGGTAACGATTATTGTCATAATTAAAACTTTTATAATAAGGGAAGTTATATTACTTATGTTATATATTCCTTAATGTGGGGGAGGCAGGTGAGGATACCGGAGATTATTGTGATAATAATGACGATGGTGATTACACCGGCGCGCAATCGCGCAAGTATATTAGAAAAACAAATTTTGTTGCCTTAATGACTAAATTTAGATCTACATTTTTTTCTTGAAATACGATAGAAATCATTGCGACATTCCAAGGAGTTGTCTTCTTGCATGCATGACGGAGGCAAAGGAAGTTATTGAAGCTCAGCTCAAATCATACAGACTTTTTCACCCTCATTCGCACGGACGCTGCTGTCACATTCAAAACAATCGAGCGAGAGACAGTTCTCCGGGCATGACGTTGTTAAAAGTTGGGCATCTGACCGAGCGGTATCTTCACGCTGTGGTAGAGAGTCTAACCAATGAAGATAGACGGGGACGTATGACAAAAACACAAAGAAAATTTAATTTGGCTGTGGTCGGAAAGTTAATCACACTGCATAAACCCTGCACAAATCGCTTCGGCAAAACTGAACACAACAGGGTCACAAATCTAGGTTTATGAGAGCTTATACAATCACTAATATAGCTACTACGATTAACTGAATCTAAATGTGCTAATTAAAAAAATGAAAAACGTTTACAATTCTCCGTAATGCGAAATTAGAGCGCAGCTCTTGAGGAGAAGGAGGGGAGGGTACGGAGGGGAGGGTATGCCCCTACTCCCCCTCTCCTCATTCTTCCCCGCTCCTTTCGCATTGAGCGGGAGAGATGAAATTTTATTAGGCCATAAAAATGTGAGCAGGGGGCCTCAGTCCATTCCCCCTATGATAGCGTAGTCCAGAGAGGACTGGATGTACGCAGCCAGGCAAACGTGATCTGATAATGTGGAGGCCGTAGTCAGCCACTCGTGGTTGGGGAGGAAAGAGAGTGAGGTGTGGTCAGGTAGGGGTGGGGAAGGGGGATGGCAGATCCATAAGATCTGATGGGTCTTTGGGCGGTCTCCACAGTGGATGCAGGGGGGAGGACCCTCAAGGAGTAGACTTCATAGAAGGTTTGAAGCGGGTTGGGGTGGAGAGGGTGTTACTTCGGGGGTTGCGGAGGATGGTGCCTTGGTGGCATGTGAGATGGAATGAAGGGGGGGGGGAGACTCGAATGGCTTGACTATATGACTCGAGGAAAGGTAAGGCCACGGGGAACGTCCGGGCAGATCTGGGAATGTCGGGTGCCCGGTAGAGCGTTTCGTGGGCCAGCAAATGTGCCTTCTTTTTGCCCGCATGCCACCATGTCCTGGGATCCAGACGATCTCAAAGGGTGATATAGTAGGTCACGTTCTATTTGTTCTGCGATGGCAGGTGCAAGTGTGTTGTGTATGAGTCGCCGGCAGGCGGCCATAGAGTCGGTGAAGATGATGGGGACAGACGAGGTAAAAGAGCCTGAAGATGTATATGTGATAGCCCTTGCGATGGCGTGTAGTTCCGCCAAGGATGAGTTCATGGGAGGAAGAACGGCGGTGCGTATTGTATTGAAATGATGATCTGTGATCGCTACGGCCGTGCCTGTATCAGTCGTAGTGACATCTGTGCAGAGGTATGTGCGATCAGGAGTGCGGGCGGTTTTACGTGTGAAAAAGGCAATACGTTGAGTGCGTCGTGCTAAATTCAGCATCGGGTGCATGTGCCGAGGGAGTGGTGCTATAAAACATGAACGGGTGGTGCTGGAGACAGCTGGCTTCTTTTGGAGGAGGTGAGGGAGGGACGTTATGGCCCAGTTGAGTGAGTGTGTCTCTTCCTGGGGGGGGGGGGGGGGGGGGGTTAAGAAGGAGGCGGATTTCCTGGCGGCGTTTGTGGATAGCAACGAGCTCATCTACGTCATTGCGATAGCCCATATTGAAAAGGCATCGGATGCTAGGTGTGATGGATAGGCCCATGGCGAGCTTGGTGGCTTTACGAATGAGATCATCCAGCTTTATTTTTTCTCTTTGTGTAAGTTGGGTCTACGGGAGGTGATAGCGGAGGCGGGATATCAGTAAGGCGTCGCAGAGCCTTATCAAGCTCCTTTCTTTAAGTCCGCGAGAGGAAGTGGAGACAAGGCGGAGCAAGTTGAGAACCTGTTCGCCTTGTTTGAGGAGGGGATTAACCGCGGTTGAGCCACCGCCATCACGCTGGATGTGGAGTTTTAAAAGGCAGATGCTGTTAGGCTGTGGGATGGTGGTACCGTTTTGTTCAAGGAGAATATGTGGCGGTTCCCAGCGCGGATTCTGAATCAGAAGGAGTCCCGATTTAGTAGAGGCACATTGCCGGTCTATGTGGTTGGCGGCTTGCTGGATGCTGTTGAGCAGAGTGTCGAACCGATTTTCATCGGTTCGGTTCAGGTTCGGGTTCGCGGCTTTAGGTTCAGTTCCGGTTCAGGTCCGGGGCGCAAAAATAACGGTTCAAACGAGTTCGAATCGGTTTGAACCGCTAAATTGAGAATATATTTCTCGCGTCGTTCTGTCAGTAGTCGCTATTTATGCCGTAAAACGATGAACTATATATTTTTTTCTACCGTTTGTGCAATCCACTTCTATTTTAGCTACTAAAATCATAAACTTACGTTATTTAATTTCTATACAACAGAAGAATTAAATTTACATTACCATACCTAACGTCGTGTTTATACGACTCATCATCCTTTTGTTTTCTAGAGTCACATATATTGTACCTGAATCAAGATATTCCAAGTGACGTAGTTCGCCTAAAATACCCGTGATTGGTACAACTTTTTGTCGCTGTATTAGAAGTTGAATCGTGGTTGTGCCCTTGAACTAAGGAATTAATTACAGTGCATAAAATCATGAAATGCGGACGTCCTCACCATATATATCATGGATATGGTTTACGAAATACGTTTCACTATATATATATATATATATATATATAATATTATATATATATATACATATATATATATATATACATATATATACATATATATACATATATATATATATGATGACGACACAGCTGAGCTAAAAGCCATAAAATTTTCAAAACGTCATGAATTTATAGGACAAGCCCTTCCAGTCTATCTTTTATAGAAACACTGAGCGGCAATTACAATGCTTGTTTTTCTAACCAACATTGTTTACACTTAGCACCGTGATGCAGGCGACGAATCATGCAGAAAAGAGTGACTGAAATTGTTCATTCTAATCTATGAGCACCTTCGTACTCAGATCGAATATGGCCTAAAACAGGGCTTACCCAAGTCAACATTTTCTTATAGAGGATAAACAGTCATAGCCTGGATGTTGAGGTTTGCTCTTGACAAGATGCCAGTCAATTTAATTTTCAAATAAGCATCACTCTCGCTAATCGGTGATTTTTTGTTAGATGGAACAAAGCGCAATTTCATGCTCTACTCGATATGGCTGCTACTTAATTGGCCACTTCATGACGGCTTCCGTGCGTGATCGTCATAGTTCCACCACGCGTCCCTTTGTATTTCGTTTTTCTCCAACCCACAAACTCATAAAAGACCTGTTCACCACTAATAGAAACAATAACAAACTTCTCCCTGTTTGAAAAGTTATATATGCGTCAGGAACACATAGTTATTTAAATTAGCATCAAAATCAGAAATTTACTTAAGGCTTTCCCAAATAACTTATAACGTGTCTATCGAAGATAAAAACGCCGAAAATGATAACACAGCATCTCTCAGATAGTTTGGGTGGGCATTTACTTATAAATGTTTGAGGTGATGGAGCTTCTATTTGTGTTGCCAAATCTTGTCTTCAATTAAATATATTTTTATTATCATCAATAAATTTGTCTTTATGAAGTTCACACGACCGCTTGAGATGGACACGGGACGACAATATTCAGAAATGCGCCAGCTGTTGAGTTTTCCGAAACGTGCTTTTGATCGCTGTTTTGCAGTGTAAAATGCCGGGTTGCAGGGTATGCCAAAAGGTACTTTGTGCTCCCATGATAGATCGTAAGGCAAATACACGAAATGTGCAGAAAGAAGGAGATAACAGATACTTTTTAAAATAATTTCTTACACAACGCCTCACTGCAAACAGAGATGCATAGAAATGCATAGAATGGTAATCCTAATTAGACATAAATTGCTCGAAGGACAAACGAAGATTCTTAGAATTCTGGTATACTTAAGTCACATTTGGGCATCAGCTTGCCTAAACTCGAAAGTTCGCGAGATGCTGCCTTGGGAGCTTATGTTAGGTTTTTTCATGCATTTGTCTTGGGCCCTCACTTTACAACGTCGTTCTTTATCAGTCATATGCTCTAACATTTCATTAGGCTGCCGCATATCATCGCCAGACCTTTATAAATACTACACAACATTACACTTTCAAGGTCTATTGCTAGTGTTGCGAACATCGCATTTCACCAGAAAGCTGAACTGTTTAACATGGTTTACAGTTGATGTAATTACACTATGTGCTGGTGGTCATTGCGAGTTGTTCTTGCTGAGAAAATCAAATTCGGTGGGGAAAAATGCACGCTGCAAAAGGTTCGCGCTCAATGCAAGCCATGTACAGGGTGTCAGAAAAAAAATGTATACACTCTTTTTCTATCGCAAAAATAAACTAGGCATCGCCGAACGCTCATTTTCTGCCCAAAGGTAGCGCTAGAGGTCGCAACCAGATGCCAAAGTGTCAGCCCGATCCGATACCTTATTCAAAAGTTATGATTTTCTGAACATTTCAATGGGAACTTGGAGCCCATTTTTGCCCGTTTTCGGTTTCTTTTTTGCCATAGAGCCCTGTGTAATCAAAAACTTCGTCGGCCGCCATTTTCCCATTGAAATTTTCAGAAAATCACTTATAACTTTTGAATAAGGTATCGGATTGGGCTGAAACTTTGGCATCTGGTTGCGACCTTTAGCGCTACCTTTGGGCGTAGAATGAGCGGTAGGCAATTCCTAGTTTATATTTGCAGTAAAAAGGAATGTCTAAATTTTTTTTGTGACACCGTGTATGGGAAAGGCACAAAACGTTCCTTCTTTGTGCATCGTCGTAAGGCACTGCGCGAGTGTCTGGCACGACGAAAACGTGCTTTCTCGCAATTGTTTTTGCAAAAAAAAAAAAAAAAAGTAGTACAAACTACCCTATTTGTCACTACAGTTTCCAGGGCCACGCGTTCTGGTCTGCGCCGAAGATGCTGGGCAGAGGGTCCTTCACGACACAGTATGCTTTTAAAACTAACCCCCCCCCCCCCACCCCACCCACACACACACACACTCCCTTTTCATTTTTCTCTTTTAGTTGCTCCTCTCGATAATACTTGCTATTCCTAAGGGACTGGACTCCTCCGTTTTGGGGGGTGTTCATTCGACAATTATATTTGTGTCACTTGTTAACAATAATTTTCCATTGCTTTTCCTTTGCACCCAACTGTGAAGTTTAAACAAAATACAGAGGTGGTCGAAACTTTGGGAACTTGAGAGCGACACCACTGTGAGACTTACAGTGGCTGCCAAAGTTCGGCTGTCCCCCTGAGGCCACTAGGATCTTTCTTTTCAGGTATGCCTCCCGTACACACTTGTAGTTCTATGTAACGTCGGACTAATAAGTCACATTTAGTCCTTTGACTACTTCCATTCTCGGGGACAACTTTTTGTGGCAGTTCAGCAACAAGGAAAACATGCTTGGGTACCTCAATGATGTGTATACATGCAAAGTGGCTCGTGCAGAATTTTTTTTTTACCTCAAGTCCAGTAAATACCGCTAAGATGTAGTCCCTGACGTTGATAACTTTCAAAAACATCCATTAGTTTTCCCCTCCGCGAAATGGCGAAAACATCCAGTAGTTTTTCCGTCCTCAACTGGCAATCGGAACAATCAGCCACGTAGTTTGACGCTAATATATACACGCGTAAGTGTTCGTCATAGTCACACGCAGAGTGGACAAAGCATTGATCATGGGTTGATCTTCAGATATTGTTTAGTTGGATTATCATGCCCGAGTCTCACCAAAATGACAAACAAAAACAAAGGACAACGACAAGCCTCAAACCAGAGTCTTTCGCGATTTGACAGGCTTTGTCGAATAAAAGAGGCTATGCTCAACCACGAGCATCATGCACACGAGTGTATATTTTGCAGGCTTGCGATTACTCTTCTTACTTCACGAGCACCGAACGACTAACGCCTGCGAAAGGTATTATCGCGAGCATGCTGAAGGCCTTTGAGGTTTGTCGCTGTCGTTTGTTTCTTCTTGTCGCTCTAGTGGGACTCGGGCGTTATCATCTTTAACTGAACACAAGCTATTACCCGAATGTTCGGGGATGCCGGTTGTCAAAAAACCCGAGCATTCAACTCGAGGTTATGAAAATGGCGTAGGTCATGGTGTCACAGGACTCTCAGTGTGAAGTCGTGATGTCATGTTACGTCACGGTGTCGACAAGGTTAATAGATGTAGTGACGCTCTCAATTTAAATCGACTTAACGCAGTGAGTCACGTGACGTCACATGGTCACGTGCCGTGACGTTATTTGATAGCGCGTCTTGACACCACGACGTGACGTGACCACATGACACATGTTTAATCATATACTGTCAATAGCAAAGCGCCACGAAGACCCACAATTTATTATACATTGCAATTTTGTATATGCCGATTTGATCGATACGTAGAAATACAGGTACCCAATGTTTTATTCCCAAATATTAAATTTGCAATACTAATAAACAAAAAAAAATACCGTGAACCATTTTTAACCGGTTACCGTTATAATTTTTTTCGGTTCAGTTCCGGTTCAGTTCCAAGATGGCGGCGAAGATTTCGGTTTGGTTCAATTCCGGTTTGGTTAAAATTAACGGTTCGTTTCTGGTTTTCGGCTTGGTTCGGTTCCCGTTCTACACCCTGCTGTTGAGAGCGTGTTTTAGTGTGTCCTGTATGAGTCCTATTGAGCCTTGATTTATCCAGAAAGTGATATCGTCGGCGTATATAGTGTACTGTATCTCTTGAATGGGAGCTAGCTCTCGATGTATATGGCACATGGTGAGATTGAAAACAGTAGGCGAGAGTACTGAGGCCTGTAGAGTGCCGCGTTGGGGATGGTTGAAGGTAGTGGATGTGATTCCACCTATACTGAAGGAGTCTGTGCGTCCGCGAAGGAAGCATCGGACACAATCGTAGAGCCTGGTGCCGCAATTGGTTGCCTGGAGCTCTTCTAGCACACTGTCGTGATGGACGTTATCGAAAGCCTTGTGGAGGATGATTGGAAATGGCTCTCAATTGAGCTGTGCTGGGAGTGGAGCATACTGCCTCGTGGAGTTGGAGCAGCCTGCCCTAATTCGAGATGTGTTTCTGATAGCCAATTAAAGAGTGTGGAAGGAGTTGCTATTGTCCACGTGAGTGTGGAGAGTGCCGCGTGTGATGCCGTACATCTTCGTGCCGCCATCACACGCAACGTCAGTACTTGGAGGCATTGAAAAATAATTTTAATTTTACTGTCTTAAAACACGGAAGAAAAGCAACATAATAGTAAGAAATCTGGGGAAATAAGCTTGAGTGATAAGTTTATTGCATGAACAGTGCCAAACATGCTCAAATTGGCGAGGAACGCTTTCAGTACAATAATGCTCCATATCGATCTTGGTGCGACTGATTTTAACGACCCTTTCGAAGCTTCAAATCTTTGAAAGGGTCCAAAATTGGAATCACAATGGCAAAGGAGAGCGATGAGTTAACCACCTTGAGAGGTTTTGTCGGCTCTATGTTGGTATTTATTTGCGTCCGGCTAGGAGGTGGGAAGGAAATGGCGGTTCTTTCCCAAATCCAGTGACTTTATATCATACTACATTCAATAAACTAATGGAGAGATTTAATCTAAGCTAAAGGCATTTCCAAGGGCTAGCGGGTCGGCTTCAGATTGGACTGAAATTTTCCCTCTTGTCCTGCGGTGAATTAGAGCGGCTTTCAAAGCCGATATCGAATGCAGTGCTGCTGAGCTCGTATGCGGCATGCCTTATCGACTTCCAGGTGAGTTCATTCACCCTTCCGAACAGCTTTAAATACCCGACAATATATATTACACATCTCGCCTTCGTACACCAATGCAACAACTCAGACCTTCGGTAGACGGCAAGCAAAACATCGTTAAATGTTTATAAGCCCAGACATTCATACCTGTTCGCATGTTCTGATACCACATGACGCGGTGCGAAAACCGTTACAACCGCCTTATGACGGCCCCTCCAAGGTAACCCAAAGACATCCTAAGCACTTCACACTATAAATTAGCAATCAAGAAGAAAATGTCTCATTGGATCGACTTAAAGCTGCCTATCTCGATCGATACCAACGCGGCCTATAAACAATGCAAACCAAAACCAGTCATCCCGTCCGGATCACCAATTTGAAGAATACGCGGTACTTAAAAGAGCGATGCAACAATTTTTGTACTTTGCGCAAATACCGCTTAAAACGGATCCCTAACGTTAATGACCTATGAAACACGCGTTCGTTCTTCACCCCACGCAATAGAAGTCCCAGAAAAAAAATTTAAGAAAAACGAGTAGCGTTCACCCCCTCAACTCGCAGCCAGAACAAGCGGCCACGTGATCTAGAGCCTGTGGTTGGCAAAGCGCAGGACACGCGCTGAGTTCCAGACATTGTTATGGCTCGGCTGCTGTCGTCGTTGCAGCGATTGGACACGGGTCACTACCCCAATGCTTCTCGAGCTAGCAATTATCACGAGCCCAAGTCGAGTGCCCACGCAGTGCTCGGGTCCAATCTATGAACCGCATTCATACATCGTCACTTGGGTGTACTGCGATCCCCACGTTACGTCATCAAATTTTTCAAAGCAGAGAGTGAATGAAAATGATCGCTTTTGTCCTTGAAATTACACCGCAACAAAGAAGTTTCTTGGCCAGTGGCGTTGCGTGTGGGTATCCTTGTGTCCCAGGTGTGCCAGTAAGCTCGTGTAGAGTGAAAAACATTCCAATTTAATATCGTTGCACAGGTCCTTTAACTCTTTACTGCTCTACCTACAATACTTTACAACATTTACGTTACATGTGCGGAATCCATGAACGGTAGCGGCGATCATTGAGACGTGTTATATTCCGCCGGTCGTTCCGTGTCTTTCGAGCTCTCTTGGCTGGTTCCACCTTACTCGCTTATCTTTCTTCTCTTCTATGGGCGCAGTGCAAATGGGTCACTACACGTTAACACTGTACCACGGTCTTTGATTTATTGTCCTCCTTCGCCACCGTCGTCGTCGATCGTCCGTCAACACCCCGTTCAAGCACGTGAGCACCCCTCTCGGTCCCATCGCGATTTTTGTCTGTTAGCTGTTTTGTTACGGCGAGAATCGAACTCTACCCCCGGCGTGGCAAACAGCGCTTGTAAAGGAACGGCCATGTCTCGTAAGAAAGCGGCTCTTAGCTAGAAGAGGAAAAAGAGAAGCCGGTACGACAAGCGCGAGATGCAAGACGGCATACCAAGTTCAAGAACACCAGCTCCTGCCAGCGCTGCTTCGGGAACAAATGATGTCTATGTTTTCTCTCGTGTGTGTGTTTCTAACAGAGATTGTGAGGGCTCAGTTTCGTGCAAAAAGTGAGCAAGCGTCCTAACAGAAAAACAGACGTGTTTCACTTTGATCAAGACAATATACTGCCTGGTTCTGGTATGAGCGTTGGTTGCGTGAGAAGCACTAAAAGGACAGCAACGACGGAGGCACTGCGACAAGTATGGCCTACAGAACGCGACAAGCAATACGCAAATCAACTTTCTCAATCAATTCCGAAACACGGTTATCCCTGTAGTATATAGCTATCGTTTTGGCTGTTCGAGACGCTACCGACGCAAATGTACGAAACAGCCTTACATAGTTCATAGTGGGCAATGCATAGGCGGAATAAATAGAAGGGGGCATAGCCGCATAGCAAGCTCCACACAAATTTAGAACGCGGCTGGTATCGTAAGCTAGATGTGCAATCTCACAGCGAAAACAGATTCTTAGGAGGTCTATGAAGCCACAGGTAACGATTTCGGTCGGGGTCAATTTGCTATTTGCATTACACAAAAGGTAAGTTGAAGACAGATTTCAATGCGATTCACGACGATATCTGTACTTCTTAAGCCACATGACAGCCGAATCATGCTTGGCTTGACACAGAGCATCTGAAGCTGTGATTTTGCGGTGGCTGGCCCTCCATTTAAATGGTGTACAAGCAGTGCAGCCCGAGCTTTAGAACAATACTCACCCGGTAGCGACCGAAAATTATATGTACTTTTTTATATTTTTCTTTGGTATGTTTTTTTTTTTTTTTCAAAACTTGATAATATACTGAACATGCGCGTACACAACGCGACGTTGTTATTCCGAACACGGCATCGATGTCCTCGCGCATTTTGCTTATTAGCGGCGAGATGTTTCGGTAGCGCCCTCGTTCGGTTACCTTTCGTGACGTCATTACCTTGTGAACAAGTTCGATGGTGTTGGTAATGGGCATGGTGGAAGCCTGAAATCATAGCGCTCTCAAAGCAACACTGCCAACACCATCAAAATTAAAGTTCTTATATTCCTCTTATTTCCATCGATGAGACATCCTTTGCTGACGTCATAGTCAGCATTCGGCCAATTGTGGTGGGCCGACCACAGCGAAGCTTTCGATTGCTCACGTCGCCAATAGTTAGATGAGTTGCGGGAAGTTTTTCCAACTAGTTTGGTGCCCAACATAATCTCTTCTTACAATAATGGTTTTGCTCAAATCGTTTCATTTGTTTTCTGAAGTAGAAAAACCGCCGGTATATCTTGTTCATATAAACAGCGCATATTTTTTGACATTACCCATAATTCCGACGTGAGAAATTCAATCGATTCTCAACTAGGTCTAAAGCCAATAAAAATGTTCAGGCAGGAGCATGTTCGACTGCACGAGCATTATCTTACTTGATGGTGCAGCTGCCTCGAGGGCCTCTCCTCCATCGAGACAATAAAGGTCCATTCTCCACGTACTACTGCCTCAACGCCAAATACCATCCCGAAGTGCCGGCGACACTAGAATTCACCCAAAGTTATCTTTCAGTTGTGCCTTAGTGAACGATAAATTGATTGTAAATAATCTTTTCGCGTTCTCCTTCGAAACGCAGAGGCTGAAACGAGATAGCATGTCTTACTAGTTTCGCTGATAGCGCCTCAATTTATCTCAGATTTCTTTTTATCATAACGAGCTTTTATGTGTTCTGTTTCTTTTCATTCAATCACTAGAACGAATATATTTTGAGCTTTTATTAAAGTGGCGAATAGTGAGCGAAAACTAAGAAGTGCGTTCGCAGTTCAGTCTTTTTTAGGTTTCCAAGAACACAGATGAGGTTTTTCTAACAAAAACTACGCTTTTCACCGTCTTTTGAATGTCTATCTCCTAGCTGTTACCCACTCTCGATCACCAGTGACTCGTTCCTCTCAACAAACAGGTGTCTCTCTTCCGCGTAGTGCATGCTTAGCGTTTCCTTGGGGACGTTTCTGTTAGATATAAGTGTCTGTCGTTAACTGCTTTCGATTCCAAGCCGCCCTGCTTAAACCCCGAGCTCTGTGGCACCTGCCGAAGTTGTGCACTCTAATACCCCTGTCAGACGGCAGCTAAAATGCCATTTGCGCCAAATGACATTCGGTGTAAATGTCATTTAGGTACTGCCACATGGCAACTTAAATGGTATTCAACCTAAATGCCATTTCGGGTAAACCGAGTTCCCCAAACTCATTTACGGCTCGCAAAGCGTACTCTCGTTGGCAGCGCTCGACACATATTACGGAATTGTTTAAAAAAAAAAAGAAGGCATATATTGCGGAAATAATTTCTACATCGTTTAAATTACGAAAATAATTTGTTCAACGCATGTTTTGTACACGTTTTACGTTCCTAATTCTTTAACCTACTCACGGCTCCATTTATCCAGTAGGCCTAAAGGCTCTGAACCGCTGAAACTGTCGTGTGCTCGCCTCGGTCAGCTGTTGGTTCGTTGGTTCCAGTTGCGCTTAACATTTACGCGTTTTTACAATGTCGGAAGGAGCGCCTGCCGGCAAGAAAAGGCCACTTGTCAATTATACCACTCACGAGACGCCGGCACAACTATGTGAGGCAAGCACCTGGAATGTCTTCGGTAGGAGAAGCGGAACGGCGTATTCTGCACCGGCATTCGGGCGTTTTTAGAAGCCCTCGGTTTCCTCAAGACACATATCGCAGTCCATCACAACACCGAAAACTCAAGGAACATGTTTGGGTTAGATATAACTTTGACGGTGGGCGTAACCAACGTGAGCACGCAAAACAATTAGCGGAGCGGACGGCCGCCTTGTGTTTGTTTTGCATGTGTGGGTCGTCGCAGAACAGCGTACTTCGAACGAGTTCATTGCACGACCGGCTTGGTCGTGGTTCATACTATTATAGCTGTCTTCGCATAGGAGCGCTTTAAATTTCGTGTTTGTTGCTCAGGCAACAGCTGCCGAGGTTGGCTGACATGCCTGGTCAAATATACTACCGCCGGGTGGAGATTCTGGAAGGAATGCAAGACGACAAAAAGACGTTACTTTTCTTTAAGTGGTACAAATCTTGTAATAGGTCTGTTGTTCTAATAAGCGTAGTATAGGTATTCGCAACCGTGGCCTTTTACCGGCTTTTAGATTCCCATTTACATGCTCCAAAAAGATATAAAAAGAAATGCTGCATAAAGTCAGTCTGAATGTGTCTGTTTTTAGCTTTCTTTGATGTTGGATAATCCCATACTGTTTCAAAGCTAAATATGCTACATGTGTTTACATGATACGTGCACAGTTTTATTCCAAAACATCCTAAAAATCGTTTGATAAGGTATTGCATATATACATTGAATACAGTTGCTGCACATTTGGTACTTAAGATATCTACATGTTCCAGAAAACATCTGCGGCCGGGGGCCACCACACAAGTAGGCAAAGTGAACTGGCTACATTAGAGAAAAATCTACAAGTTCCTGGGATCACTGCCTCTAAATAACAAGTCGCAGTTTATTTCAGTCATGGCCACTTGTGTGACATTCTCCTCACTTGTTTTCAGACGTGCAGTGCAAGAGCACTGCAGAAAGAGCAACCTGTGTGAGATAACTTTTGAAAAAGCAGCGATAAAGAATTGTGTGGGGCTGACGAGGACAGTGCTATAGCCAGCATCAGGGCTGCCACTGGCATTGAGCCAAGATACCAGTGGCAATGTCAGTGATGATGAGAGAAGTTCCAGAACAGGCCGACGAAGCAGGCCTTTTCATGCCATCTTCGCCCACTTGGCTCAGTACAGCTCCTAGCCCGGACGGAGAGGCATCGCAGGCCAGCACTATGGGACGTGACACATCGTAGTGTGCTAGAACATCTGAGGATTCTAGCAGACCCTTGGCACGTTATACAATCTTGTGCGCAACAAAGACGAGGACAAAAGCAGAGAAGAGGACACAACAATGCGCAACTTTCAACTGAATTTTATTGAAAACGTGTTCCGGTATATATAGTTTCAACCATCGTCACAATGACAACAAAACAACAAAAGTAAAGGAAAAACACCATCACAGAGCATAACTGGGAAACAACACAATCTCGTTCTCAGGAAAAAAAATTCCTTCTCCGATAATGCAATCGACGGCATAGCAAACACACGTGTCTCCTAAATAATCAATGTGCTCGGCTTTTATGATTTCGCGTGTTACCGCTGACTTGCATTTCCCAATTTTTACGCATTCATCCAACAGTGGGGTAGAACCGCATGTCCTGCAATGCAAGTCAAGAAAACCACCGTTCTTTTTTTGCACGTTGTTATTGTGCTCGCGAAGCCGATCTTTTAGGCAGCGCCCCGTCTGCCCGACGTAGTGCCTGCCACAGGACAACGGAATGCGATAAACCACGCCATCTGTACAGTCGCCAAATTTCGTTCTGTGCTTCTTTTCACATCCGTGTTTGGCACGCACACCAGGCATTGATAGTTTGCACAGGTCTATGAGCTTATTGGGTGCAGAAAACACTACCTCTACATTTGATCGCATTGCTACTTTCTTTAAATTGTGCGACACTCGGTGTATATACGGTATCACAACAACTTTTCCTTTTTGTCTTACCGGCTGGCTCCCATTGTTTTCCACGAGACAGCGCTTCCTTAGAAGGCCTTCCGCGACCACAACAAGAATGTGTTTAGGATACCCAGCTGCGAGCAAGCGCAAAACTTGCTGATTAAAACCCTTGGGGATCAAAGGCTCACAGGACTTTTTTAGTGCATTGGTGAAACACAGGTTAACAATACTCCTTTTGACTAGCTTGGAGTGGGCTGAATGAAAGGGAAGTAACGGCTTATTCGCACGTGGCTCATAGCACCAACAGATGTGGTCGTTGAGAAATAAAAATCTGATGTCAAGGAAGTGAATAGTGTTGTCCACAGGTATCTCTCGAGTGGGCCAAAATATTCCTTCTAAGTGCTCAGGGTTTTGACAGCCTCTGCTTCAAAAGCGTTTGTGTCAGATGCGATGAAAACTAAAAAATCATCTACGTACCTAAAAACTTTTTTACCTTTGATCTCTGAAGCCGGCTGTTAAGCTTTTGAAGCAGAGGCTGTCAAAACCCTGACCACTTTTAAGGAATATTTTGGTCCACTCGAGGTCATGCATGAGATACCTGTGGACAACACTATTCGCTTCCTTGGCATCAGATTTCTATTTCTCAACGACCACATCTGTTGGTGCTATGAGCCACGTGGGAATAAGCCGTTACTTCCCTTTCATTCAGCCCACTCCAAGCTAGTCAAAAGGAGTATTCTTAACCTGTGTTTCACCAATGCACTAAAAAAGTCCTGTGGGCATTTGATCCCCAAGGGTTTTAATCAGCAAGTTTTGCGCTTGCTCGCAGCTGGGTATCCTAAACACAATCTTGTTGTGGTCGCGGAAGGCCTTCTAAGAAAGCGCTCTCTCGTGAAAAACAATGGGAGCCAGTCGGTAAGACGAAAAGGAAAAGTAGTTGTGATACCGTATATACACCGAGTGTCGCACAATTTAAAGAAAGTATCCATGCGATCAAATGTAAAGGTAGTATTTTCTGCGCCCAATAAGCTCATGGACCTGTGCAAACTATCAAAGCCTGGCGTGCGTGCCAAACACGGATGTGAAAAGAAGCACAGAACGAAATTTGCCGACTGTACACATGGCGTGGTTTATCGCATTCCGTTGTCTTGTGGCAGGCACTACGTCGGGCAGACGGGGCGCTGCCTAAATGATCGGCTTCGCGAGCACAATAACAACGTGCAAAAAAAGAACGGTGGCTTTCTTGACATGCATTGCAGGACATGCGGTTGTACCCCACTGTTGGGTGAATGCGTGAAAATTGGGAAATGCAAGTCAGCGGTAACACGCGAAATCATAGAAGCCGAGCACATTGATTATTTAGGAGACACGTGTGTTGCTATGCCGTCGATTGCATTATCGGAGAAGGAGTGGTTTTTCCTGAGAACCAGATAGTGTTGTTTCCCAGTTATGCTCTGTGATGGTGTTTTTCCTTTACTTTTGTCGTTTTGTTGTCATTGTGACGATGGTTGAGTCCTTTTCTTGTTGTGTCCTCTTCTCTGCTGTTGTCCTTGTCTTTGTTGCGCACAATATTGTATGAGATGTCAAACCAACTCGCCCAAACAACCACTCCCCTTGGCACGCTTGTACGCCTTTGCTTCCGTCTTCGTCGAGGCCCTCACCTTATCCTTATCCAGAAGGCGATAAAGGGTTACAACACATGGGCGGCCCCGTTCAAAAAATGAGCATAGAGGTTCAGAGCTCCCAAGAATGACTTTAGTTATGTCGTGTTCCTCGGTTCCGGAGCTTTCTTGATGGCCTCCACCTTTTCGGCCGAAGGACTGACGTCGTGCTTGTTGGTACGGTACCGCAGGTACGATACTTCCTTGACTGAGAAAGTGCACTTGTCAGCGTTCGGACGCCGGCCTTTGTCCTGGATGCGCTGCAGCACCCTCTGCAGCCAATCGTCGTGGTCAGCTACCATTTGTCCGCCGATGAGAATGTCATCCGAGGGTAACCACCACGATGAGGCCGTTCAAGAGTTCTTCCATATGAAGATGTGGGGTTCTGCCGGGCACTGTTGGTATATTAGTAGAGGTATAAAGGGAAAAATAAGTGCCTAAGGGAAGGAGTGGAACGACGTTTCAACCAAACGGTCTTCTTCAGGTATACTAAACAGGAGACGACAGATCAAAGTATATATACAATGTATATACAAAAGGCGGAGGTAACACTTGGCAGATGTGACGTCATGAAGTCAGAGAGGGAGGAAAAGTTGTCGAGTAAGCTGCAAGAGGCCTGCAAGTCAACAAGTGGAGGAATGCCGGCCCGGGGGGGGGGGGGGGGGGAGCTTAGGGCACCCCTCGTCACCACCCAAATTATATATATATATATATTTAAAGAAAAAAAAGGAGCGAGAGCGGAGCGGGTGAAAGGGGAATGTCTAATAGCTGAAAGAAAGTTCCTCGTTTAGACAGGAAGGGAATTCCGTCTTTAGGTAAAAAATTAATCTGTTCCTTCCTTTTAGCGTGAGGTGGGTGTGTTGAAACCTGATTTGCCGACGCATACTCGAATGATGAGTTCGGAATTATTTGTAGACGGGAAGTGTTTAGATACGTGTGGGGAGAGGTGGTGTTACAATTGGCCCGCTCTATCTAGTGTGACAAGTCTATCTCGGGAGCATCGTTCAGGGCAACATGCTCATGCTCATAGCTTCAGCTTCACTCGCGCATGAAGTAAATGAAACCATAGCCCCTGCGTCCACTCTATTTCTCTTAGCCAGTAGTAGGCTGAAATTTATTCATCACTACAAGAAGTTGGAAGTGATGCCGAGAATCTGGGAGGGTCGTCACATGTACGGAATTGACTGATCGACGTGCAGTTCCCTGCAAAATGATGTCCTGGGTTGGGTAAGGTTCGAGGATGTTTGATGTTTTCAGAAACACGTGGTTACACAGGATCCGTGGAGACACGGCGGTCCCATCGACTGTGGCCACATGTGCCTGGATCGTCACTGCTTCCCGAGTGCCAGCCAGTGAAAAACCTCTGGAACATGGTCACGACACTTCCTCAGCGTCCCAACGTTGAGATACTGGAACTGGTAGCAGTGGTCTAGGACAGCCAGAAGAATCACTGTAGTTGGATAGAAACATTGCAACAGATGCATCAGTCCTCTAGGCTTAACTTGCACCTCAGACATATAAGTCTCAACATTGGAGATTCAATGGGGAAGCAGAACAGTCCAGATTTCACCACGCAGCTAGCTTGGAACATTTTTTAGAAACTCCACAGAATGGAGAACGTTCTATAGTTTCTAAATATGGTATTTAAAGTGCTAGAAGCTGGCACTCTTGTCTCGTATTTAGAAACAGTTATTTAGCCATTTTCACCTCATCAACCAAGCGCAACAATTCCAGTTTAATTACAATTTCGAAGATGATCAATCCAGTTGTTTTATTCACATTTAAGCGAGTTAACGAATAACTTTACAATGTTGGCAGGAGCTATATCAGTTAGCTTTGAGCAGACTTGGACGTAGTTCAACTACTCTACTCAAACTACTGTAGTTTAACTACATTTCCGAGTAACTTGGTAACTTTCAATTACAACTTGATTTGGGTAATTAGTAGTTTAATTTAACTACTTTTTCAGGTAACTTCTACTCAAATTACTAACTACTTTCGAAATCTAGTGCTAATTTTGCTCATCACTAAAGTTTGAGCGCAGAAATAAATAAGACGCCGGCAGATGAAGTGGCATTCCCGAACAAGGGGCCCCCTCACATTCCGTTAGCCGTAGAAACTGCATCACAGGCGTCCTTGGGCCAAGGTGGCGACGAGCAGCCAAAACATAACACCGGCGCGCACGAACGCAGAAAGAGATGCTTAACAAGCCCTGGACGGGTATTGACCTAATCCGGTAATGCACGCAGGCGCCGCGCCTCCGGCTGCAACCATGAAAAACGGGGACACTCCGAAGGTTGTTGTTGTTTTCATGTTGTCTGCCTTTAGTGAGTTCTGTTGGGGGTTCCACGGGAGACGCCACTGGAATGACCTCGCAGCTGGGCGCCTGTTCCCATGGTTGCCTCGTCGTCAGTGCATACGCCTTTGCAAAGCCGGACTCCCCTGCGCACAAACCCAGACACGGATAATCCGTTCATGGGAGCACGTTCACGCTTCAAGCTGCAACTTTACGAGCGACGATGCTTGTTCGCGTAATCCTTCGCGTCCTTGCGACCTTCCATGCCAGGGAGACCTCCTCTTTGTTGAAAACGATTTACTTGTCGGGCGTGTCAGGCGCGACAGGATACCATAGTCGCCGGCGAGGATTGCGAGTTGCCCTTGGGAGATTCTTTTGTTGGACCCGGCGTCAGCGGTGAAGTATACTTCGGTTCATCTTCTGTTAAACAAAATTTTTTTTTTCAGTAGCGTAGCACTAGCATTGCAACGAGACGCGCAGTCGTCCGGATGATCTCATCGTCGTGGCGCGAGACTTGGACCCTTGACCGGTCAGGTGCGCTCGCTCAGCGTACTCTCAGAACGTCGAAGGAATGAAGAGGGGCCAGTCATAACAATCCTAACTTGCCGAAAAAAAAATAAAAAAGGAGGAGAGTTTGTTACAAAAGAACCCCTACCCGAGGCAAACCTCATATTCCCCTCCCCCCAATCCAACGATGACCGTTCGGCCCATGGCTGTAACTCCAACGATGGTTTTTCCTCTTTTGCAAGACTTCTCTCTCTCTCTCTCTCGGAAACCTCACATGTTTCGTCAAGGACACCTAAGACGCCGACACTCGCTTACCCGACCCTGCACAGCCTGTTTCTCAAATTCAACGCTGCTATTCCGTCCAGCACGTCGGTGGAACGTCTTTTTAGCTTGACTGGGGACGTCTTGAGGAGGAAAAGTGGAAAATTCTCCTATCAAGAACTTTGAAAGTCAATTGCTTCTTCGGGCGAATAAACTATTTCGGTGAAAACGTAAGCCCTAAAATGTCTGCATTTATTTTAGGCTCGCAGGGTTTTTCACGGATCAGAAGTGCCGTTTATTTTGCTACCACAAAAATATAAAAAAGTATTTTCGAAAGTAACTTCAAAGTAACTCGCTACTTTTTCGAGTAGTTAGTAGTTTACTCAATTACTACTACACATGCGTAATTTCTACTCTACTCCAATTACCTTTGACGTGGATACTCAGTAACTTTAACTTAACTACCTTTTTTGAGTAATTTGTACATGTCTGGCTTTGAGTGACACTCAATAATAAAAAACACAATTTGTTTTGTTTTTTTTAAGTTGTGAGTTTAAAGCAAGATTGCCTGAATTTTTTAAAAGCTAGAAAAACCATGTAGTGATATTTTTTTTACTAGTTCAGACAACACTTTGTTTAATAAATCGTATTTCGTTACTCGAAACTTTTCTTTTTTTTTCCAAAAAGGGTACGCGGCCACTGGCGCTGGAACTTGATGTCACAGGTGGCAGTCGTACAGCGACTCTCTATGACCTGCGCGAATCCTGGGGCAGTTCGGTTATCCCGTGTGTTTAACCGTTCAGCGGTCTCGGCGGCGCTCGCGATCCTCGGCCAGTCGCGTCGGAGGGATGCGATCACTTGGCAGTGGTGTGCCCCACGACGAGAAGTTGACGATGGTTCTGTCCTCCGCAGTGGAGTATGGCATTGCAGCGCCGACTCGCTTCCTCACTCGGGCAGTTAGGTGCACACAAGTCACCTGGCCAACCAAGCACTCTATGTAACGCCGACACACATTCACAAGGTATACCTGATCACGTCGCCGGCATCACCCAAACGGCTGCTTGAAGACGTAGTACGTTAGTAGGTATGGTAGCATGTTTTCGAACCGAAGCTCGCGGAATGCGTCTACGACGAAGATAAGGGACGTCCTTCTCAACAGCCGGAGACGCTCGAACCAATATCAACCCATACCGCCATGATAGCAACGGCGGAAGTATAATACGGCGTCCAGGATCCCTCGCAGACGTAGAAGTGAACACGGCAGACCAAGATCGAGCGCGAGGGACACCCAGAGCAAGCAATCACTACAGAAATTACCGAAAGAACTGATAGCTGAGAGCGAGTAAATGTCAGCTGTAGTGGAGGAGCACGGAAGGCTTGACTTACGGATTGGCTTATGACGACGTTACGTTGGCTAATAGTTTCGCCTCACACTTTGGTTGATTTTTTTTTTTTTTTGTCAGAAACCGAACACATTTAAATCTTGTGAGTGCAAATTTCTATCCCGGTTTTTTGTTATATTTTGTTGTCCCAGCAGACAACAGACAAAAAGAAATGTTTCGCTGTGTTAACATTGTTTATTGACGCAAACGTGATTTATGTGCACGGGACGACTTTGAGACTGCAATCGTAATAAACATCACCTAACTGTCATTTTAGTTGTCTTCTGGCAGGTCGGGCAGGTCCCATCTTGAACGCCATTTGAAAACGTGAATGTCATTTGGCGTAAATGCCATTTTAGCTGCCGTCTGACAGGGGGATAAGAATGTTTAACTCCGTCTTCCGCTACGATCTTCCGGTACTGAACTACTGGGGGACGCAGTAGGGTGTTTTTGTCGATCATTAGTACTGTGATCGCTGCGTAGCTAGTGGAGAGCTAGCTGGATATCGTGCTGCCACATTAAGCAAGAATCAAGCACGCGCCCGCGAGGCTAGCCACCGCCTGCGTGCCCTGCGGAAGCGCTATGCAGGAAGTTCCTACTGTCAAAGTTTCGTCGATAAGGTTGCTCGTAAAAATACTATTTTATTTTTTATAAAAAAAGCTGCTCTTGATACAACTCCTATTGCTCGAAGTCAATGAATTAAGATAGAAGATCATTGCAAAAGCAACAATAATGCACAAAGTTGCTATCTATGAAAAGAGTAACCACAAGGTCTGTCAATAAGTTTCGCATTTCGTTTGTCGCCAATCGCCTCCTTGGCAATGCCGCATAAAGTTTACCATATATTGGAATAATATTGGTCAGGTACAATATTCATTTAAACAGTAAATTTGTAGGTAAATTAGAGGGGTTTAAAATAAGTGTCTAAGTTTACTTTCTTCACCTGAAGACGATGAAGAAGTGGGTATTACGATCACCGGATCACAGTTGGGAAATCAGCCGCATATGTACGACCACTCGTTATGCATGGCTTGGAATATACAATTGAAGTATGCAGGTATTTCAAATGTGGATAAAATAATGAGTGCACTTTACTCATAGGCTGTGGTTCACGCGCTTCTTTAGGCTGGTTTAGCGTGCTTAGTTTATCTTTGAGTGTTTCAAGTTACGGTATTGTAAAGTCTTGAAGATTTCACTCTTAAAGGGGCACTGACACCCCAAAGGTCGTATTTATTTTTATTGCCTAAAACGATGCACGTTGCAGTCATAGACACGCAAAAAAAACCGCATCGCGAAAAAAAATTTTCCCGCGCGCGCGCGCGCCTTTTTATTTTTGGCGTTTGATTTTCCCGCGTCTCGCCTCCTCGCTTCTTTTGATCGGTGACGTCAAAAATCAGGAAATTTAGAAGCTTTGTAGGCGACATCTCTATAACATTTAATTACGGCAATCCTAAAACATGTTTTTTAACGCAATTGCGAACGCACTACGGCCCTTCTTTTTGAAATACCAAAAATCGGGAGTTCGTTGTGGTGCCGTCTCCTGGATTTGTGTCCTCCAACGGAAAACAGGCGACACCGCTCAAAACCGGTCCGCCGCAACGCCGGGCGCTCGCTCCTTTCCTCCTCGCTTTGGGTCGCCATGGCAACAGCAGGGAGAGGTGAAAGGAAGTCGACTCTCAGGTCTCCGCGATTTTTGACGTCAAGGCACCGGCGCCGATCGCGCGGGAACTTCGAATTCGGCATTTGGAAATTGTTTTTTTACTTCACGAATACTGAATTCCCAAATCTCAAATTTTGAGGGTGATGTCCCGGCATCGTTTTCAATCGTTTTGGATAATAAAAAAAATATGATTTTGATGTGTCAGTGCCCCTTTAAGGATGTAGAGAGATTTCTAGGAGAGACTCACATATTTAAGAATATGAAGGTATGGTTGACATGATAGAACGTTTTCGCAGATAGGAGTAGTAACTGGAGGCTTAAATCTTAAAGAGAGGGCAAAGAATTCCTAATTCCTTTCCTAAGTTGCTTTCATCTAATTAAAGCCCATCTAACATTTCTTTACAACATTTCTTTCAGACAACTGGTGTATATGAATCTGGAGGAGGTGTCAAAGCAGTCCTCAAGGAAGGTGGCATTAATACATCCGAAGGTGAAGGGAAGCTTCCAAGAGCTGACGAAGTTCAAACAAAAGTGGCTGCATGCGCGCTGAAGTTTTCGTCCTGATTTTGTTTAGATTCATTCTTTTATCTTGCAACAAACCGAAAATTTTAAAATGTAGCTGGATCATTAGTTTGCAATCATTCATTAATCGTAAGTTCATTTGTTCTTATGTTATTTTTTCTGCGCTTTCGAAAATAAAACTTTACCATCGAAGTAGTAACTCCAAAGTTTTATTCCATATAAGCCCATTGTTATGGTTATATAGCAGAAACTTTTATGATGTGTATTTAAAATCTGTTTAAATTTTTACTAATAATGACGTGCTTTTTTGCGGTTGCTACATGCAAATATGGCAGGCCTCGAGCGCAGTTACATAGAATAAACAACGCCTTTGGTGTGACAAACTTCCGGCTTTCCGAGTGTATTTGTGCGTACGCCGGCACAGCATACAGATGCAAACACCTGGAAATAAAAGATATTGTATTATACGGTCGGAAAAGAACCTGTTTTGTCAATCACTCCAAAGAAAGTCGTCAGTCCATACTCCCGCTGAATACTAAGGGAGCCGATTGTCACCTTTTACTGGGCCACCCAGCAAATGTCGAGGCGAAGCACAATGTTTTTTTACCGAAAAACAAAGTCTGCGCTGAGACCTTCAAGGGATACTGACCCGAAATTAGGATTCCACAAAGTGAGGCCATAAAAGCGCTGAACGGAATGCTACAAACTCCAAAAATCACCAATACATCGATATTTCAGACAGGTGGCTGTATTTTTGGAAGGAAAGGGAGCGATCAAGCGAGGACTACACTCTAAAAAAAAAGGGAGTAGTACTCCCTCCCTAAAGGGAGGAAATGAAATGTCCCGTATGTTCCCCTCTAAAAGGGGGAAATTTGCCACCCTACAAAAGGGAGGAAATTTCCCCCATTCAATGGGGAGGAAATTTCCCACCTATTTTTTGGAAAGGTGGAAATTTCCACTCTTGAGGAGGGAGGAAAATCACCACCCGTTTTTTCAGTATGGTCGAAATTTCCACTCTTCCGAACGGGGGAGTATTCCCACCTATTTCTTTCTTAGGGCGGAAATTTCCCCCATTCGATGGGGAGGAAATTTTCCACCTATTTCTTTGGAAAGGTGGAAATTTCCACTCTAGAGGAGGGAGGAAAATCGCCACTCATTTTTCCAGTATGGTCGAAATTTCCTCCCTTCAGAACGGGGGAGTATTCCCACCAATTTCTTTCTCAGGGAGGAAATTTCCCCCATTCGATGGGGAGGAAATTTTCCACCTATTTCTTTGGAAAGGTGGAAATTTCCACTCTTGAGGAGGGGGGAAAATCGCCACCCATTTTTCCAGTATGGTCGAAATTTCCTCTCTTCAGAACGGGGGAATATTCCCACCTATTTCTTTCTTAGGGGGGGAATTTCCCCTTTTCGGAAAGGACGAAAGTTACCACCCATTTCTTTGGTATGGTGGAAATTTCCTCTCTTCAGGAGGAAGTAAAATTCCCACCGATATCTTGGCTACAGAAGAAATTTTCCCCATCTTGACAGGAGAAATATTCCCACTCATTTCAACTAACGGTGGAAATTCCCTCCACTTCGAAGGAAAATTTTCTAACCATTTCTGCTGCTGGATAAAAACTCTTCCCTCTACGAAGGAACCTCCCACCTGATAAGACAAAGTTACAAGTGGTTATACACTGCCACTGTATATCATCACGAAATAAGAAGACACTGGTTGCCCAAGTTGTCATTTCACTCGACTGGAGCGATTTTATTTCTTTTTTAATGCCTCTTTCATTGCCGACAGTGTCGTCAGTACCATTCCTGCTGGCTTCGTGGCCGTCAGCCCCAGCAGGTGATCAACAAGGGTATAGTGGCCCCTGGCGGCAGGTTGGTAGCACATGTCAACCACCCAGTGCAGGGAGAATGCGACCAGAATCGCATGCACTGGGTGGTCGACCTTGAACAGCTGACTTTCAACCTGCACCATGCAGGGCCCAGGGCTTTCCAGAGCACCGTTGCAAACAACACACGGGTGCTTGGAGAACGTTGGCGCCTGAAATCATACGTAAAAAAAAGAAAAGATCTGTTGGTGCCAAAACATTGGGCTTTTTACATGTCGTAAAGTTCCAAATGCATGCTCACCCCCAAAAGATTGCCAACGTAATTTTCCTGACTAAATATTCATACATTCTGCTGTAATGCCCTGGGTTAAAAGCTGAGTTTTGAAACTCGGTAGGTTACAGGAATGCCGAAATATGGCAGGCCGAGCAGTGCCTCTTTTATCGCAACTGCAAGGCCGCAATTAACATATGCAAAGCAAAGAAGTGCCACAGGCGAGTTTCCACAATTTTTGGTTGCCGTTTGATATGCCAGCAAATTGTGTCTAAATCAGAAAATTTGAAATTCGAAGAATAGAATAGAGAAAAATTTCATGCCAAACGTCCCAGATATTGCGTTCGACCTTCTCTGATTGTCTGAAAAAAATTCATGCTGTTTACCTACAATTTAAACTTTTAGGAAGTGCGTGAAACTAGGTGTTATTCAACAATTGATGAAAATTCAGGCCTTTAATAAAACACTCGTTTTTTTTATAATTTACACAGCTTGTGGCCTGCAATGCAATTAAGAATGCATAATTTTGAAGAATCAAAGTATTTGTTTTTAATTAAAATGTAATGTGAAGTTAGAACATTTCTTTATTGTTTTAAAAGTGAATGAACTTACTCTTGGGAAATATGAAACCACTCAACTAAATACCTTGCAGAAAAAAATTCAAAATGTGTGAAAAATATTTTTTGAGCATAAACAGTAATTTATTTCACCCTCAAGTAAAAATACAAAACATAGTGGGTTCGATAGAGGCGTTGATTTCCCTTTTTCCTCAAGGTTTAATCAATATAAGTTTTGTTTAGAGCAAGAAAACCTTTCCTGAAGTTGAGCTTTCGCACCATGACCGAGCACTATCTCTTAAAGGTGCACTCCGGGGTGTTCTAAGGTGGCTTAGTTATGGCTGTAACTCAACCTGCATGCTCTAAGCGTCCCAAAAACATGTGCGGCTTATTTGCCTATTATAAGCGTGATTAAAGATAGTGAGTCTCAGCCCTACAGATGGCGTCACGAAACCTGGCCGAATGTGGTCCAACGACGAACTGCGCTCATCAGCCTGTCACGAGCGATGGCTTCCCATGCGGACGAGCCGCTGACCAGTCCTGCTCTTCCTCATGGAAAGCCCTCGCTCGCGATTGGCTAACGAGCACCGCTCGTTGTTTGACCACATTCAGCCGGGATTGGTGGTACCACCCGTAGGTCTGAGATTTGCAATCTCTGATCACATTTTATAAAAAAAAATAAGCTACACGATTTAATTTTTCTATATTTTGAATCCCGAGAGCACGCATATTGAGTTACAACTATAAAGACCATATCAGAACGCTCGAGAGAGCCCCTTTAAAGCCTCTTCACCGTGCAGCACGCCACTGTCAACACTATGATTAGGGTTTCGTGTCTTCGGTATATACCAAGAAACACTGAGAAGTAACCCCCGAAAGGTTTTTCTCGAAATCGATGGAAACTGAAAAACACTGAATTGGAACCCCTGCTTGAATAAGGTAAACCCAGTTTCACAGCAATTTACCTTTGTCAGAAGTTTTATTTTCATTAACCCCAAACTGTACACAAGGCTGCTTTGGAGAAACGCTGTAGATGTGCATTCGCCATTATGGCGTAAGTCCCGATAAACCCGTCTCTGGTTGACATTGGAAATAGACACCGAAAAATACCAAATTTAAACACCAAAAGGTCACCTCCCGCTGAGTAGCCATTCAGTTTCCCTGTGTGGGGAGTTGCCATCAGGTAAAAAAGGAGGGCACAGCAGGCCTTGTATGCATTGGTGGCACCTCCGATTATTACACGATTTCCGCTGTTGCTTTCTACGCTGCCGAAAAGGCGGACAAGTAGAAGTGGCAGAAGGCGGAAGCATTTGTTTGATCATAAATCTCATATCAGCTACTACGTGAGGTGACGTGCTCTGTCGTGAAAGCTCAGCTCCAAAAATGTTTTTCTTGCTTTAAAAGAAATTAATTTTGATAAACCCTTCAGGAACAGAAGACAATAAATGCTTCTATCCTACCTAGTATATTTTAAGCCTTTACTTGGACTACATAAAAAAATGGCTGATAGTGTGCCACAAGCACACTTTTCTGCAATTTCAGTGTTTTTCTGCAAGGTGTTTGTATGGTTCGTACATATTATATTTGAAGGTAAATAGATACCCTTCTATAATCCTTGCAAGAACAAGAATTCTCAAATTCCAGAAAAGTGTATGCTTTTGACACAATCAGCCATTTAGTTTTTCTTTATAGTCCAAGTAAAAGTTGAAAACATACTAGGTTGGATAGAAGTGTTTATTGACTTTTGTTCCTGAAAGGTTTATCAAAATTCATTCCTTTGAAAGCAAGAAAAACATTTTTGGAGCTGAGCTCTCCCAACACTACCCATGCAGCGTTGCATCTTAATCCCTCCTCACGGCACAGCATCTCACCTCACGTAGTAGCTGACATGAGAATTACAGTGAAAAAAAAATGCTTCTGCTCATTTCCCCCTCCACTTGTCCGCCTTTCCGACAGCATAGAAAGCAACGGCGGATATTGTGTGATAGTCGGAAGTGCCACCAGTGCATACCAGGACTGCTGCGCCCTCCTTTGTACCTGACGGGAGCTCCCCACACCCGGAAACTCAATGCCTACCCACCGGGCACCATAACTTCATACGGACTTGTGCATGAAGAAACACGATTAAGACATAAAAAAAATGTTTCAGTCTTAACCTGTAGCTTCACCCAGTTATAATGTCGACGGTGGCATGCTCTGCGGTGAAGAAGCTTTAAGAGATGGCACTAGGTCGTGGTGTGGAAGCTCAACTACAAAGTTGTTTTTTGCTTTCAACAAAAGTTATTTTGATTAAAGTTTGAGAAACAAAACAAAATCAATGTGTTTTTCGAAACCGCAATGTTTTGTATTTTCACTTGGAGCACCTCAGGATGAAATAAACGTCTGTGTATGCAAAAAACTTTTTCCCAAATTTGTTTTTTTTTTTGCAAAATATTTAGTTGACTGCTTGAATTTCTTTTTCATTGATAGTATACCTATAAAGCATCCAATAAAAGGTTTTATATTTCTCAAGGATAAGTACATTAAAAAGAAATAAAGAAATGTTTTAATTTCCACACTCGCTTTCAATTAAAAACAAATGCTTAAAATTTTCAAAATTACAGTCTTAATTGCATAGCAAGCCACAAATTCTGTAAATTATACAAAGAAAATTGTGCAGTGTTTCATAAAAATTTGAAGTTTTATCAATTATTGAACAGCACTTAGTTTCACATGCTTTCTAAAAGTTTAAACTGCCAAGACTTCATGCAAAAAAAATTTTAGACCAAAATATTTCAGGGAGTCTATTCACATTTTAGTAAATCTGAGAGGATCGGGCACAATGCCTGGGATGTTTGGCATGGAATGACCCTAAACAGAAAACACGTGGTCTATACCAGTTACACGCACACCAGTTTCACACGGCAGGTTGTCAACAGCCACGGAGGCTTTTCAGAGGCTTTTAGCACCCATAGTATTCGCCACCATCCGCTAGGCGACGCCAAGCACGTAGCCAGGGGGGGGGGGAGGGAGCGATGGTGCCAGCCCCCCCCCCTTTCCCAAAATTTTCCATTTTGCTGGGGCCTGCTCTCCTCCTCTCCTTTCCCCCCCTTTCCCAAAATCCTGGCTACGTGCCTGGGGGATGCCAGCTGTCGCCCGATACAGGGATGCTCATTCGCATGTGTTCTACCAAATAATGCGGCATACACACGGGGCTGCTGGCCAGTCATATGAACTTTAAAGTCAAGTATAGAACGCTAAGCTCCATTTCACCTTAAAGGGATGCTTCTACAAAATTTGAAATATTCCCGCCGTGTTCAAAAATAGGTAGAATATAATCCACAATATCCGTAAATGACAATCGCACGTTTGTATTTTGAGCCTGGTGACTCTGGCAAGCGCTCGGAGAAGGCCCAGCGGAAACCTTGTGACATCCAACGCAATCGTGACGTAGGTCGTCTCAAAACGAGCAAAGCTACGGCGAGGCTGACGTCGAGAGGATGGCCTAGTCGTTCCAGCCGCCGAAGCGGCTGCTTTTGTACAAATTTTAAGTGACGGGTTAATCTTTTATAATCTTTTAGGGGGACAATAGTGACTTCTGCGACACACAAAAGGCATTCTCGGGAAGAGGGGAGTTCCTCCTGCCCCTATTCTCTCGTCGTGGCCGGAGGCGAGACAACTTCAGTCACTAGCTGTCAAGGTTCCTAGACGAGCATTACAAACGAGGCGTTAGCGACATCCACCAGGTGCTCTTTGCTAATCGTTTAATTTGTTTTAAAATTCCTTTTCGAAAATTTTTAACAAGATATTGGTATGTTCGATGTGATATTGCTCCTTTGAACACATATAGACCAAAAAAATGAGCACCGAAATTTCGTTGTAGTATCCCTTTAAAATGGATTGTAGCAGATACTATGAGTCAGTGCATTCAGCCTGATGTCGAGAATGCGTCATGTGACGTTAGAGTCGCGCTAAGTAACATGACACCATTGCTTTGTGGGATTGGTCTACCGTAAGGTGACACAAAGTATAGTTTTCTGGATCTGTGGCCTGCAGTACCCGTCCTTGTACAGTGCGCGCAATCCATAACATGTTCCAGCACGTTGACTGCTTTTTTCTTCAAAACTGTGCTTACATCATCCGAAAGTTTGCCCACATTTTTCAGTGTTTGTCTATTCACGAGGAGTAGGCGTGCCTTGGCAACTTTATGGTAGTTCAAATAGCAGTCAATGAGTTAAAGTTGCAATTGGGTGTCCGAAGCCATCCGAAATGCTTTGAAATAGAAGCCTTTAACCATGCACTCACATTACTAGAGTATACTCAGTTTAACGAGTGAGGGGAACACTATTTTTTGCTTCTATAATGAGAAACAGAGCCTTTCCAAAATTGCTACTGGTAACAGCGAGATGCTGCGTTTGATGATGTTGGCGAGTATGAAAATTGTTTTCCCTCTTAAGAATGTGGGTTTATTGGGATTAGATATTTATACGAAAATCTAACAATTACACGAGCAGCTGCAGAAATGGGAGAATATTGTAATAGTGACAGAATATCAGACCAGCCATCCTATACACATGCATGGTATGCCCGCTGTGCCGTGTTCGAACAAAGTACCATATAAATGCGAGGAAAGTAGGATCGTGTATTATGGTTCATGAATTCATTACGAGTAATAAAATAAAGGTAGCCGTGAAAGCACCACTGCACAGGTTTGCATTACCGTGTCCTTGAGAAATGCATCTGGCCTCTCCCTCACTGTCCGTGGCAGCAAGAGCAGGAAGGCCAGGGCGGTCATCACTGCAATGGGAACAAAGCAGCAAACAATAAATTATAAAAAGCCATAGAATAATGCAGAAGGTAAAACCCAGAAAGCCTTCTCTTCTCTCGTGGCGCGGGTGGGCAATGTTGAGGAAAGAGCGCGCGGGAAAGAGCCCTAACTGACTCGCCAATCATGGCGCGACATGACGTGTGCGGCCTTGAGCGCCTCCCTTGTCATCTGCTACCGAGAACTTCAAAAGAGCTGTTCTGAAACATTTAATCTGTTATGCTGAATTGCTCCCCCCTTCCCCACATGCACTGTTACTAACTAAGCGCTCTCGCATCGTTGCACAATTTGGCTGAAAGGGCGGCCTTCCTGTCTCCTCATCGCTCTATCCCAACATTACCCCCTCTCCTCACCACTGATCATCATCATACCCGCACTGCAAGAACATGCTGCAGTTATCGTTTTCATTTTGCACACTGTCGGCGAAAAGGCACCAATTCTTCATTCTTCTCTCACATTTCTGATCCTCAGTGTCGCATGCCTCTGCCTTCTCCAACATCTCAAAAGTGGTCTTGTCCGCCTTTTTCGCTGCCACGTTGAGCAGAGTGTTGATTTGTTCCTCTGCCACCGCAATGATTGTCTGGACTGGTGGGTCCCCACCAAACCTTTCCAATTCCCGAAAGATATGAAATAATCAGAAAAAAAATAATGCAAAATTTTTACCTAGGGGCAAGTGCTCATGGCTGTAGTCGTGGCACATTCAGAATGCTTTGCATTAGTCATGAGTCATCCTGCAACATCATGCACAATGATCTGCTCATGATGATGGTTGCCCCCTATTCAGTCCCACAATAGACAACTTGCAAAAATCCCAAAAGGCCACGTGCAAAGTGCTGTCACCACAACCTTCCTATGGCCTTGCTGCTTGTCTCTCCTTGCCTGCTAAACAACTCTTCATTATTGGCTATGGCAAGTCTGCGATAGCGCATGTCCTTTGTCACCGGCGGAAGGTGCTGCAGCTTTGCAAAGAGTCTGCTGCACTCATCCATGCAAAAGGAATGCCAAAACAAATCTACAACATTCCTAAATGCAACATAAATGTTGCATTTAGAAATGCTGCAGGTCCATGAAGCTGACCCTGATAACCTCTTTTATTTGCCTGAACATTATGGGTAAGTTTAAGGTGTACCATTATGATACTGCCACAGAAGAGCAATGCAAACAATGGAAGCATGTGGCTTCACTACCATAATAAAAGCCAAAAAAACAGTTGTCTTTGATGAGGCTGTTGAAGAGCCTATTTTTGCGAATGCTGTGGTGTGCCCCTGACAGATTGCACCTGCCATAGAAATAGTACTGTGACCTCCTGACGAGGTTACCAGGAGGGCATCAAGGTAATGCCCAGTGACAAGCTAACCACGGAAGTGTTTTTGATTCACAACAAGGTACCAGATCATTCTGCACACAAGACCGTGACAAAGGTGCCTGCTTTAGGCTATGGAAGTCTGCCTCCCTCCTCATGTAAACGACTGTTTGTGAGTGGGAGATTGAAAAATCTGCCGAAAGTGCAAGTTTCTGAGATATTTTGCATGCACATTTTTGAAGTGATAGCTTTATGGAGGACACCTTGCTGAGATTTTGGTGCCGGCGTTTGTCGTAACCGAGATGGGAAAACCCTTCTCTCCCTTTGGCGCAAGAAGGGCCACGGCGTGCGGGGATACGGACAGAGATCCCCGACCAACCTGCCAATTGCAACGTGATGCGCTGCTCATGGCCTCAAAGCGCACTACATCTGGGAGGAAGCCATTGTTTGCTCGCAAGAAGTTGAGAACGGGTATTTTAAAACCTTGACATTTGCATTATAAAAATTTATCATTATACACACCCAGTTTCTACCAGTGGCGTGGGGGGAGGGCAGCTACAACTCTGGTTGGTACACATTATTGTGAAGGGTTTCAGATGGTTCCAGCACGTGCAATTTCCACCTCAGATCTATCTATATTTCGCATACACAAGCAAAAGCTATGTTCTGCCGAAAGCTCCCCACCCGGCAGGCCTCGCACCCCCAGCAGAACATTGGCTAGTTTTTCTGTATCCGACCTTATCTCCACCAATGCAGAGTTGGCGGTGAAAGGAAAATATGTGGTATACTCCAGCTCTGCAAGCGGAGCTAGGGTGGAGTAACTGTATAGGCTCTGGTTGCAGAGCCCAGGTATCACATTCCTTTTCTTTTTGCTGCAAAATTCAGGTTGGCAGAGAGGGGGTCATATGCGCAGGTTTGCTAATTCTGTGGCGAAGCAGCCTTGCCAAATGGCACGTTCGAGAAATATGAACATTATACAGAAATCAAATGAGCTGGAACCTTTTAAAAGCTTTCAATATCTTGTGTAGCAACCGAGTACTGCATAATGGCATTGAGCAATGTTTTAAAACACTCCTTGTTAAGTTTCGGAGAGCATACGACGTAAACAATGGTCGCCTCGATCGCTCTTGCCACGAAACAAGTTTCTCTTAAAAAATTATTGTCGCTTCTCGCAGTACCTGTGGCGAAGCTGGTAACTCTGTAGGTACAGTCACCACGGAAGTTAATAGCTCTATGAGAGTGCGAGTTTTTTACCCATGGGTGGTCGACTGGCGACTTGCAATAGAAATAGAGATGACATCACGGCCCACTCCACATGGGCAGACTGTGACGTCATCACGATTTCTATCACAAGCCGCCAGTAAACCGCCCATAGGGGGAAAAAACGCACGCTCGCATAACTCCCATGGCAACTGTACCATTGCGCTACTGTGCTACATACGAGCATATAGTTTCTCTAAGCCAGGGTGCCTTCATGACATGTCAACACATAAAAAAACACTACAAAAAACTACCACTCTAGATAGATCACGCGTGTCTAAAAAAGAAATTCAGAGCTATATTTATGGCACAAGACTCGCTTTAGGCGGCGCGAATTCGTCTGCTTGCGTACTTAATGCTCTTCCTAGCATTTGGTCACGTGGGGTAATAGGTAAGTCGATCCGTCGAATATGAGAGGGGATTACCTTTCCTCCGTGGAGAAAATACAGGCTCGGGAGAGAAAAGTGGAAAGGAAAACCACTCAACTGAAACAAGCCTAAAGCCGTAAATCTAGCTCTGCATGTCCTAAAATATCTTTTTTTTTTTTTCGTTCAAAATTTTTATTTATGACATGTGACACAAAAAAATGTTTCGCTTTGCAATGTTATTTTAAGAATGCAAAGCCTACACAGTTACTGTAACCTCACCATCACGGAGCACTCGTGGAAGTAACGATGAGGCTGCTCTTCCTAAACTGCTTTCTACCTGCGTCCTCGTATGCCATTTAAAACCAGAATTTCAAAATATGCATTTTAGAATTTATCTTTTTCATGCTTAATCTTTTGCTTGGTATATGTAATCGATTACCCAAATAATTTTGACCTAAGCTAATTATGTGGTACAATGTGAATTCATGACATCTGGCAGTTAGGCCTGAACAAGTAGGTTAGACACGTCAAAGTATAGAAAAAAAAATAGTGCTTCAAGTGAAACTGCTTGCTGCAATGAAAAGATAATTCACTTTGGTGTGCCTTAAAAAAATTAACAATTGTTCTAAAGAGTTGTGCGTGGTGCTTTAATTTTTTCTTATGCATACTAGGCTGGTAGAATTTTTTAAAGCAGTTTGGGTCTTCTTGCATCACAGGTGCACGTTCAGTGATGTGATTGGGCTAAGCCATTTTGGAGCACCTTTTGGAGCAGCCAAAAAAATGTTTTGGAGCAGGAAAAGTGGCCTTTGGAGCAGCCAAAACTGTGTTTTAGAGCAACAAAAGTGGCTTTTGGAGCAGCTAAAACAGTGCTTTGGAGCAGCAAAAGTAGCTTTTAGAGCAGATATTTTTAGAAAAATAAAAATATTTGTTTTAAGTGCTGGACAAACAAAGGACACTTTGCTCGCTGCAATAAACCAATTATAGTCAAGTTAGACCACCTGGGAGTCTTTGAACATGTAAACTGAAATGCCAATGACATGACAGATTTTGCAATGGTTCAGTTAACTGATACATATACAGGGTGTCACAAAAAAAATTACAGGGTTTTTTCACTGCAAAAATAAACTAGACATCGCTGAACGCTCATTCTCCGCCCAAAGGTAGCGTTAGAGGTCACAACCTGATGCCAAAGTTTCAGCCCGATCCAATATTTTATTAAAAAGTTATGTGATTTTCTGAAAATTTCAATGGGAAAATGGAGCCCATTTTTGGTTTCTGGAGCCATGGAGCCCCATGTATACAAAAACTCCGTCGGCCGCCATTTTCCCACTGCAATTTTTAGAAATTACTTTTAACTTTTGATTATGTAATCGGATCAGGCTGAAACTTTGGCATCTGGTTGTGACCTCTAGCGCTACCTTTGGGCGGAGAATGAGTGTTCAGCGATGCCTAGTTTATTTTTGCGGGAAAAAAAAACCTGAAAGTTTTTTTTGTGACACCCTGTAAATGTATCCGCTATAGGTAAATAAGAACAAAACTGCACATAATAAAATTTATTTCAAAATTACCTGCTTAGGTAGTAGTAAATAGCACAGCATTAGGTTGACTAGTGATATAATAAATGAAAGCAGTTTCCAACTGATGAAACATGTAACTACTGCAGTGCAATACGAAATTGTCGCGCGAGCGGAGACGGCTGTTTGATCGAAACCATGCCACTCTACTCAGTCGCCAACTGGTTCCCAAAATTGTAGGAAAAATAAAACTGTCCAGCATACGCAAAAAAAAAAAAAAAAAAAAACAGTTTAGCGGCACGTGCTTGCCCGGCCCGTCAGGCGACGTTAAAAGCTAAACACACACACACACACACACACAAAAAAAAAATAAATAACCTGAGCACACCGATGCAAGACATCTCGAGTTAAAGGGATACTGAACCGAAATTTGAATTTCGCAAAATAAGGCTCTAGAAGCGTTGAACGGGACTTTACGAACTCCGAAACATTGCTCGTACATCGATATCTCGAACGGATGGCCGCACTTTTCGAAAAGAAGGGCGCCATCAAGCGAGGCCTCTGACATCACTGTCCTCCGGGAGAATTTGAGAGTGAGGGGGAGCGGCCTCGCCTCTCTCCTCCTCGCTTCAGTTCACCAGCTCAGCACGGGACGTAGTGAGAAGGAGAGGGAATAAGAATCGTGACGTGCCTTGCCTTGTCGGCCTCGTCGGCCGGGTTCAGTCGGGTGCTTCTTTTCCAAAAATATGGCGATCCGTTTGAGATATCGCTGTATGAGAGATGTTTTTGGGTTTTGCATCGTCCCGCCTATCTGTCCAGCCTTGTTTTGTGAGTTCGAAATTTCGGTCCAGTATCCCTTTAAGGTGAAAAAGTTCTTGGAGTGCTTTGTGCCGGGACTCAACTCGAGAAAACCAAGCGTGCTGTGCAGGTTCAGCGTGCAGACATTGCCTTTTTTTTGCTTTAGCTCACTTGCCTTCACCAACTGTCTTTCGCGGCAGATTTTTTCACGCACCGGGGTCCCTCTCGAAAGAAAGCCTACCGAGAGAAACCTAGGTAATCAATACTTTTACACAGCAGTCCTTGAGATAGATGAATTTTTGTAGCAGCGTATTAAACAAGAACAGGAATGTTGATGAACATTAGGGCGAACCTTATTTTTAAGTTTAGAAAGCGCCATATCTGCAGCGAGGTGGGGACGGTAACACCCAACGTCGCGCGACCACGGCGACTGGCAGGCAGGGACCAAATATTGTTTTCCCAATGCCGTTGCTTTCAGGAGCGAGTGCTTCGGCTCACAAAGTAACTCCCGCCGTGCAAAAACGTGGTTCGTTTCGCAGCTTCACGGCATGGCTGGTATTTAGCACGCTAGCGTCAAAGCGCCCGCAAACGCCCGCGCCTATCCTTAAAAAACAAAAAGGAAAAAATGCAAGACAACGAGGTGCGAAAGCACGGAACGAGAAACGCTGGAGAAAGCCACGCAAGGGGGGGGGGGGGGGGGGGGGGCGACCGGATGAACGATTGATGCAGGGTACTTTGTGTCGGGCGGCGGGCGGCCCCTTGCGCCACCTACCTCACGCGTGCTCAATTACGGTACTCAGTTTAGTTTCGGTTTTGAAAGGCGACCAAAATTGGACCTTTGGCGCAGGCTTGGCACAGTTTACCCATATTTTGGCAAAATGTAGCAGGATGTAGCAGGGTTAGCAGCTTGGCGCAGTTTGGCACAATCGGCGCAGCAATCACATCACTGACGTTGCATTTTGCTGTATCGTAAAGAAGTGTTCGTCACAAATTTTCAACAACTCGCATTTCGGGTTGAGACGGTCATGTTAAAGTGCAGCCTCCGTTAGTTCGGTGCTTCGCAAATTCGCTACGCAGAGCAGCAAAGGGTTAAGGCAGCATTTCGCCCGCATTGCGCGAACATGGTACAGTCGGGGACAAAAGACTCCAGGACACACGAGCTGCGACTGAAACGCATTGCTCTGCCATCTGCCGGAGGGTCACCTGGTTTCGAGATCACAAAAAAGCGCATGCGCGTCCTACTGTGCCTGCCAACATGTGCGCTTTCCCGCTCTTCTGCGGCGCGGCGCCTAACCAACACCTCCTGGCCTAACTCGGAATCGGGCGCGTGGTACCGCCTCGGAGATAGCGCTTACTGACATGGCACCTATAAAGCAAGAAGTCACGGCCGCCCAACTGAGCGATAAGCTGAACTGGTTATCAAGCAAGGTGCGCAGGCACGGCGAAATGCGGTTCAATGCCCCAGGCGGTATATGGAGTTTCAGAATGTGTAACAGACGCTCGTAAGCTGCAAGCACTATCCCCGAGGCGGTACCACGCGCCCGATTCCGAGTTAGGCGCTGTGCCGTAGAAGAGCGGGAAGAAACACATGTTTGCAGGCAGAGTAGGACGCGCATGCGCTTTTGTGTGATCTCGAAACCAGGCGACCCGCCGCCAGATGGCAGAGCAATGCGTTTCAGCCGCAGCTCGCACGTCCTGAGGACTTTTGTCCCTGACTGTACAGCTATCGCTTTCATTTCTTCGCACAATGCTATGTATCTGCCATCGTCGGCTTTTACTCACGAATAAATTTTTCACAATTGGTCTCAAATTGCGAAACTCACAAAAATTATGCAACTTCCTTCTTTTTTCTTACATGAAGAGCCCACTGCATGAAAGGCATTTACAGGACGATGACAATGTGATTGCTAAGTTGGAACACTTTTTTAAAACCCAAAATGAAGGGTACAGGGTATCCACCAGCCTATCAATCAGCAAGGAAATGCATCCCCTGTGTGGTACATGCGCAGAAAGTCTAACCCTCCTTCCCATCGACACAACTGATCAGAGCTATCTATCCTCATGGTAAGGATACAAACTTTACGACTACACAACAAGTCGGCCATTGTGATGACACTGAAAGGCACTACAAGTTCCAAATTAACACTTACTTCTTCTGCTCCCTCCAGAGCCGGGTAGCGAGACAGAATTTCTTCGACAGATGGATGTTCCGTGGCTATCCATTGCCGTCGTGCACTGAAGGTCCTAGACATTCCGTCTTGAACTTTCTCCATGTTGGGAAGGGCCTTAGACATTTCCTTCTGCATAGACCTGATGTGGCCTTGGATGCTGTGCTCGTCCTCGCTTGGAGTCCCTAGCTTCTCAGGCTGGTTGAGTAACAATTAGAAGCATAATGCTATTAGTAGCTACGTTCCATGACAGGTCTATGAGGCAGGCATAGAATTCACTTCTGCAAATAACTGATTGACGGGTTTGCACAGCCTCCGCCAGGGGAGCTGATTGAAAAGGTCAGAGCAAAGAAAAAATATTTTTGGTTGACTTGTTTGAAATCCTAGTGGAGAGAGATAAACACCAAGCAAGCCGATTCACACGGATGGTTATAGTACATGATTGCTAAAGACAGTTCTTAGCACTGGTCTCTATTCAGAGGTAAGAGTGAAATAACTAAGGAAATGCTCTTTATTGAAAATCCTCATTCAAAGGGGCACATACATCAACCTCATGGCCTTTAACCTCATTTACGAAAAGCTCAGATAAAAGTATAAAATTCCAATCACCTGTCGGCAGACTCGTTTGGCAGACTCGCTGTCATTGGCTGCATCCTGGGAGCTTGGCTTCTTGCCAAACTTCTGCTTATTTGAAGCTACTTCGCCGTCATTTTCAATTTTTGCCCTTTCATATTTGCACTTGTACTTGAGGGAAAAGTGCCAGGAATCCTGCATATTTGAACACATAAAAGAGTGTTTCGTAAGGTCCTTAGATAAAAATATTAGTAAACAGTTATCACTTTTCTATGCATGTGTGTGTGCACATGTTGTGCGTGCGTGTGTGGGTGGGTGGAGGTCAAAATATGACCCAACCTTAAAGGGATGCTGAACCGATATTCGATATCTCATAAATAATGCCCGAGCAGGCTTCCCAGGATGACACTTTACCTTAAAACAATATTTAATGAGACAGATCTTGATTTTACCGATGCCCCCAGCACCATAAAGTAATGCCAGCACCCTTGGCACTTCTCCCGAAGTGCTTTCCTTGGCAGTCCAGCTCCGTTCCATTGAAATTCAATGCAAATAAACACGTCTACCGGTGGTAAACTCAACCGTCTATAGTGGACACATTTCTGAAATTTCCAAGAATGTTGTTCTAACTTTTCACAGGAACGGAACAGAGAAAATTTACACGAATGCGTTTACGATGAAAGTGCGAATTGAATGAAAATGTGCACTCTCTACATGAGGGTGTTGAATTTTCTGGTGAATTTTACACAGACACCGTGGATTGATGCCACCCTATATGTTTATTGTGACCGTGCAATTCCAATGAAATAAAGCTTGGCTTGTCCCCAGAGGCACTGCAGGCATATTTCACCATTTCCCTGTAACTTACATAGTTTGGAGCCCCAACATGAGCTCTTTTAGTCCAGAGCATTGCAGAGAGCATTAAAGCAGGAGTAAGTCCCATTCAGAAACAGCATGAATTCGGTGCGGTGGGAAATGTCAGTGATGTGATTGGCCTAAGCCATTTTGGAGCACCTTTTGGAGCAGCCAAAACAATGTTTTGGAGCAGCAAAAGTGGCCTTTGGAGCAGCCGGAACAGTGTTTTGGAGCAGCAAAAGTGGCTTTTGGAGCAGTTGGAACAGTGTTTCGGAGCAGAAAAAGTGGCTTTTGGAGCAGATATTCTTAGAAAAACAAAAATATTCTTTTTAAGGGCTCTACAAACGAATGTACCTTGCGTTGTGTTCTGTTCTGATGTGACGTGTTGTGACGGAACTCGTTGCCAGTGTTTTTACTGCTGAGACATCCCAGAAGTGTACAGTGCTGTAGGCGTTGCCGAGCGATTCCGAAAAGAACGCTTGCCACCGTTTTGCTGGTTCCCGACGTCAAAAGTAACCAAACGCAAAACAATGAATTGCAAGCATCCCGGCTGGTGCCTTTGTCATGCAGTCAGGTTCACATGCACGTGAGGGCAACTTCAGCAGGCTTGCAGTGGCATGTGCTTCGTTGCGCGAGCGGAGACAACGGCTGTTCAATCGAAACCGAAACAATGCCACTCCCCTCCGTCTCCAACTGGTTCCCAAAATAGTGTGCAAAATGTAACTGTTCAGCATACAAAAAAAAAGAAAATGCAGTCGAGCGGCCTGTGCTTGCCAGTCCGGCAGGCGATATGCAAGCTAAACACACAGAAAACAAGAACCTGAGCGCATCGATGCATGA
Source organism: Ixodes scapularis (assembly GCF_016920785.2). Taxonomy (NCBI): domain Eukaryota; kingdom Metazoa; phylum Arthropoda; class Arachnida; order Ixodida; family Ixodidae; genus Ixodes; species Ixodes scapularis. The sequence goes on from NW_024609857.1 coordinate 98,597,835, forward strand.
CATCGCGAGCCAGGGTAAAAAAGTAAAAAAGCACAAATAAAAGTGTGCAACGACCAAACTCGAGACAAACAAGCGCAATGTGCGGGTTCAATGTGAACAGATTGCTTTCTTTGCTTTAGCTCACTTCTCTTCCCCAACTTTCTTTTGCGGCACATTTTTCACATACCGGGCTCCCCCTCAAAGAAAGTCCACCGAGAGAAACTTAGGTAATCAATATTTCGACGAGCAGTCTTTGAGTTAGAGGGTTTTTTTTTAAGTAGAGTATGATTTAAAGAAGGCCAGGAATGTAGATTAACAAGTTTAGAAAGTGCCATATCTGCAGCGACGTAGGGACGGCAACACCCGACGTTGTGCAACCACGGCGATTGTGGTCGCACGAGTGTTTCAGCTCACAAAGTAACTCTCGCCGCCCAAAAACGTGGTTTGGTTTCACAGCATGACGGCATGGCTGGCACCCGGCACACTAGCCGGGGAGTCCGCACACGCCTGCGTCTTTCGTTGAAAAACATTTAAAAGACGCGAGACGAGATTTCCGAGACGACGAGGACGAGGGCACAAGCAAAGTTGGGCACAAGGGCGCGAAGCGCGAGACGGCCGCAAGGAGGTTAGGACGGCGCGAAAAAACATGCGAGACCTGATGGTCGATTGATGCAGGGTGCTTTGAGTCAGGCGGCCGTTTGCGCCACCTAGCTGACGCATGCTCAATTACGGTTCTCAGTTTAGTTTCGGTTTTAAAAGGCGAATGAAATTGCTCCTTTGGCGCAGGCTTGGCGCAGATTACCTACATTTCGGCAAAATGTAGCAGGATGTAGCAGGGTTAGCCCCTTGGCGCAGTTTGGCGCAATTGGCGCAGCAATCACACCACTGCAATGTTTCCGAATTTTTCACCCCACGGATATTTAGCCCGAAAAACAAGGTGGGCGATCTTCCAGGGGTAAGCGTACAGTCAAAATTTTATGGTAGCGTGAACACAAATAAAAGTGTGGTTGAACTGAAACATACATGACCAGATCCGATTGCGTCAGCCAGGACCTTGTGGCGAAGGACCAGTTGTTGAGCAGCTCTCTCGTAGAGCTTGCCTGGGTACCTAAACAAAGCACAAGACATCAAAGTGTCAACAGATTAACTGCATAGCATGATGAAATTGTGTTGTCAAACATAATGTGATTTAACATATCACAGATTCCATAGCTTCAGTCCCGGCTATGTGTGAGCCTTATTCAAAGTAACTTAGTGATACAGATTTAATACAAGTGTCATAAAATAGGTGAATGTCTAGGTTCAGAAGAAATCCAGATTTCTGCATTAGATCAGATGTGAGTAAAATTTTTCATCCGTAACCCTTTTATTAATTCCCTTGCGAAAATAAAGGGTTTTGCAGTAATTTAAGCTCCCACAAAGCCGAAAACAAAAAGGTATTGCAAAAGTCCAGCAAGACTGTCCAGTATCAATAAGTCGAGAATCTAGGGAAAAATTTCAAAGTAAGCACAGAATTACAAAGCAAAATGGTGGAGCTCCCTTTTTTTACTGGTAGTTGCCTTCATGGACATTTTGGATTTTACCAGTTTAAGTCGCTTTAGACGTGCCACAAGAGGCATGCTTTGTGCATTGTCATTCTCCGGCACCAGAGGAAATGTGCTTGACATTGGTGTGTCAACAGTGCTGTGACCCTTCCAATATTTTGCGAGACTCAGGGGTCGGAACTTCTGACGAGATATTGCAATGACCAAGAAGCACAACTCAATAAACGCCAAGGCTGCTCCCTAAGGTAAAGCCTGCTCCGCAGACAGAGAGAAAATGGATTGACGTGCTGCTGCACACTGTGCGAGTTCTACTCCCTCCGGTTGCGGAAAAAATGAGCAGTGCTGTGGCACAGGGGTGCACTGTGGCGAAGCACAATTAAAAGAGCAGTTAGTCGCATAGCATTATGTTCGATGTAACCACGGCTCTGAGTTACGAGCAAGGTAACTGCCACAAGGTTTTCGTGCTACTGGAGCTTCTTGACCCTGGAACGTGCAGTAAAGCCTCCATCTTAGGCACGTCCAGGCGTGTAGCCTTCTAATTAAAGCACAGCATTTCCATTTCGGAGCACATATCATTGCCAGAAACACATGCTTAACAAAGAAGTTTAGTAAGGCAACCATGAATTACAAGGAGTCAACGGCAAAACAAAGCGTGCACGTTTTTCGCGATAGAGTGTTACAGTGCTTATGAAAGCCAAGATTAGCACAAGTTCATTACCTATAGACAAAAAGCTTGCATTTCTTTTAGTTCATCCTTACAGAATGTTTAAAGGAAAAAGAACAAGGGGGCAAAGAGAGCATGGAATGCCAAACTTTACATATTATGCACAATTCTATCTGTCAAACTACAGAGGCAGAGGCATACTCACAGTGTGTATCTAAAAAGGTCAAAACATAACCACTCCACAATCCGAAAGCGAAGTTCCGGTCTCAGATCTGTCCTTGTTTTTACTTTTGACAGGTTGTGCACGATGTCCTTTGGGGTAGCTGGGAACATGTACTTTCTTGGGTCCAATGCGGGGCTCAAATCCTCCTGAATTATGAGCACATCACTCAAGGGGGAGGCTGGCCTGAAAATGTGAGCCAAGTTATGAAATCAATGATCCATGCTTATAAAAACACCACCAGCTGCATAAAGTTTAGGCAGTGTGATTGAACCACATTTCTGCAATATCTTAAAGCACTTTAAAAATTTGGCTGAATCTTCGTTCAGTCTGCCAGATGCGCTAGCTTTATTGGGGAGTATGCATGCGCGGCTTTAGAGCAGTGCATTCTGGAAACAGCGCCATCTTTGTGTACGTGAGAGCAGACAGCCGCACTGCCCGCCTGTGCATCCATACCGCCCAGCAATTCTTCCCGCGATACCACACATGCACGATGGATGCTCTAGGGTGGTTTTATTTGAAATCGAACATGCCTGTAGGGGTGGGTGTTTCGATTTCTTTTTTTAAAAATATATGTAATTGCCCTACGTCTGTAAAGAACAAACCCACTTTTAAAATTTTTTTAAAATTTTTCGCTTCACAAGAAAATCTGAAGTAGAGCAAGGTGAAAATCTGTTTTTTCCTCCATGATTTTTCTACCTAGTTCTGTACGCTGGTATGACTACAAAAAGCATACAAAACGGACAGTAATTTTTTGTGTGCCATGCAGACTTTTTTTTAGTTGGAAGAAAAATACTCTAGCATTTTGTTTGATCGAGATAAAAAATGCCAAACATCGTCTCTTTGACAATCCGGTGACATATTCAGAGCCTTGGATCTCCTGAGTTATTATATTTGTCGCTTGCCAAATACCATGCCGATGTAGTCCTATACATTGGTTATCAATGCACATAAGTTTAGTTTATTTTATTTTCACGGAATGTTTTATATTAAACATAAGGAATCGTGAAAAATTATGTTTACCAACATTTTGAACCCACTTTATTAAAAAAAAAATCACAGGTCAGCGTCGGTGTTCTAGGACATGTGAAATAAAGGACATGGTTGAAAAAAAACCGAGACTGCGGGTAAACGACACAACACTAAAAAGTTTCTAAAAAGTTTTAGAGACTTTTTAGTGTTGTGTCGTTACCCGCAGTCTCGGGGTTTTTTCAACCATGTGCAATATACCCCAGCTCGTTTGCGCCCTTACTTTTTGTTCATGAAATAAAGATTTGTTATAGGCAGCTCTGAGCCACCTCGGTGGCTCTGGCCTACAGATCCCCAGTCGGCGGGTTCGAATCCTGGCCAAGATGCCTGCAGTATGACAGAGGCATATTGCAGAAAAGGTGCAGTGTAAGATTTGGGTTGCATGTCAAAAGATCCCCAGGTGGTCTAAATTAATCCTCGGTCTTCCGCTGGGACATGCCAGATGCCCTTCACTGGTTTGGCATGTAAACCCCCCAAATTTACTTACTTATTATAGGTACCTTTAGCTCAGCCCCCAGCTTGCCGACGACTGCGTACTACACGTTGCTGACGTTTTGTGAGTGTCTGGTGCTGAAGGTGGGTTTCATCCGTCCTCCTTGTCGTCTGCTCATCTCATCTGCCATGTGAATGCTCTCGGGGCTGGATTGTGCGCGAGCTTGTAGTCTCGTGACCAAATCCGTCCGCGGATCAGTGCGATTCAGTCAGTCGTGTGAATTGGCCGCAGGTTGCCGTCTCGGACAAGATTTTTCGGCTGTATAACGAATAGATTCACGCCGCAGATTTCCACCATCACCTCGTAGTGTATGTGTTCTTGTCCGCCGTCCGCCATAGGGGCCCAGTGATGGAGAACTACTTATGAAGACAACCAGGCACGTAGCCAGGATTTTGTTTCGGGAGGCCCGCCCATGACAAAATGCTGTAGTAGGGGGAGGGGGGAGAGGAGGCCCCAGCAAAATGGAAGATTTCGGGGGGGGGGGGGGGGGGGGGGGAAGGGGGGGGGGCGGGCGGGCCCCACGGGCCGCCCCCCTGGTTGCGTGCCTGAAGACAACATTGTCACGTTGCCACAACTATACACTGCACTGTTACAGTGCATAGAGCCCCCGTCGCTCGTGCATAGGGTCGCCGCAAGAATTGCTGGGCAGTGTAGCTGTCTGCATTTGCAGACACAAAGATGGCGCTTTTCCCAGGATGCGCTGCTCCCAAGCTGTGTGTTAGTACATGCTATCAAAACTTCTTCAACAGAAGTCCATCTCAAATGTTCTGTGCCACGTTGCAGAAAAACCGGGCGTGCGGCCTCAGGCAGCGTTTCCCTTCTGCATACTTTTGTGCAAGTCGAGCAGCCTCTCCTCCCTTTTCAGCTTTCCTCCTCAGTCCACACGACATACACGCTTTTTGCAGGCACAGCTGCTGAGGTTGGTTGACCCTATAAAGCTACCACTTCAAAAACTAAGAACACTCAATCTTACACTTCTGGTGTGTCAGCTACAGGAGCAGGGGGTGGGGTGGGCTGTCGGGGCGCAAGCAGCGAAGCCCTGATTTTTGATCCCGCACTGAGGGTCGCGTCAATGTCCCAGTCCAGGTACTCACCCAGGTCGGTATCAAGGACCTGCAAAGTTTACGTACAAGAAACTTGAATTCTTAATGGTAACCCAAGACAAAAGAGCATTTCCTGAAAATAATGCTGAGGTTGTGGGAACATACACATTAAATCAGAAACCCTACCGAGAAAGCAGACAGAAGTAATTTTTAATGGTATGATGAGCGTGTTGCGTTAATACATAATTGAGCACTGCACGGGCTTGGGCTTACCCCTGAGAAAAGCGGCACGTGCATTGCTCTAATACGTAATACGAAGAAAGCTAAACACAAACATAGGTACATGCTGTGGGATTTCCCTTGCTGCTACCCGTCTCGGAGAATGACACAGCACACCGGTTCAACAACACGTAAACATTTAATGACCGCTATCGCCTGCGCCGCGATCCCAACAGCCCCCGCGCATCCGCTGCGACGGCCTTTTATCAGCGGCGGAGCGCCGCTCGCGTGGCCAGTTGCCCTTGGCCCCCCCGTGGCCAAGATGACCACTTATGATTGTCGGAGGGGCAGCCTGGGCCAACCGCTTGGAATCGCCAGGTTGCCCACACATCTCCCCCCTTCCAAAAACGAAAACAGAGGACGTCTTTGATGGTTTTCGGGGGGGCCTTCCTTCTTGGTCAGCAAGGGTCTTCTCAGATGAGCGAGCACGGGTCCGATGTCAGTACTTCCGGACAGTACCGATGCAGCCATGGGGGTGGTCTGATGATGGGAGCTGCGTCGCCGCTGTCTGGCACGAGGAACTAGAAATTAAAAACAACATGAGGCCATGGCGCGGTAGGAAAAAGTAGCCGCGCACACGAAAGATGCCTGCCCCACTGTGCATGCGGGAGCGCGGACCAGTTCTCTTCTCCCCCCCCAAAACACCGAAGAGGGTATGAAGATAATACGCTTAGAACTCGTGCTACTCCCGGTCGTCTTCACCGCCGTCTCAAGTTGTACCGCGGTAGAGACGGTGTGGAATCTTCCGAGAGGTGGTCCGGATAGTCGTCATCTGGAACCTGCGACACATCTACCTCCTCGGGTTCATAGAAAGCTTTTAGGTCGGCGACATGAATAGACCCGCACACTTCACCAGATTCACAATGCACCAGCTCATAAGACAGGTTGGAGAGCTTGCTACTAACACGGTAGGGGCCATCCCACCTCTTTGCTAAAGAGGCCGTGAAGCCTCTAGCAGCATCACTCAGCGGATGAGTTCGCCTCAGTACCAGATCTCCTACCTTGAACTGCAGATTTCGCCTCCCCTTGTTGTACTGGTTTGCCTGCTGCAGTCTCGAGACGTCGAGGCTCTCTCGAGCTTCACGCAGGTTCTCCGTGAAACGCTTCCGGAGATCTTCTGCGAACTGCGTGGTTGTGCGCTGCGTGCTTGCAGGATCTGTGCAAAGGAGGCCGTTTCCCAGGGGAAACATGAGCTCTTTTCCAAAGTTAAGTTGGGCCGGAGTAAAACCCGTGGACCGGTTGATTGTTGTGCGGGTAGCGAATGCCATTTCTGCTAATTTCGCGTCCCAGTCTTTGTGTCGCTCTGTATGCGATACAAGCATCTGCTTCAGGTTACGGTTCACTCTTTCCGTGATATTCGCCTGTGGATGGTATGGCGAAGTCCGTTTGTGCCGTATGCCTAGCGCCTTACACGCATCCACGAACACCTTGCTAACAAAATAAGAAGCGTTGTCTGTAATAAGCGTTGCGGCAAAGCCAAAGCGTGCGAACGTCTCGAGAAGACAGTCCCAGATTTTCTTAGAGTCTAGTTTGCGCAAAGGAAACATTTCGACCCATTTTGTGAAATGGTCGGTCACTACTAGCAAATACTGATTGCCGCGTGGACTACGGGGAAAGGGACCGACAACGTCGCAGGCAACACACTCCCAGGGGTACTTGCTTTCGACCGACTGCATTAAACCTGGTGGTTGGCCACCTCGGGGTTTTGCCTTCTGACAAACCGGGCAGCTACGAGCGTACCTCATCACATCCTGCCTCATACCTGGCCACGTTGCAATTTGGGACAACTTTTCGTAAGTTTTGCTCCCACTGCTGTGGCCTGCCAAGGCGGGATCATGCATATATCTTATAAATGACTTACGCAGTTTACGTGGTATTACAGACCGGAATGGCGGGCCGCTGGACCCATCGTCCGCCTGGGGGATGTATCGCAGCAGGATGCCGTCGCTGCTGAGCAGGTATGAGTCCAAGTCTCTGGGATTCCCAGCGTCGGCTGAGTTTTCTTCTGCCAGCTGGTGCATCACCTTCTGACAAAGTCCATCGGACAGCTGGGCCGCTCGGAGCTCCTCTCTGCTCACCAGGGTTCCCCACCGCGACTCTGGTGTGATGGGCGCCGCATTGGCCAGTGCCACCAAGTCGGGATCCACCTGCATTTCCTGCCCGAGAAGTGGAGCACGGGACAACGCATCTGCAACGTGGTTAGCCACTCCACGCTTGTACTCGATTGTGTATTTGTAGCGCTGGAGCGAAAGGGCCCATCGAGCGAGTCGTCCTGCAGGGTTTTGAAGCCCTTTGAGCCACGAGAGAGCCATGTGGTCAGTTTGAATGCTAAACGAAGCGCCGTCAAGGTACATGTCAAACTTCTTAAGCGCAAAAATAATTGCCAGGCACTCTTTTTCGGTTGTTGAGTAGTTTCGCTCCGCTCCGGTTAACGTATGACTGGCGAAAGCTACGGGACGAAGAACGCTGTCATGTTCCTGCAGAAGGACTGCTCCCAATCCGTAATCGCTTGCGTCGGTCTGCAAGACGAACGGACGATTCAAGTCGGGCAGGTTTAAACACGCGTTTTCAGTCACAGCCCTTGAAAGACACGCGAATGCGGTTTGCTGCTCTTGCCCCCAGCACCATTTCGTTTTTTTGCGGAGCAATCGGTTCAGGGGTTCAGTTATCTCAGCGCATTGCGGAATAAAATCTCTATAAAACGCAATCATCCCGAGATATCTCTGTAGGCTTTTGACGTCATAAGGGGGTGGGTACTCCGTTATTGCGCGCAGCTTATCTTCATTCGGCCGCAGCGTTCCGTTATCCACAACAAATCCGAGAAGGTTGATTACAGGCGATGCCAACTGGACTTTATCTGGATGAATCGTAAGGCCGGCTTGACGCATTCGTTCGAGTATGATCTGAAGGTGCACGAGATGCTCCTCGAATGTTCGTGAAAAGACCACTACGTCATCCATGTACGCCATCGCAAACTCGTACTTCGCGTCACCGAGGACAACGTCCATTAGGCGTTGAAAGCTGGCGGGAGAGTTGGACAAACCAAAGGGAAGGCGAGTGAATTCGAACAACCCCCTATGGCAAATGAATGCGGTCTTCTTTACATCAGCCGGATGAACTTCGATTTGAAGAAATCCGCGGCTGCAATCGAGGGTTGTGAAAACAGTCGCGTTTCCAAGGGCATACATTACTGAGGAAATACTAGGAAACGGGTAACTGTCTCTGACTGACACTTCATTTAGGCGCCTGTAATCAACACAAAGCCTTGCTGTGCCGTCCTTCTTTGGAGCAAGGACTACCGGGGAAGCCCACGGGCTTTTTGACTGACGTACTGCGCCTGTGTCGATCATTTCCAATAGCGCCGCATCAAGAAGTTCGCGCTTGTGAGCACTTATGGGTCTCGGATTGCACCTCCGGTGAGGTGCATCCTTGGTTTCGATGCGGTGCTGTAGGAGATCGGTTTTCCCAGGTCTTTCCGTGAACATCGGCGAGAAGGGTTCCAGCAGTTGCTGGAGCTGCTTCTGTTTGTCTTCACCGGAACACTTTTGCACGGCTTTGAGCACGCTGTCTGGAAGTAAAGGCATCTGCCCGGCAAAGTTTAACGGTAACGCTTGGCCGCGAATACAATCCTGCCGTCTGGTAAACGGCGTTAATTTCGTTTCGCCACCCAACCAATATCCAGCCTGGGCAAAGTCGAGCAAAACCCGCTCCGCTGCAATAAAATCTCTACCAAGGATCATGGGCACCGGCAGTTCTGGGAGGTATACGAACCGTTGTCTTCGTTTTCTACTATGAAAGGAAATTCGTAACCTGACTGCGCCGGCAGCAGGCAGTACGGACCCCGATGCTACTTGCAATTTCACGTTTGCTGACCGAAGATGTATCTTTCTCTTGTTACATTCCGCAAATACTGCATCCCCAATAAGCGATATGTTTGCTCCAGTATCTAAAAGAGCGGCTATTGGCATACCTAGTACATTCACAGTCATACGAGGTTCAAGAGACTTGGGTGTAGATTCGATTCTACTCACAGCTGGGATGAGCAATGTCGGTTCCTCGTTTAGTGAGGTTGTTCCTAGCCCCGTCGGCTGGTGCGAGTCCATTAGCGGCCGGCCATCCAGAGCGACCATCCTTGGTGTTGAGAACTTCAAAGCGGCTCTGACGCTGGGGATCGTGCCGGCCTTTGGCTGAAAGGGAATCGCATTAGGGTCCAACTCAAATGCAGTTGCTTCGGGTAGCGTAGGACCGGGAACAGTGGAAGCTGTACGCCCGGGGATCAGTGCAAAGGCAGACGCGCCGGGAGTCTCATGACCGAGAATTTTGTGAGCTGGCCGCCCGGGTGTCACTGCAACAGCAGGCACGCCGGGAGTCTCAAGACCGCGAACGGTGTGAGCTGGGCGCCCGGGTGTCGGTGTGAAAGCCGACACGCCGGGAGTCTCACGGCGAAGAGTGTTATGAGCTAGCCGCCCGGATGTCTGTGCAAAAGGAGACACGCCGGGAGTCTCAAGACCGCGAACGGTGTGAGCTGGGCGCCCGGGTGTCGGTGTGAAAGCCGACACGCCGGGAGTCTCATGACGGAGAGTGTTGTGAGCTGGCCGCCCGGGTGTCACTGCAACAGCAGGCACGCCGGGAGTCTCAAGACCGCGAGCGGTGTGAGCTGGGCGCCCGGGTGTCGGTGTGAAAGCCGACACGCCGGGAGTCTCACGACGAAGAGTGGAAGTGTTATGAGCTGGCCGCCCGGTTGTCGATGCGAGAGCAGACACGCCGGGAGTCTCAAGACCGCGAACGGTGTGAGCTGGGCGCCCGGGTGTCGGTGTGAAAGCCGACACGCCGGGAGTCTCATGACGGGGAGTGTTGTGAGCTGGCCGCCCGGGTGTCACTGCAACAGCAGGCACGCCGGGAGTCTCAAGACCGCGAACGGTGTGAGCTGGGCGCCCGGGTGTCGGTGTGAAAGGCGACACGCCGGGAGTCTCACGACGAAGAGTGAAAGTGTTATGAGCTGGCCGCCCGGTTGTCGATGCGAGAGCAGACACGCCGGGAGTCTCAAGACCGCGAACGGTGTGAGCTGGGCGCCCGGTTGTCGACGCGAACGCGGACACGCCGGGAGTCTCATGACGGAAAGTGTTGTGAGCTGGCCGCCCGGTTGTCGATGCACGAGCAGACACGCCGGGAGTCTCAACACCGCGAACGGTGTGAGCTGGGCGCCCGGGTGTCCATGGAAAATCGGACACGCCGGGAGTCTCACAACGAGGAGTGTTATGAGGAAGAAAAAGTGATGGAGGGCCACCGAGGGTCGATAGAAAAGCGTCAGTTCCCGGAGCCCGTGTGAGCCTCCGGGAGGCCCGGAGGCGGCTGCGGCGACTCGATCTCGTGGATTGTGTTTTTGACGCGGCCGCTGCCGTTCGCTGCAGTCCCGGTGTATGTGTCCTGGTTGGTCGCATCGAAAACAACGGGGCGTGACCCGCCCGTCGGCTTCGTGCGGTGTCCCGCTCTCTTTTGCCTCTCCCGAGCTCCGCGTTACCGGTCCAGAGGACAAGAACTCATCTTGACCAATGGAGGGGCTGTAGCGTTGTGATTGCGTGCCTTCGTAACCGCTGCACCTCCGTGATTCGTATGCACGAGGATCTAGGGTTCGTGATTCGTATGCACGAGGATCTGGGGTTCGGGGGACGGGCGCCTGATTGGAATCGTCTTGTTCTCTCTCGACTCTATGTGCACGTGCGTTTCCAGACCACGCAAATGATGGTTCCAGAGTCATGTTCTGCGGTGGAGAGGGTCGGTATCTTAGTTCCGCGAGGATGTCGGCCTGGATGGTGATTGCCTCCCGTGCCATCTCGTCTAAATTCGTAAAGGTACGTCCCCTGAGATGGGGATGGAAACGCGGGTGGCTTTGGCGGATGGCGCGTTGTACTTTCTCCGCGTCCGGTGCCGCGGCGTCGGCGATATCGTACAGGCCCTGGAGAGCCCTTACAAACTCAATAAGTGACTCTTCCGGGTGCTGTGTGCGCGCGCGCAGCTCGTCCTTTATCCGCACGCTGTAATCCGGAGGCAGGAACTCCATCCTAAATCGTGCCTCAAAATCTGACATACTTGTGAATTTAGTTTGTCTTTGCCTCCACAGTGCTGCACTGTCTGTCAGTGCAACCGGCAAAAGGCGGGTGAGGATGGATTCGTCGTCAATTCCCGACGCAGCTTGGTAGTCCCGCAGTTCCGAGACGAACATCGCAACTGACTTTCTATCTGCGTACCCCGAAAAAACCGGAACGCTAAGCGAGAGCCTTAGGAAGTCCCTGGGGGGCGTACTTCCAGCAGGAGTGGGTCTTGAGCGCATCATCTGCTCTCGTTGTATGTTAAGAAGCATGGTCATGGCCACTCATAGTTCTGCCAGACCACCCTCTAATGATGCGTCTACCGGGACTGAGACTGCAGGCTTAGCGTCTGGTTTTATGTCACTGGCGGCGTTATCCGCGAGTGCACCGAGCGTCAAAAGGTCGTCCTCACTCACGTTTCTGTCGGCGTCCTCTGTAGACGGCATCATGTTGTAGTGGAGACTTGCGCAGTTCGATGAACGTGGGCTTCCGAAGAAACGCCCCTTTAACTTTGGGCAAACTCAGGAACGCAAAATTGACTATGTAAAACGTAAGAACGAACCCAGTTTGCTGCCATCCTCCCAGACGAGCAGCATATCACGTCTGGGCGCCAGTGTGGGATTTCCCTTGCTGCTACCCGTCTCGGAGAATGACACAGCACACCGGTTCAACAACACGTAAACATTTAATGACCGCTATCGCCTGCGCCGCGATCCCAACAGCCCCCGCGCATCCGCTGCGACGGCCTTTTATCAGCGGCGGAGCGCCGCTCGCGTGGCCAGTTGCCCTTGGCCCCCCCGTGGCCAAGATGACCACTTATGATTGTCGGAGGGGCAGCCTGGGCCAACCGCTTGGAATCGCCAGGTTGCCCACAATGCCTGTCTCTGTCCCTCCCCTGTTTGTGTTTTGCGTTCTTTGTATTATATATTTTTTGCTTGTGAAATAGCCCTCTTAAACACTCGAGTATAAAGGCGTGTGTGGGAGCACGAATCTGTGTTTTGGACATATTTGATCTTCCAGTAAATGTTCAACAGCTGAGCAGTTACCAATTGTGAACACTACCTACAATGTGTGTGCAAAAAATAAAAAAAGCCTTCACAGTCTACCACTAAATAAAAGCCTAAATTCTACTTCCCTGCGTTCCCCCCAGAGAAAGTTGCCGGGCGATACACTTCAAGTCAATCGGAAAAATCGGCGCCTGCTTATAACAAGCTCTTATTTTCAAGGTGTACAAAGTCTGTTAGAAAAGTATCCGACCTTTTTTTTTTTTTTGCGAATCTTGCGAAGAGCGCTTGCATCAGCCAACCTTGAACCTTCATACGTATGCGTGAATTCGATAGCGTCAGTCCCTCGTACGCAGCGTTTGAGTGAGGTAGTGCGCAGTGCTCTCGTTGGTTTTCTTATTGCAAGGAAAATGGCGGAGCGACTGGAGCAGCGCTACTGCATCAAATTTTGACAGAAACTGGGAGACAGCCAGGTGGAGACAATTTGGAAGATTCAGACAGCTTTTGGTGACGATGCTATGAGCAACACACAGATTAAGGAGTGGTACAACCCGTTTAAGAACGGCCGCACATCGTTGGAGAGCGAGCCACGCTCCGGTCGACCATCAACATGATGAAATGACCAGCTCATTGCCGAAGTGAACGCTGTGGTGATGCTGGACCATCGTGTGACTATCCGAGAAATCACCAGAGATTAAGTACTACAGGGATGTCTTCCGTCGCCTATGTGATGCTGTGCGGCACAAGAGAACGCAGTTGTGGTCAACAGGAAATTGGCGCATCCATCCCGACTGTGCTCCTGCACATTCCTCACACTTGATTCAGACTTTTTTGGCGAAAAACAAGACTGCTTTAGTTCAACACGCTCCTCACTCTCCTGACATGGCCCCCTGCGACTTCTAGCTCTTTCCCAAAATCAAGAGGCCATTAAAAGAAGCAAGATTTCAGACAAGAGAGGACATTATGGTCGCAACGACAGCTGAGCTAAACTCCATTCCGAAAGAGGCCTTCTCGGAATGCTTCCAAAAATGGCAGCACCGCTGGGAGAAATGTGTGAAGTCCCAAGGAGACTACTTTCAGGGTGATTAGGCTCCCAACGCTCCAGTTATGCCAGCTGTTTTTCTTCGGCCAAAGGTTGAATACTTTTCTAACAGACCTCGTATTTTATAGGTGCATAACGTGGAGAAATTTCAAGGCCCAGCTTTGTTCCTGTAAAAAGTTAGAGCAACATTCGTCGCAATTTCAGAAATGCACTCGCCTATATAGAGTAGTCATTGCAGGGGGTTTAAACTCCACCAGAACATACCCCGAGCGGTTCGAGTAGGATGCGAAAGTTTGAGAACATGACACTACGTGGATCAAGAAAAACAATCTCTCCGAGCTGACGTCCACTTAGCCTAATTCACGGTAAATGAGAAAATAGCAGTGGGAACACCTGTACCATCTATTTTGGCAAAAAAATCTTATCCCCGCAAAAGAAAGCAAGATTGTCTTTCCTGCTCACAAACATTCTCACTGAAATGAACGCCACAAAGACCGCACGTGTCATTTTACGGTTTTACTGGTATTAGGCTTAAGTGGACGTTGGCTCAGAGAAATTCGGTTTTCTTCATTATCTTTTGATCCAGGTAACATCACATTCTCAAGCTTTCGTATCCTACTCGAACCACCAGGGCTACATTCAGGTGGAGTTTGAGTCCCCTGCAATGTCCAGTTTATTTTTGAGGTGAGAAAAAAACGGTTCGGTTTTTTTGCATACTCTCTGTAGTATCGAACAATGAACGTGTGGTTTACGGAAAGAAGGGTAATAGCGCAAACTAGCTGGTGAATAGTCATACTTAAAAACCCCGAGACAAGAAGGAAAAGAAGAGACAACCACAATGACGTTGTTGTGGTTGAGTCCATATTATATGAGCGAATGACACTTTGGCGAATAGGAATCATGTGAGCGAATGGATGCTTTAGCAAATGACGTCTTAGCGAATAGGCTGTTTGTCTTGTAGGGACGTTTCCTTGCGCGTGTATCACTGGGTCGCACGTCAAAGGGGGGGTGCAACAATTTTAAGACTAAAAGAATTTGCATCTCGTCATTTTTACGTTATCGTGTCCTGGAGGGTAGAAAAACATCTCTCTCATTAAAAATGTCGCAATTTCGCTGCATAATCGCAAAGCAAAAGTCGAGCTTTTTCCCCACCTGCAGCCGCGAGTGGCAGCCGAAGGAACTACGGCTCTAAGCTTACGTGGCCTCGCTCGGCTCTAAGCTGCGGCACAACGCCCGCTAATCTCGGCAGAGACAGCGAAAGGAAGCATCCTCAGAGAGAGCGCACGGGAACCTACACGGCACCCCGAATGACGTCACTAGGAGTGCCACCAGGTGTGACCCCGAAGACTGGGAGCGAGTTGAGGGGTGCCAGAAATGCCAACATTTTTCTTTTTTTTACACAACAACTAGGGCATGCAGGCAAAATCGGTTTTCTGTTCTTTACCTTAGAAGTGTCAGAGGGCAACTTCCACAAATTTTTGACCAAAGTCCGGAAATCGTTGCACCCCCCTTTAACACATGCAGTGATGTGATTGGCCAAAGCCATTTAGGAGAACCGTCTGGAGCAGCCAAAACAGTGTTATGGAGCAGCAAAAGTAGCCTTTGGAGCAGCCAGAAGAGTGTTTTGGAGCAGAATAAGTGGCTTTGGGAGCAGCTAAAACAGTGTTTCGGAGCAGCAAAAGTGGCTTCTGGAGCAGCTATTCTTAGAAAAACAAAAAGATATTTGTTTCAAGAGCAGGACGAACGAAGGACACTTTCCTTGCCGCAATAAACAAATTATAGTGAAGTTAGACCCCCTGGGAGTCTTTCAACGTGTAACTGAAATGCCAATGACATTTGATACGTCAGCGATGGTGGTACCGCGGTGTGAGAAACGCGCTCCCTAGCTCCTGGATGATCGGCTTCACAATAAAGGTGCTTGCCAACACCTTCCTGGCGTGCAAAAATAAACTAAGGCTCCAACACTGCTCGTATATAGCAAAACTAGCATTACTTAGCCATCACAGGTCCAGCCTTGTACTGCTGTTCTACGACGATCATCCAGATGACAGCCATTATGATAGGCACCAGTGCGCCCCCTATAGGTTGTGAAAGTTGCAAATATGTCGGAGGCAAACTGCGGACGCCCTGGCAGAGCAGTAGGAGCAAGCAAGGGTGGCATCATCAGGGCCCCGGCCCCAAGAGGCCAAGACTGCTGGGGTAACTGCGAAGCGCAGCGACGTGGAAACGGCAACACCCGACGTCGCGCGACCGCGGTGATTGGCAGGCAGGGACCAAATATAGTTTTCCCAAGGCCGTTGCTTAAAGGAGCGAGTGCTTCAGCTCACAAAGTAATACCCATGCCACGTGGGCAACTCGAATGCCATTTACAATGAATGCCATTTGTGTGATCGGCGAATCAGCTCACAATCTGTCGCACGTGGAACGCGCTACGCCCGGAGTGTTGCGCGCTGATTGGCCATCCGCTCAAATGTCATTTGTTGTAAATGGCATCCGAGTTGCCCGTGTGGCACAGGTATAACTCCCGCTGCACAAAAACGAGGTTTCGTTTCATAGCAAGGCGGCATTTCTGGTACCCCATCACGTTAGCTTCGGAGCGTCCGCACACGCCTGCGTCTATAATTGAAAAAATAAAAAAAATAAAAAACGCGAGATAACGAGGGTGCGGAACAGGACATGGTGGGAAAAATTATGCAAGACCGGATGAACAATTGATGTAGGGCACTTTGTGTCGGGCGGCCGCTTGCGCCACCTAACTCATGCGTGCTCAATTACGGTTCTCACTTTAGTTTCGGTTAAAAAGCAACAAAAACAGGTCCTTTGGTGCAGGCTTGGCGCAGATTACCCATATTTTGGCAAAATTAGCAGGATGTAGCAGGGTTAGCCCTTTGGCGCAGTTTGGGGCAATTGGCACAGCAATCACATCACTGCACATGCGAACCACCCGTTTACGCCGTGTTGCGGTGACAGACAAGGTGGTTCATTACGAAAAAGACTAATCCGAGCTGTCGATGTAACTGCCCACTGCTGCTCGCTTGCGGCGGCACGTTGTAGGGACGTTTCGTCGTGCGTGTATCACTGGGTGCGTGTTAATCCATGTAGACCACCCGTTCACGCCGCTTAGCGGCGGCACATTACAAAGAAAAAAGCTAATCCGAGAAGTCAATGTAACTAGACCGATTCGCTAATGTGAACGCCGTCATTTGCTGAAGTGTCATTCGGTGAAACATAGTAGTTTCGTTTTCATTCGCTAAAACATCATTCGCTCAGCTGAATGCCTCCCGTTGTGGTTGTTCCGCTTTTTTTCCCCTTTGTCTCGGGATTTGTAAGTATGACACGTGCGCTGCGCGACTGGACATCACGTTTCATTGATGGAAAAATGGATCTCACTATATGTTTTCTAAACTAGCCGCATCGTGACAATGCAAAACTCATTGATATGAGTTCTTCACTCATGTAGTTGTAAGCAAAAAGAAGCAAAAGGGACACATAAATGATTTTGACGTCATGATGGCACTTAAGACGAGGACAAAAGGAAGACTAGACAACATGGAGCGCTACTTCAACTGTTTATTTTGAAAAAAAGGGGGGACATATATGCACTCAAACTGCTTCAGCTCAACCAATCCCAGGCCTTACCATCGCTCGCAAAAACGCTGTCTCTTTGTCTGTTGCCATATAAGTCATCCCATTCTAAACTCATCAAAAGAGGGATAGTGAAGTTGTGCTTTGTGAACGCCCTTCGCAGATCGTGTAACCATGTGACAAATTCGGGTCTGGGGAAGCAGTCAGAGCACTTGTTATCAGCAGGTTATCCCAAAAGTGTGCAAGTGTCTGTTGCGGAAGGCGTTCTCAGGGGGCTGAGTGTTCAAGATAACCCTTGTTTGGGTTTAGTCAAAGAGAAACAAGTTAAACAAAAGATAGCGGGTGTCCCCCATATGCACAAAACTGCGCACAACCTTAAGAAAATAGCTAACCGAGTGAATACGAAGGTTGTTTTATCGGCTCCGGAGAAGCTAGCCAGGTTGTGCAGACAACGAACCCCTTTCGCGGAGGCCCCCTGTGCTGTGGCAAGAAGCATAGAAACCCGTTTGTCGGCTGCGCAGAGGGAGTCGTGTACGTGATTCCGTTGTCATGCGGTAAAAAGTATATCGGGCAAACCGGCATTTGCCTAAATGATAGGTTACGAGAGCACAATTTTAATGTTAATAACCACCGTGACGGTCATCTTTCAGTTCTGATGAACAGAACAGCGCACACAAAGACAAGGACAGAGAAAAGGTACATACGCGACACACAAGCGCTGTTCTGTTCATCATGTCCTTGTCCTTGTTTTCGTCTGTGTGCGCTGTTCTGTTCATCATGTCATCATACCAACTCGCCCAACTTACAACACTTCTGCAATCTTTCAGTTCATTGTCACGATTATGGGTGCAGGCCCTTGTTCAACACGTGCGCGATTCTAGCCAGAGACAAGGATAAGACGGTCAGGGAAATAATAGTAGCAGACTTGATAAAACAGTTTGGAGCACAATGTGTCAGCGTTGCTTTCATTGACCTGTTAGACAAAGAGATAGCGTTTTTGCGAGCGACGGTAAGGCCTGGGATTGGGCGAGCTGAAGCGGTTTGGTGTATATATGTCCCCCCTTTTTTTTTCAGTATAAACAGTTGAAGTAGCGCTCTGTGTTGTCTAGTCTCCCTTTTGTCCTCGTCTTAAGCGCCATCATGACGTCAAATTCCCAGTACCAACTAGCCCAACAATCTGCATTCACATAAATGATAGCAGTTTCCGACATACCTGGATCAGCACCCTGTCGAGTTCTTTCAGTTCTGGAAACTTCACAAGGAATGCTTGTTTCACCGTCTCCAACGTGTAGTCGGGCGAAATTAGCAACGGACGACAGAATTTTTCAAAGAACCCGACGCACCTCAATATTTTGATTAGAAGCACGGCATCCACGAGGCGAACAGTCGCGGCAAACTTCAAAGTTGCGGTAAAAAAGAAAACAAGCGAGCTCAGTGTTGCCGGACGGCACGGCTTGAAATCGCTCAAAATGGCAGACATTGTAGCTCAAAATAAACAATCGACGGAATAATGTTTATATTATTATGGATATGTGTTTTTTTTTTTTTGCTATATGTCATTATACACGACCAATTGTTTTCGTTAATCGCCTCACCCTACGTATACGAATCCACTACCTCAGTCACTATTCACAAGCCAGGACAACCCAATCCGATCGGGTAGCTTGGTAGCTTTGCCTGGCTTTGTGTCTTTGCGTCTTT
Source organism: Ixodes scapularis (assembly GCF_016920785.2). Classification (NCBI taxonomy): domain Eukaryota; kingdom Metazoa; phylum Arthropoda; class Arachnida; order Ixodida; family Ixodidae; genus Ixodes; species Ixodes scapularis. Next base: position 98,616,507 of record NW_024609857.1, read on the forward strand.
GCTTTGCCGTCATGAGCTTGGGCGTGGAGCCAGTGCCTGTGCAGCTGTATTTTTCACGGTTATCTATTTATTTGTGTTTTTTATCGAGCTGATTGTCATGGCCATCGTTCGCTGTCCAAGATGTGCGTTCACAGGGACATCAATCAAACGAGTGGTGAGCCACCTGAAAACTCATAGCTGTGAGTCCGATTTCCGCGTGACATGCGGGATAGAGAACTGCGCGGCGTCGTTTCGGCGTTACTTCGCCTTCAAAAAGCACGTCTACCGCATGCACAGGGCGGTTGCTGGAATAAAGTCAACCTCAGAGGGACGCTCTACGGAAGGCAGACCCGAGCAAGATACCCCAACCTCATCGCAAGAAAGAAACGTCGACAGTGAGGACTCCCCTGGCGGTGGTGGTGTTACTGACATCAGGGAGCAGCTTGTTCTCTTCTACCTGAAAATCACGGAGAAGTTGAAACTGGTCTTCACCACTGCAGATGAGATTTTCACGGTAATGAGATCTCTCATACACCAGATTCTGGATGGCCACACTCGGCAAACTCTGAAGCTGCTTGTGGAGGAAAATGTGGCACCGTCCACCGTGGAAAACCTGGGATCACTTCTGAGTGCATCCGACATTGTTGAACAACTTTTCTCAGGCTTGGGGAGCACTCACCTAAGGAAAAAGTACATTGCCGAACATTTTCCGTACACAGAAGTGACTGAGGTGGCTCTTCAAGAAGAAGAGACTGAGCTGGCTCTTCAAGAAGTAGGCAGCTCCGACACTGTCTGCTATATTCCAGTTCAGAAGCTCCTGACAAGTTTCCTGCAATCTGATGACCTGCTCGAATGCTTCATGCAGCCTCTGTCAAGGTCACCGGACGTGCTTTCAGATTTCGCCGATGGCGATTTTCTTGGTCAATGTCACCAGTTGGCCCAAGATATCAGCCACAACACAATATTCCTGCTCTTGTACACTGATGAGGTGGAGATCACTAACCCCCTTGGCAGTGCTGCTGGACAGCACAAAATTCTAGGAGTGTACTTCACAATTTTGAACCTGCATCCTCGCTACCGCTCCAAGCTTAATGCTATTCACCTTTTGCTTCTTGTGGAGTATCCGGTTGTTGTGCGGCACGGCCTTGAGAAAGTACTGGACCCCCTGGTGAAAGACTTGAACACTCTGCATGAACACGGCATTGATGCCAGGAACTTGCACTTCAACATAGTAACGGTGGCATTCACTGGTGACAACCTCTCCATGCACCGTCTAGCAGGGCTCCAGTGCTGTTTTAGTAGAGGCCGGATCTCTCGGTACTGCCTAGCCCTACACGACCAACTGGGAGAGCTACATTGAACAGATGACTGCATTGAAAGGACAAGCCAAGCACACAAGAGCCACCTTGAAGCTTTTGCCTTGGACCCATCAGCAAATGGGCCTCTCTATGGAATCTCTGGTACCTCCCCTCTGCAAGGACTGAGCAACTTTGACATTATTGAGCAGCTGCCACCTGATGTTATGCACGACGTTTTCGAGGGTGGTATTGCGCGCGTCCTTCGGCATGTCCTGTGTGGCTTGGTCCGCGATGGAGTGCTGTCCAAGAAAGACCTTGACAGAGTGATAGATTTCAAGTATGGATTCCATGATAAAGGATCTGCACCAGTAAAAATCAGGAATGCCTTCCTCACTGGTAAGGCCAACCTGAAAGGAACGGCTAGCCAGAAGTGGTGCCTCTTCAGGCTACTGCCACAGATCCTTGGAGACTCTGTCCCTGAAGGCAATGTTCATTGGAAGGTGTACCTTGCATATCGACATGTCGTCGATATCATCCTTGCCGAGAGGATTCCTAAGAACTATTGCGTACCTGCAAGTGAAAGTTGAAGAGTTCTTGGAGATGTACACGACACAGTATCCAGATGCAGTAGTGACACCCAAACTTCATTACCTGCTACATTACCCTAAGTTTATACAGAAGTTTGGGCCCCCTCGCCGCTTTTGGTGCATGCGCTTTGAGGCCAAACATTCCTACTTCAAAGCTCTCGCCTCCAAAGTGAAGAACTTTCGTAACATTTGTTTGACACTGGCAACTCGACATCAGCTTCTCCAGGCTTACGAGCTTTCCGGGAGGGTGTTGGATTCTTCCCTTGAGACAACTGGATCAAGGCCACTTCAAGTCGAAAAGCTGCCAGTAGAGCAACAAGTTGCTATCGCCATGGTGACGCCAGAGACGGAGCTTTCCTCTCTGAAGACTGCAACCGTTGACAATTGCCACTACCGCCTGGGTGATGTGTTCTTTCATGAGCTGCAACAGGACATTCCTCAGTTTTTGAGGATTGAGAAGCTTCTTGTCCTCAGCAGTTCCTTAATGCTGCTGTGCCAGCGCCTTTCAACACTGCGTTGTTGTGAGCACAGGTGCTCCTACATTGTGAGAGAAGGTAATGACTGTGTTGCAGTAATGGCATGTCACGTGTCTGACTTTTATCCACTTGATTTTTACCACCGTGCTGACTTTTGTGAGGTGGTGCCCCATCATGCCATTTTAGATTAATTCCACTAACAGCTGGCTCCACATGTTTGTTTACGGTATTCAGATGTACTCAGTGTTGCTATGGCTGGCTGCACAACACTTGTTTTGTTTGGTTGTGCCCTTTTGTCTTTTTGTTCTTTCAGCATGCGGTAGCCTTCTATAAGGGGTTGCAAGTATCTTTATTGCGTGGTTTAGCCTATTTTGTGATGCATGTATTTATGTTGTGTGTTAGGTTCTGAGGCTGGTCACACCCATTTTGGTGAACTTCTGTTTGTGTTGCTGGGGCTTTGCTCCAGGTTTCTACCTGAGTGGTTAAAAGGTATTATTTTGTCTCACATCACTTGGGCCCCTCTGTGAATTGTGTGTATATTTTTGTCCCTTTGCTTGAAGTTAAAGAATTGCTGTTCTGTGTATCACGTTTTCTTTTCTAATGCAACATCATTGTCAGCCATTGCAACATTAAACTCTACCTGCTCACGTGTACTTTAGCTTTATAGTCCAGGCTTTTTTGTTTATTGACAAGCAGAACTTCATAACCTTAATTTTGGTAATAAAAACTTTGTTTATCATTGACTGATGGACGGCACTTACTTGAATTATTCCAACTACACTGTTTATGAAGAGGGTTCCGTGTTTTTGATGCTTTCTTTTATTCAGATTTGGGGTTGTCTTATTGGTAATTATTTTGGTCTCACAAATTCGGTGTATTTCGGTGTCCAAGTTTGGTGTCGACCATATCGGGGCTTATGCCATAAGAGCGAGTGCATATCTGCTGCGTTTGTCGAAAACAATAATATATATGTAATTTTTTTGCTAAATGGCTCGTATAGAAACAATTCCCGAAGAAATAAAAGCAGCCTCAAGGACATTTCTGTGCGGTCACCGATTTATTTGGGTCAACCCAAATAAATCTGATGATAATATTTTCTTTCTGTGAAACGGGGCTTTTTCTTATTTAGTGAGAGGCTTCAATTCGGTGTATTTCGGTTTTAGTGATCTTGAGAGAAGTCCTTTGGGGTTATTTTTCGGTGTTTATCAGTATATACCACTAACACGGAACCCTATTTATGAACAATGCTCACATTTTATTTTTGTGAAAAAACAATATACCACGCTTCATCATAATGTACAAGAAAGTAGGACAAAAAAGTACCAAAATCACTACGGTGACTCTCGTCGCATTGCATTGGCATATGCATGCATCTGTTCCGTTCAATCGCCTCAAGTGATGTGGCAGTGACGGATAGTTGAAGCCGTTGCTTTGCGATATACGAGGCACTTTGCGGCTCCCAAGTGAGTCCTTGCACGTGCGGCACACAAGAAACAGCGCCACGTGTCTGCTCGCACATACATGACCAAATTTCTATTGAAGAAAATGTTGGAGAGGTACGCATCTTTGCTGCTTTTTGCAGCCACCAGACCTTCCCTGGCTTGCTGCCTATAGTCTGCATACTGTTTTTTTTTGGAGAGCCAATCTCTCCTAACGAGCATCGGTGGTTTCTTGCGTCCGTCGCTATGAGTTCGCGCTCCTAGCCTTCATCACTACTGTAATCCAGTATGGATTACAGTAGTGGTAAAGGTCTTCACATAGCCCGTGGCGACTATACCATGCACAGTTGAAGTTCAGCTGCATGGACCAGAGCAAGAAATGCTAAGTGCATTTAAGAAATGGCACATAACATTACCACCAATGGTATTTGCACTGGAGTACCAAGCATGACGCCATAGATACAATTTTTAGCCCGCTCAACCTTGCTTGGAGCAAGTAGCCTTTGCCTTGAGGTGAGAAGATGGTCATTCTCAAAGTTGAGGAACTGATCCAACATCGATGGTAAGGGGCCTGACTCCGCAGCTGTGATACCCTGGTTGGTCAGTGACAAGTGTGTTGAGGACAGTGTGGTGTGTTAAATCTTGCTATGCACCAGCATGTCACAGTCCAGACACTGTGGTAGCACGCAACCATGCCAGGTAGGCACTCCGACATGCAGACAGACATGGTAGTCTCGGTGACCCATTGTTTGTAGCAGCTACGGTGGATATAGTGACCCAGCCTAAGTTGATCTCGCTGAGCCAGCATAGTGAATGAAATGGTTGTGGCCTATTGGCAGAATTCCGGTGGCGGATGCAATAGGGTAGCAGTTATAGTGAAGGCTACGAGTATGGTGGCTATGAAAGCATTTCTTAGAAATTTGTTCAAAAGGTTGAGGAGTTGTGTACGAAGCCACAGGAAATGTTTACCTGAGGGAAAGGTGCCCCAAGTCACTCATCACATCTTAGATTCGAAAAGTGCCAGAGAACAAGGACAAGAGAAGGAATAGACGAAATGATGCGCTCCTTCCTTCTATTCCTTCTCTTGTCCTCGTTCTCTGGTACTTTTCGAATCTAAGATGTACCAACTTGCCCAACTACAGATTTTCATTCATCACGTCTGGGTCATCACTTTGTAACATGTTTGATGTTGGACAGGCACGTAGCCTGGGGCACTAATATATTTGGTATGCGCCTGATGTAGAACAATAGAATAAACAGTACAAATGACTCCGATGTTTGGTGAAAGGTTCTGCACATTCTGTTTATTTCACGCTTATAGCGCCAGGTATAGTTGGGCAGGTAGACCGCTACGACATCTTGTATGGGCCCAGAATCAACCGCAGATTGAGTCGTTTGCATACAAACACTTTCTGGGCCTTACTTTTTGCCAACTAGTTCACAGTTAGAAATATTGCATTCTTCGGATGAACAAGATTTGGGTTTAGCCTATCTTCTGTCATACGAGTTCACCCTGTAGAACAGGCACGTAGCCAGGACATTGTTTTCTTTATTTTTTTTTTTTGAGGCGGGGGAGGGGGGGGGGGCACGCATGGCAAAAATGCTGATGAGGCGGGGGAGACCCCAGCAAAAAGGCAGATTTCGGAGGGAGGGGGGAGGGCCGATGGGCAACCCCCTGGCTACGTGCCTGATACACACCCATCTTTTTGAGCCAAAACGCCTCCAGCCTCATGCCCCGCCCCCTCCTCCTCCTCCTCCTCCTCCTCCACGGGCACGCAGACAAGATTTTGTTTCGGGGTGGGGTGGGGGGGGGGGGGGGGGGGGCGCCCACTGCAAAACATCATAAATGGGGGAGGGGGACAGGGGGTCCCTACAAAAGTGAGGATATCAGGTTTGGGGGGAAAGGGGGGGGGGGGGCTCCCGGTCTACCTGCTGCCCCCTCCCCCCCCCCCCCCCCCCCCCCCAAAGAAGAAGAAAAAATGTTCCTTAGGTAATTATTCCTAACATTCAAGCCAAATAAGGAATTAATCTGATAATTCCGTGAGATAAGTGTCGATATGTCACTAACAATATTTGACTGAATGATATGAGAAGCAATTTGCTAAATTCACTGTTGCAGATTTGTGCAGTAAAAACATCTGAATAGAAGAAAAAAAAAAGCTGAATGCAGTCTCGCTGCAGATAACGAGTTTCTCACTTGCCTGGTGAAAAAAAGAAGTATATCTAGCCATATGATGCACACATTATTCCGTGATCGGTACGCGAAGGTATCCCGTGATCGGGATGCGAAGGCCGACGTATCCGAAGACGATACATCAAGCTTTGACAGGTCCGAGGTAATTACTGCGATGCATTCGTGGTTACAGAAGACAGAGAAAGCGTTAATATTGTTTTTTCGCGCAAAATATGGAATTGTTACAAACAATTTTCCAGAACGATCATGGGACGACTCTCCCACATCCTTAGGCTTACCGCTTCCCGGTTGCGTAACCGAGAAAAGAGCAATCTTGTAATGTAGCGGCGGTAAATATCTCGTATGCTGATTGTGCTGTTCAGAGCCACGCGTGAACGAGGTTCGGTAATAATCCTCGCACCGGCGATCACACAAACACTTCGCCGTTTTGTTGCTACATTACGCACAGCGCCAATGCTTACTGCCGAACACAAGTATCACGGAGACGGGGGAAATTTCCTACCTTTTCCAACTCCCGATAGAGGGTGCGTCATGCAAAATGAGCCAAAGGGAGGAACAGCCACGGAGACGGGGGAAATTTCCTACCTTTTCCAACTCCCGATAGAGGGCGCGTCATGCAAAATGAGCCAAAGGGGGAACAGTCAAGGAGACGGGGGAAATTTCCTACCTTTTCCAACTCCCGATAGAGGGCGCGTCATGCAAAATGAGCCAAAGGGAGGAACAGCCCCAATTTCCTCCCTTTTTCTCCCCTTTTTTTTTAGAGTGTACGACGTAACGGTCCTCCTGGAACAGTTGAAAATGAGGGGAAGTGTCCTAGCTTCTCTCCTCCTGGCGTCGATTCCCCAGCTCGAGGGGACGAAGCGAAGAGGAGAGGGAATGAGAGTTGGCGGCGTCACATGTCTCGTTGGCCTCGTCGGCCATGTTCAATCGCGCACTTCTTTACCAAAATTACGGCCATCCGTTAGAGATGTCGCTGTATGAGTGATGTTCTTAAGTTCTGCAGCGTCCCGTCTATCGCTCCAGCCCTGTTTTGTGATTTCGACATTTTGGTTTCATATTATTTTAAGCAATGTAAGCGTGAAGTTTTGCATTGCTTAATACCCAAGCGCGGATCTCGTTTTTGGATGCTCTGCCTCGTAATTTGCTGAGATGCCTCAAACTTTGCGATGATATACTCTCCATGAGCACCGCGGGAAAGTAGACGGACGTGGTTTTTTTATAGTATTGCATGAAACGGGATGTTGGCCATCGCGAACGAGACTGACGCGTTTTCCATTTGACCATAAAACGCAACCTGTACTGTTTTCGGGCACATCAGAATATGTGTTGTCCAATGTAGAGACGGGTCATGTTCGTCCGTGGTTTTCCGGAGAACATGTGATGCTCTCTGTTATGATGGTACAGCTCCCGTAGCTGCAGCAAATAGCACTTGCAACATCATGATGGTATATGGAGCTCACGGTGTGAATCTTTGAGGAAGTAATGTGTCCCATATTGCCACGCGCATCGCAGAGCGAGCGCTTGCCGCGCCGAGAGGTTACTGTGTTTGGCTGTTGTCCGGATGCTCCAGGTTTTATTTCAGGGAGCGGACTCTTCTTTTATTTATTATTTTACTTGGCGTTCCCGTAAACTCAAGAAACTCGTTGTATTATCTAGTTACGAATGCTACGTGCCGAACGTTCTACGTCGAATGTTCCAGAAACTCACACGGGCACATAAGCTTCTCCGCGTGGCGAGCCGGGCGGAGTCAGTCTCGTCGTAGCGCTCGATCCTGCCGTTACGCCACCATCGACGCCTGCAACACTAGCCTTCTTCTATTTTCTTTTGTGCACAAGTTCACTCCATTAAAAGTTTAGTTTGCTTGAGTTTTCGCCGCCTCATCAATTGTCATTCGTGACAATACCACGTAGCTAAAGACCCTGTTCTGTAGTAGAGCATACAGAACATGTTGTGGCAACAAGGCTAGCGTGCATGTGTCCCGTACTTGACAGAATATTTTCTAACAGCACATTGATTATGTGGATAACTAAGACAGTAAGAGAGTGGAAAGATCAATTATTTATTACAACTTCTGTTTGTTTACTAATACTGGCGGAACATTCGTAATTAGAAGCGCGTATATATATAAACGCAAATTTAGGATTTGAGGTATCAAGAATAATCTGCCTAAGAACACCATGCGCGTTTCTTGAAAGCACCGTCCTCTGCATTTATAATTGATCAACAAGATTTTCTTTTGTTTATTCGAGGGAGCTCGTAGAGGAGATAGGCAACGAACGTTCCACTTGTATTTTATTTGATGGTAGCAATACGTCAATATCAGGCGATTTGTTCGTTAATAATATCACACCTGCATGTGTTTAATGTAATCAATCGTTTTTGCAAACATAACATTTGAGCACAGTTGTAAACCCGAGACTGGGGATACGGACAAGATTTTAAGAAACTATGCCGTGCTCGGTCCCATTTCGGCAGTCTTTGAAGTGATTTATTATCGTTAGATAGCCAGTTCATTCACCTAATATATTTTAACACAAAGGTTGGGATTTTGCGCGTAACAAGCTGTCACAGACAACTTAAAGGTCTGACTAGTGCCACTAAATAAGCTACGCTTCAGAGTAACGACACTTGCCACATTGTGGCTTCAACTCATGGTTGCCAGTTATCTGAAGCTATAGCTGAAATCACAAGAAACGCTTTTCCGTCCTCCCCAAATACTTAAACAGTTCGTGACAGAGAAAAGCAATTTGACTGCAGGAGCATCCTAACACCTAATATAATGCTGAGGAAGTCACACTTTTGAATCATGACGATAGGTATTGCGTCTGCTCTGCACAAGCACCAAAATGACGGAGCCCACGACAATGTCGGGGAACAGAGTGCCGATAATCTAAGCGCATAAACGCAGCTCATTTAGTGGCTCTAGGCTACAACGGGAGAAGGTCGCATTGAACTCCGTTTTGCGAGCGTTAAAGTCACGTGACAGCAGAGACTCTCGCGTTTTCGAGATTGCACGCGTGCCTCCACTAGACTTCCGCCCTTTCGTCGTCTGCTCTTCGTTAGGTTCTTACGTTTCGGCTCTCATATTTTGCATATATCAGCATCGAAACCCCACTTGCTACCTACATGGTAGGTGTCCATGATGACCTGGTGATCAGCCTGAATGTGATCATCCTAGCCTTCTCGTTGATCTTGCGACGTCGCTGCGCTCTGAAAGAAAGGAAGCGCAGGTTTTAAGTCCGGCCGATATGGTTCTACCGAAAGACCGAGGGACAGATCAGTGCTTCGCTGCCCGGCTGCGCGCCAGAGATGAAGGCAACTTTCGAGAGTGCCTCTAAATCAACGCGACACCCGTCACAACGCAAACGACTTGCAACAGGTGCCGCGGAAGAACTCACTTGTTACTGCAAATTAATCTCCAATATTTTCCCGGCGGTTTCTCTAAGCGTCCTTATCTATGAGTAGTCTGGCTGCATCATGTCATACAGAAAGGAGAAAACTAGCACATTTTCGAGAAACGCGCCGTCGATAAAGCATTGGGGGAAATAGGGATTGCAGACGACACGAAATTACTCTGCCCTCCTTTGCAACGTTAAACACGGGCGTAAAAGTGACGTTCGCGTTGCCATCGCATTGCAACGTAACTACCTGCGTCACCGCCTATTGTCTTTCTTATTCTGCAGAAGAAACGGCGAGTCATTAACCACGCGCGGGCCAGTTGCCTGTAAGGCGTCGAGCAGCGAGCTGCTGAAGGCAAAAACTGCTTTTTGCCGGCTGCCCGCGGCGGCCAGCAGCGCGCGGCAAGCCTCCGCAACGCTATTGTGGTCGAGCTTTAAGAAAAACGAGTGTTACAATAGCGTACGCAAAATGTTTTAACACGCAAAGAAATAGCCTCGTCTCTATGCGCCAATGAAAAACGCGGTTTTGGCTTGGCACGTACGTAGTAATGACCTGTTGTTTTTTTTTCTTTTCTTGCATACACACACACCCACACACACACACACAGAAAAAAAATTGCATACTCTGTTTTAGCTTTTGCCAGTGCCTAGAGTCCGCAATATTCGACGTCGTAAAAACTCGTCTGCATAAAGATCACCCGACTCCAGTGTTGTCGATGGCGAATAGAAGTTTGCTTTCAGTGGCTGGCGACGCCGAAATTTCTAAAGCACATCTGTTTAAAAAAAAGATATGTTTACAGGTGTTAATTAAGTGGCGCCTAGCGTTAGACTTCGGCCGTACCTTCGAGGTATTTCTCCTGTGCTCTTTAATTTTATTTGGCAATTCTAGGGCCAATATTGTGAAATGTTGCTTATGACTACAGTTCCGCGTTTTCGGTTTCTATTTTTTCGAAATTCGGTGTACTTTTTACGGTGTTTATTTTAAAACTCAATTTTCGGTTTTTTTCGGTGTATATTTATGCTCACAAACGTTTATCGGATTTTTTTGGTGAATATAAAACAAACACCAACGGACGCCCAATCAGATGACCCTTGCAGCTCTGATAATTGTAATCATTCAAAAAATAACAGCACAGATATATTGTAAAAAAAAAATGAACACTTTATTTGGCAAATGTGTGTAACTGTAAAAGAAACAAGAAAAAAAAACACAGAAGTACAAACAAGTCAGATATGAAGCCTATGCCTAAAAAACATGGAATTTCACCTTCAGTACATCAGGATTACGTGATCTTTTTATAGTACAGGCACATGTACTTTCCTTCTATGCACAACCTCATTGGTCTGCACTCTTTCTTTCCTGTTAATATGACCCTGAGCTTTGACAATGCCCTCTCAGCGCTAACACTGGACATTGAGAGGCTGAGGAGACGAAGCGCTGCCTAAGCCAAAATCGGCCAATCAACTAATTGTGACCGCCAAAAGAGACACGGTGCGACGTTTTGAAGCACAACACAACATGCAGAGCTTGCATTAAGTCAGTCTTCCTTACAACGAGTGTGAAAGCACGCTCGTACATGGCGAAGTCATGGGGCATTTCGGACTTCACGTTCCGATCGATGATGCGCAGATTAAACCAAAACGTCGTGATGGCATCCGTGTATCCCATACATTGGGACACGTTGCGATAGACACTGTCGTTCCACTTTTTCGCCACGGCTCTGCGGTACGACTGGAAGGTCAAAGTGACCTTTCCCAAGTAAAATCTGAATTTGGGAAAATGGATTTGATGTACTTTTATCGGTTTAAATTGAAAATGCCGAACCTAAAACTGACCTTTTTCTTTTAAAACCGAATTCCCGAAAATGGATTCGGCGTATGTTTATCGGTTTTTATCGGTTTAAACCGTAAACTCCGAACCCTACTTATGACTATGAGTACTTTAGCAGGGCTGATATTTAAACAAATCTCCAACGCGATGCAGAACCCAGGAATCCTGGGTTCAATCCCCACCCCTGCCCGTCTCGATCTGGAAGAGGATCGCACCGGCGTGCGGTCGTGTATCCCTACTGCGTGGTGCACGTTAAAGAACCCAGGCTAGCGGTTTTACTGCACCCGCTATATTGCTCATCTACAGCGAGTGACTCGTCGCAACCTTGAAATGGCTGACCAACTACACGCTGTATAAATATCCACACAACCCCAATTAATACTATTTCAAATCTCCTACTCGGCCTAAGTCGCACTGTCGAAATATTTCTCGAGTATTCTTAATTTTGTTTTCTTATATAAAGCAAGCCGAGACGATTTTACTTTTTTTTTATAAATTCTCTGCGTCATTGTACGAAATGCTCTAGTCCGCGAAATTCGCTAAAAGTTGGTTGCCCACGAAAACCAAACAATCAGTAGTAAACACGCGAGTTCATCTGTCTTTCCCGAATCAGCACATTGCTAATGTACCTGTCGACCTGCCTCTTCGCATTCAAGTATTAAGCGCGAGACACATGGACGGCAGAAAAGTCCGATCCGACGTCCGATCGGACAGTCCGAACGCCGCTCCAAATTGCCGCGCGGGACGGTTTGGGACACACGCTTCCGACCTTGCATGCGACACGACGATCCCTTCGGCTTCGCCCAAGAGATCCAAGCGCTTCAGCGGAGGTCCGCGTTCTCTGGTCCCAGATTGACGGTTCAGCCAACACCACCTAGACAGAAGGCCTCCGCATGGTTTCCTCTTCCTCTATGAATCGTCATCACAGTCGGATCGCGCTCGGTCGGTTATTGGACCCGAGCCCGACCTTCGACGCGCTGATTGGCCACGAGCCGCAGCCGAACACTGATGCAGCACTCGTGCCCAATCTCTCGCCTCGATCGATCTGACTATGATGACGCGTGTGGAGGCCTTCTGTCTAGGTGGTGTTGGTTCAGCTCGCACCAGCGAAATTAGGAGCTCGTTCTCGCTAGGGCGTGCATTCTTTGCTGAGGCCATATTTCTCGAATGGGTCAGCGGGGATTCACGCGTCCGGCTTCCCGTCACCCAAGTCAGTCCCGTTTTCTTGTTCGTCCCGCCATACCCAGTACGTCATCATGACGTTCGCACTAGCTGTGCTGTCATTGGCTGGACGCTTCCGACAGTCCGTCCGCCGTGCGAAACTATCTGGCACGTCAGACGCCCGCCGGATCGCCGATCCGACGTCTGAAGCGACCAATATTTTCGGAACAGGCAGTCTCATTGCCGAATCGGACGTCGGATCGGATTGATTTTTCGCGCATGTGTCTCGCGCTTTAGTCTCTTGATTGGTTTACTTTTATGGAAATTAGTGTCATCGGGTATGGTCGGAGATGATGGTAATCTTCCTTGTACATCAGTTCAGTCGTTTCGCGGCGACAGTATTCAGATGGGTGAAATATGTTCGTAAAAGAGCCCGCAATTTAGGCTCGAAACCACTTCGTAGTCGTTAGGGTGGCTGAGTACCACTCTTTCATTCGCTGTGTCCTACAATGAAAACATCTGTATCACAAAATTAAGTAAACAGTACTAAAACAGCAGCACAGCCTCGTGATGTGCTGCTGTATACACACAGACACACACACACACACATATATATATATAAATATATATATATATATAGCCTCTTGAAATTAATTTTTTTTTAAATTTCGATCCTTAATGAAACAATAGGCCCTTTACATATTTTCTGCTTATTCGTGTGAGTTCCTTTAAGAATGCCTGAAGCGACAAGAACATCAGGACGCCGCGTGGACTTGGTTGCCCAAATACTGAGAAAAACATACAGGTCAGGGCACCTGGAATCACACTAGGGTCTTCCACATCATCGAAAGGCGGTCTTGGATTCACTTCTCGCTTACTTGCGGAAGGCAGGCCTCCAGGGGCTCTCAGCGAGAAAGTTGGCGAGATCACACACCGACACGATTGGCCTGCACCGCACATGCCCTTGGCGCTGGCCAATCGCGACACTCGCCGATCTCGCCGATTATCTCGCCGAGTGTCTAATATAGAGCCCCATGACTGTGTATAACACGCTTCCCGTTCAACCCGATTCCGCTAAGCAAGGGAGGGATCGCACCTTTTAAGTGCATGCTTTTTATCACTCGTTTAAGAAATTAAATTGCTTCTTCTGATGATGATCTCAATCCCTCTAGAATGACGCCACGTCTCGGTGCGATCAGCTGGGAGGTTCCAGGGATGTTTCCATCGAGAAGCTAGCCCAAACGTTGGCATCTATCTCTAAACCACGTCCTTCATTAACTCTTTCTCATGAAAAAAACAAAGGCCTTCGCTTTGCAACTTTCTGCTCAACGCAGATTAAGCGCTAGAGAGAGCACACACGCTGCGCTGACAGAGTGACGATTTTCCAGTGGTTTAGAACGGCGCAGGAAAGAAGCTTCGGCCAACACTTCTAGAATCTAGTAGGTGTTAGCCCAGCTAGCCTCCGGTAGATGGCGCAGAAAATACAGCGGCCTCAATATCTATAATATAGATAATGAGGCCGCTGTAGTTCATGCTTTACCTACCGGAGGGTAGCCCGGTTAAATGTATTGGAACGAGCGCTGTGCCGGTGTTCGGCTCAGCACATCTCCGAAGAACGCTGTAGACTTTGCAGCTGCTCTATAGGAAGTGACATCCACCGCCTAAACCAGACGATATATCACGCTCAAATGGCATCAAGCAGAGACGGGCCAAGCGATGTTTGACTAGCAGCATGGCTTATCGACAGACTATCTTGTTACTAAAAATTTTTTAGTGGTTCTACATCAAAAAAGCTTAGCGTTGAAGGATGGAAATGCAGATCTGACATAGCGCTAAGTATGCGTCGATAGCGCTACTCGGGATCTTAAAGTTATATATTGTCAAACTAATATGATGAATATTATAATGACGGCCACATGATTGTAACAAAAACCTTTGTGAGGCTGTCGTTTCTAAGAAGCATCAAATTTTAAAATTTCCCGCTCAGCGCAATGAAAAAGTACGCGTCATAAAAATCGGCACAAAAGACGTACGCTCGACGAGCGTTCTACAAGTGCCAGGATATCCTGCCGACGTCGGTAACATCGGAAAAGGCGCAGGCCTCTTCACTGTCAGACGTCTTTACATTTAAGCTTCTTTTCCGTAAGGACTAAAACGCCAGTGCTGCATCCAAAACAAATCACCGTACAAAAAAAAAAAAAAAAAAAAAAAAAAAAAAGAGCGGCTGTATTTTTGCAGTCTCGCACGGGGAACGCCGGGAGCGCTTTTTAAAAAGGGGGCCCTCAACCCGCTTACCCCGGAAGCAGGCTGAGCGATTCGGCGAAACTCTAAACGAAATAGGATCCTGCTCACGAAAACTAAGTGGAGCTAGGAAGATAGGATAAAAGCAGGCATGCCGAGCAAGCCCCAAAGACCGCGTCTTTTTAGATAGAATCGAGAAGCATAACAAGAAAAAACAAAATGAGAAGTAATCCAAAGAGAAAAATTGCCCGAGGCTGTATTCCTCCTTTACTTTCCCAGCATTTGGTGAGCAGGCGTGGTTCGCTTTATCGAAGTTGTTCTTCCCACGAATTCCTCTCGAGTATTCAAAAATCGAACACACCGAGAAATGCTCCTGAAATAGGAGAGCACTATCATACAACGCTTTATTTTTTACTGTTTAGGTTATTTCAGAAGTAAAGCGCAATCTTTTTATTTAGTTGACTTACACTCTAAAAAAAGAGGTTTGTCGGTTCATTTCTTTGCAGAGAACGAACCAACGAATCACGGCGAACCGTACGACGAACCCAGCGAATAATGAATCTCACAGAACAATTATATAAACAATCAAAAAGCGATGTGCGCAAGGACAGAGAGCCCGTCTTTTCACCTGTTCCGTTCACCTGCTCATCTGATATCGCATTTTTTCTATCTATTCTTATTATGAGCGTCCTCATTGGCTTAGATTCTTCAGCTGATGGATTGACTGATTCAGTGATTGACTGCATACATGTCTGCAGGAAGGCGAGGTCATCTACTTTTCTTTAGAGTGGTGGTCGTTACGATGTGGTTTGAACGTTTGCCTACTTCATTAAACGCTGTACGCTTGCTGGGCACTACAATTGGTTGAATTGGCCGGCTAGAAATACTTTGTTACCATTGCCATTTCTAAATATATGTCTGCTTTGTTTCTGACCCGTATAAAACAAACACCAGTAAGAGTATAGAATCTGCTTTTTTTTTAATGGGGAATAACGATTCCAGGTCGAAGATATGCACGATTTCAAATGAATGACAGTTACTTCAGGGAAGACACCTCAGAACTAGAACCACCAATTAAAGTGCGCTTCACAATAACGAAAGTTCAGCCTTCCTGCTGCTTCCGGTTCTAATTGGCACTTCTGTAAAGCTGTATCCGGAATCGGATTTCCGTCCTCCAGAAATGTCATTAAAACACCACGTGACAGGGCAAAAACGATATTGCCTGAGCTTCGTGACACGGTAACCTAGAGCCACTAAATGAGCTACGCTTCGAGTATCGGCACTCCGTTCCACAATCTGCTAGGGGGCGCTGCCATCTTGGCGATTAGTGCAGAGCAGACGCAACTGTCGATCGTCACAGTTCAAAAATGCGACTTCCTCAGCTTTAGATATGGTGTTGGACAGCTCAGGTGATAATGCTTTGCTCTGTCGCAAACTGTTCTAACATCTCTGGAGGACGGAAAGTGTATTCCTGAGATTTCGGGAAAAAATATTCAGTTAACTGGCAAACATGATTTTAAGCACCAAGATGGCTGAAGTGTCGTCACTCTGAAGCGTAGCGTATGTAGTCGCTCTACAATAACCAAAGCTCGGAACGTAGCATTGGCGATACCCAGAAGTAAATCGGGGGATGGAATTCCGATACTGCGCCTAGCTTCTTGAGAGACTCTATGCACAACCCCGTTGCCACGATCTTTCTCGAACGTGGACGAAGGGGGCCGAAGCACCCGCCGAGGAGAGACGACACGCAGCCTGGTTGTGAGGGTGGACGATGTCTGGCCGGAGCGCGTGCGCTCAACGGCGTTTATTGGCGCGGTGAACAATGTTGCCCGCCGAGCCAGGCGGCCGCAGACGGGCGGACTGGAGGGGGGCGCCACTAACTTGTCACACTCCTCCCCCCCAGTTTGTTTGTTCTAAAACAAAACTAAATACACTGCGCACGGCCGACACCATCTCGGCGTCTGGTCATGCAAAGTCCCGGCCTGTCGACGATGAAGGTCACCCCGGCGAGTAGCGGTCAGGTGGCCTCCTCTGCCGTGCACTCCGCCTGGGCACTGGTGTCGACGGGCCAGGTGTGGCAACGCCGGGCTCTGCCTGAATCGGTCGGGCTCCACCCGGTGGAGCTGCAGTGACCGGATTGGGGAGTGGCACCGGTCCAACTGGTGCCACAGGAGTGGCGACGCTTGTCGCCTCCGGGGTGGGTGGCGCTCCGCTGGCCACGACTGGTGCTGTTGGGCCCCCTGCAGGCTGGTCCTCTGAAGCGACGGCCGAGGGTGGAAGCCAGGTCCCGAGGCGAGGCCTGACATGGTCGGCGTGCCGGTGCCAGGTGGTCCCGTCGGGCATGCGGACGAGCAGCGATGAGGCGCTCGCTGGTGAAACCACATGTCCGGCAGACCAGGGTGGGCCAGGACGGAAGTTCCTGGCGTACACCGACGCTCCCGGCTCCGGCAAAGGCCCGGGACGGCACCCTCGGTCAGCAGCCAGCTTCTGCTTCAGCTGCTTCAGGAGCGCCGTGGACCGGAGATCCGGATGCAAGACGTCCAGGGGGGTCTTGACCATCCGGCCCAGCAGAAGCTCGCAGGGGGCACGGCCAGTGACCTCATGGAGTGTGGTCCGGTACTGAAACAGTACCCGGGCCACCTGCGTCTGGAAATCCCCGGGCTGGCTCCTCTTCGGCTTGTTCTTGAGGGTCTCTACCACCCGCTCTGCTGCACCATTTGAAGCAGGATGGTACGGTGGAACCAGCATCCGGCGGACCCCATTCCTCTGCAGCCAGTCCAGGTACTCGGCGCTAGCGAAAGCGGGACCATTGTCGGACACAATAATGTCCGGCAATCTCTGCGCCGCGAAGACCTGCCGCAGCGCCGCAATGGTCGCGCTTGCCGAGGGACTGGTGACTGGCAGTGCCTCCACCCACTTGGAGAAGGCGTCCACTACCACCAGGAAGTAGTGGCCCTTGAAGGGTCCCGCGTAATCCACATGCAAGCGGGACCACGGCCTCTGTGGGAACGGCCAGGGGGTGATCTCCACGTGGCGCGAGGCTCGCTGGTTCTCCTGGCAGACCTGGCAGCCTTGCACCTGGTGCACGATGTCCTAGTCCAGGCCAGGCCAACAAACGTGCGACCGTGCCACCATTGCCGCCATGTTGAACACCTCTGCTCGAAACTTTCCCAATCTATTGGCATATTACGCAGGCTTAGATTGCTTCTTCTATGTTGGTTAAAACGTCAATTATATTACGCATTGTTATACTCTCACCTAAACTATTGTTTACTTATATGGGGTACAACAGGAACTACAAATTTTAACAGGTTACTTGTTCTACAAAAGAAAGCGATTCGATGCATAGACAATTTAGATTTTTGCGCCCACACCGCTCCTTCCTTCTCCAAACACAAGATTTTTACAATTCAGCAACAATATAACTTCAAATTAGCCTTATTAATTTATAAAGAGGTAAAAAACAGCGGGTCCTTGTCTATAGATTTGTATCCAAGGAAAATTACGACATATAATTTACGGCATGAGTTATTCCTTCAGGAGAGAATTCGCACAAATTACGGGTCACAGAAATTGAGCTTTTTGATTCCGGAATATTTAAACAAATTTTCAGAAGTATTAGATTTTATAAATTGCTGTTCTTCTTTGCGGAGCTTTAAAAAGGAAATAAAAGAGTACATTTTTACGCTCTCGGCTTAAATATTGGGCCGCTGCTTCTTGCTCTCCAGATTCAGATGATAACTATTTTATGCATTAATTTATGAATCGATTTAAGGCAAATCATCCCAGTTTGTGTCTGGTTTGTGTTTAGTTTGTGTTTAATTTGTGTTTGTTTGTGTTTAATTTATGTCAAAACCGTTTCTGTGAAAATATTTTCACCTTGAATTTTATTACGACTTCCACACTGCTGCTGCGACTGCTGTAGCGCCGAAAAGGGGAATGGAGCCTCGTCAGGTAGCTTCGGCAACCTTTTGCTCCTCCCTCCCCGGCATTTCATATGTCAAATAAAATTCAATTCAATTCAATTCAATTCAATTTTGGTCTTTTCAATGCCAGGATGCCCCGCGTGCAGCAGCTGCAGCACCTTGGCCCGCAGACTTTGTGGAATCACCACCCTGGAACCCCACAGGAGGCAGCCTTGCTCCACAGGAGGCAGCCTTGCTCCACTCTATCGAATGGATGAAGTGCCATCGCAACCCTATCTTCTCAGAAACGCCAAACACAAGGCTCCTAAGGTCAGGACAAATTATGGAAAACAAAAACTAAATTATCAGGTTCCTACATTACTAAACGTTTTTGAAGGGCGTACTGATTTTGCAATATCATTTAATAAATATAAAAGTAACATCAGACACACCCTTGTACACAACGATATATATTACGCGTAGTAGAAATTGTTTTGTTTTTGCGCCTACCAGTGTTGCAATGACGAATGTGTTTGTTACATGGCTGTAACCTTTTGTGTACATATCTTTTGTGATTTTCTTTCTTTTTTTTCTCTTGCTCCTTCGATAATTTTGGGATTATACGTCAGTGATTACGAATCAATGTCGTACAAATGATAGTCATCTTTGTGTGACATTATCTAGCTGGGTTTAGAATTTTAAAACGTTTTGTGAATTGTTTCCTATTTATTTTGCTTCTTTTCTTTCTTTTTTTGCTCCTTTGTTTATTTTGTGATTATACGTCAGTGATTACGAATGAATGTCGTACGAATGATAGTCAACTTTGTGTGGCATTATCTAGCTAGGTTTAGAATTTCAGAGCGATTTGTAAACTGTTTTCTTATTTCTTGAAATATTATATTCATCTGAGGACAGATTTTGTGTAACAAGTGTGCATGTTTGTAGCTATGTAGATGTATGTATTTTGTTTACTTTTTTTACGTATATGGCAACTAATGCAAGTTGTGCTGTAATGAACTGTGGGGGGTAGAGGCCCAGTCAGGCAGAAATGCCTTTTGTCTCTACCTCCCTACCGGGCCTGGCCCGTGAGAAACCAAATAAACTTCAAACTTCAAACTTCAAGCTCAGCTCGGCGGTCTTGTGGCTGTAAGCCTGGTGACACAGCTCCTCCCCTCGGGAAACCGCCTTGACCACCTGAGACAGGACCGGGTCCCGGCTGGTTGCCTGCGCCACCGCAGTCCTGGTGAGCACCCCCGGGTAGGCCCGCTCCAGCAGGAACACGTCAGCTGGCTCTGGAACGGCAGCAGGCACCTCCGGCAGGGGCAGGCGGCTCAGGGCGTCTGCAGGTCCCAGGTCCTTCCCAGGGCGGTAGACCAGCTTGTACCTGTAGGCTGCCAGCGTCAAGGCCCAGCGTACCACTCGAGGCGAGGCTTGCACTGGAACTGCCTTGTCAGGTCCCAGCAGCCCCAGCAGCGGCTTGTGGTCCGTGACCGCCTCGAATTGCCGGCCCCACAGGTACTGGTGGAAGCGCTGGACCCCGAAGATGAGGCCCAAGCCTTCCTTGTCGAGCTGGCTGTAGCGTTGCTCTGCCGCATGTAGTCGACGAGAAGCAAACGCCACAGGGCGTTCCTGACCATCCTGACCCCGGTGCGACAGGACGGCTCCTACCCCGTACGGCGACGCATCCACGGTGAGGACCACAGGCTTGGCCGGATCGAAGTGCACCAGCACTGGAGCCTTAACGACCAGCTCCTTGCTGCGCTGGAAGGCCAAGTCCTGCTCCTTCTTCCAGGCCCACTGCTGCCCATCACGAAGCAGGCGATGCAGTGGCTCTAGATGCGTCGAAAGGTTCGGCAGGAACCTCCTGTAGAAGTTGATGAAGCCGAGGTAGCTCTGAAGCTCCTTCTTGCTCTTGGGCTTCGGCGCCTTGAGCACGGCCTCAATCTTGCGGGGTGCCGGGGCCAGGCCAGCCTGGGATATGATGTGTCCCAGGTACTCCACGCTGGGGGTCAGGAACACGCACTTGTCCAGCCTCAGCTTGAGACCGGCGTCCTGTAGTAGTATCAGGACTTTGCGCAGGTTCTGCAGGTGGTCCCCGTCGTCGGTACCGGTAACCAGGATGTCGTCCAAGTACACCGCCACGTGCCTCATGCCCCTGAAGAGGTTGTCTATCTCCCTCTGGAAGATGGCTGGGGCTGAGGCCACGCCGAACGGAAGGCGCGTGTACTGGAAGAGTCCCATGGTAGTCGAAATGGTGACATACTTCCGGGCGGCATCCTGGAGCACCAGCTGCTGGTAGGCATCTCGAAGGTAGAGCTTGGTGAACTTCTGTCCCCCGGACAGAGCCGACCAGAGATCTTCTACCCGAGGCAGCGGGTACTTCTCGACGGTAGCGACGGGGTTGATGGTGACCTTGAAGTCCCCGCAGATCCTGACGCGGCCGTCTTGCTTGAGGACTGGCACAATCGGTGCGGCCCACTCGGAAGACTTGACGGGCACCAGGATTCCCTCTCGCTGCAGCCGTTGCAGCTCCTGGGTGACCCCGTCCTTCAGGGCGAACGGCAGCGGACGCGGCTTGAAGAACCGAGGCCGGGCTCCCTCGGGTACATGAATGCCGACCGTCGTGCCGGCGAAGGTGCCCACCCCCGGCTGGAACAGGGACTGGAAGTCGGTCAGGAGGCTCGGGACGTCCTTCACCACGTGCAGCGCAGCTTCTTGGTACTCCGGCAGCCGAACACCCAGCGAGTGAATCCAGTTCCGGCCCAGCAGCGTCGGCGACGACCCCTTGGTTAAGTAAAGGGGAAGGATTGCCTCCCTGTCGCCAAGACGAACGCTGACTTGGGCCCGACCCTGGACCTGGGAAAGCTGCCCGGAGTAGCTGCGCAGCATGACGTCAGACGCCTCGATGGACACGCCGGGGAAGGTCCGCTTGAACAGCTTCCCGGGCATGACCGACACGCTGGCCCCTGTGTCCAGCTCCATAGTGATGGGGTGGCCGCAGATTTCGACGGACACCAAGTAAGGTGGCACGGACGATGGAGGCTTACTCGTCTGCCACACGTCGAAAATCTGCGGGTCCTCGGCCACGACGTGGACCCTGGCTGAAGACGGACCCGGGCCTGGTGCCGCTCGTCCCCGCCGCGTTCTCTTGCGACGGCCACCCTGGCCGCGGGCTTGGCTGGAGCCCGGGCTTGAACCAGGCTGCTGCTGCTGGCCGCCGCTCGTCCTCCCCCCTCGGCAGACACGTGCGAGGTGCCCAGTTCTCCCGCACGTGAAACATTGTGCGTGGACGAACTGGCACTGTGAGGGGGAGTGGGCAGCACCGCAGCGGCTGCAGGCACCGCTCCTTGCCGCCATCTTGTTCACCGCCGCTTCCGTCGACGGCGAGCCGGCCGCACGCGCTATCTCGCGGCGTGCTTTGCTGCGGCTTCCATCGCCAGCGCTGCCTTCACCGCGTCGTCCAGCGAGGGGTCGGGGAGCTCCAGGAGTCGCGTCTGCATGGCGGGGTTGTTGATGCCGCAGACGAACCGGTCCCGGAGTAGCGAGTCCAACTGGTCGCCGAAGGCGCAGGTGCTCGCTAACCCTCGTAGCGCAGCGACGAACTGCCCCAGGGGCTCCCCGTCCTGGCGGCTCCGGTTGTTGAAGCGGAACCGCTCCATAAGCGTGGACGGCGCCGGGCTGAAGTGCGAGCGCAGCGTGGCGAGCAGCTCACCCAGCGATTTGACGTGCGGCGTGGCCGGCTTGAGGAGGTCGAGCAGGAGGCTGAAGACGCGGGTCCCGCAACTGGCCAGGAAGATGTCCCGTTGTTTCGCCTCGGGCGTGTCGTTCGCCCGGAAGAACACGTGGACCTGTTCTTCGTACACCGGCCAGGCGGAACCATCTCCGTCGAACGGCTCGAGCCTCCCGTACAGCGGCATGGCGACAGGAGCTTGGCGCGGTGTTGCGACTCTCTCGGCGGCGTGGGCCGAACCGTGCACGTTAATGGCCTCCAGTGCCACGGTTCCTCGTCGCCAGTGCCACGATCTTTCTCGAACGTGGACGAAGGGGGCCGAAGCACCCGCCGAGGAGAGACGACACGCAGCCTGGTTGTGAGGGTGGACGATGTCTGGCCGGAGCGCGTGCGCTCAACGGCGTTTATTGGCGCGGTGAACAATGTTGCCCGCCGAGCCAGGCGGCCGCAGACGGGCGGACTGGAGGGGGGCGCCACTAACTTGTCACACCCGTATTGGCCAAAATATTTTTCCTCGAGGTTACAAACACGCACGTGTGAGAATGTGCCACGTGTAAGTTTCCACAGCTGCCGGGTTAATTCTGCCCCAGGAACTAATTAAACATCGGTAGTATATAATGTTTCATCGTTAATTCTACCTATTCTCAACAATATTGTAACTTTACGAGTAATTAAACACTGCGGGGAAGACTATTGGTGGTTTCTACGAGACCATAAAATTTAGGAGATAAAAATGGCTTTTCATCTCTGTTTGGTGGCTCTTCGTGGTCCAGACGTTCCGCATTACCGAAGATGCTTGCTTGGTCTGTAATATATCAAGCCAAAAGTTAGCGTGCTAATAATAAAGACAGGCAAAAACGGAGTCATCATATCATCTCCAAGAAGTTAAAGAGGATAATTGCTCATCACACTCTCCATATCTTTGGACACCTGACCTTGTTTTTGTGCCTTAAGAACATTTAATATCTGCATCCCTGTCTTTGACCGTGATCGATCAGTTTGCAATCTATTCGCACGTAGAACCTACGAAAGTATCCGAAACCACTGAAAAAAAAAACTAGTACTAGTAATTGCACTATTGGACTTCATCAGATAATCAGATTGGGACCGAAGTGTCAAACCTCCTCGCCCATTTTATATTCCTCCCCCACATTCTCGCCAGTTTATGCGAGTTTGATCCTATCCTCAAGAACGGGTGTGGGCAATACCTGTCCCAAATCTTCAGGCTTCGCAGCGACATTTTACCGACGAACAAATCACCTAGCGAGAGGTGTCAACTTAATGATCTATATCTTCCTGCGACTATAACTCATCGAGGGGAGGAGAGGGGATTTACGTCGACGTTAAATGTCGCTACAATATCGTTACGGCTCTTTTCCTTCATTTCTTCGCAACGCGCTTCCTTCGTGCCGGTAATTCAAACTTTATGAACGCATTCCGTATAAATTGCGGAGGTATTTCTTTATAGCACAATACTACGGTCTGTAATTCTTCCGCGAGGAACATGTTTTGTTACAGCGTTTTGTTGAGAACAACCGAGGAAGGTCGAAAGGGGCA
The DNA here is from genome assembly GCF_016920785.2 of Ixodes scapularis. Lineage (NCBI taxonomy): Eukaryota > Metazoa > Arthropoda > Arachnida > Ixodida > Ixodidae > Ixodes > Ixodes scapularis. The sequence continues at coordinate 98,640,303 of NW_024609857.1, forward strand.
AATATTCCAGAATATTGGGGAAGCTTTCCGTTTTGGTTTGCCATGTTCATAAACTGAACTCCACGGCAGTCGCTCATTTACTGCGTAAAAAACGACACCACAGAACTCGGAGGCTCATCCCATAAAATTTACCCTCCCTCCTACTGCAACATTATATATAGTATACACACACCTAACTAAACTAACCGCCAGATAAGACTCCCTGTAGAATATCTCGCCAAATTAGGCTTCACGACTCGTGCGCTGAACCCCAAATAAACTTTTTGCTCATTGACGGGGGAGACCAGGGGTGCTATTCTGGTCGCAAACGGGTACCTTTCGAGTTGTGACGTATCGAGAAAGAAGGGGCGGAGCCTCAATCTAGAATGATTTTTGTTTGAGGCTCCGCCCCAACGTTCGGGTTCACGCACGCGGTCAGCTAGAATCTGACGATGCCCTACGTCGCGGTGACGTGTCCACCCAGTTGGGGCGAAGAAATCCCTGCATTTCCCCCTGTTCTTTTTGCTATCTTCTTCCTTTCCTCCGGGACTTAGAACGAGCGAATAACGGAGAAAAGGCTACCTTCCGGAAAATGGAAGGAAACAGAGAAAAATAATATTATCCTTTTATAAAATACGAAAGATTATTTCAATAATTATGACGTAAAGCAAATTTAGCTAACATATCTCAGCTTTTTTTTCTCGAAGTGTTTCACTACGGTCTTTGAAAAAAAAACATGGCGAAAACCGCGGTAACGACCTTGTGGTGTTTGTGTCTCGCTTGCGTGGTTGCTTTCCCTGTTTCTGCACGATACGGATGGCATTACGAGAAGAAAATATTATGTGAAGGTACGCTGCGACACCGACCATCCTTTGTGGAACCGCCGTGAACATAAGCTGCAAATGAAATTTCCTGTTCGCCTGTGAAGAAGACTCCAAATGGATACAGAGCTGACGACGACTTTGTGGTAATATTGACTAGTCATGAGATCGACGCAGAGTGCACCGGTTGTGAACATGCTGTGGATGATGCAGGAAAGTTTCTTCGTGCAGTTTTAATAATGCTTTGCTCGCTTTGCTCACCGCAGTGATTACGGCGGTAGTCCCCATAAACCATGCTCTTCTCTTTCGGCGCTGAAGAAATGGACGCGACCGCATAATCTCGGGCAGTCTTTTTTACTTATTTTTATATTTGCAGAAAAGCTCGTGCAGAAAAAAAGAAAAAAAAAGAAAAGAAAATGGCTTCCACGTTTTTACACGTCCCTACATAGGTACCTCGCTATCCCATTGGCTTCATTGCGCGTGACGATTCAACGCTCTTTGCCATGGAAACGTTCGTGAAACTAGAAAGCCTCTGTTTGCCGCTAACAGTCATTTTTCGAGTTCGGGTTGTGACGACAAATAGACGTAAGAACAAGAATGCACGGGACTATTTGCATTGTTTTAACTCGACAACCGTACCCTTGGCGAGTTAAACTCGAAAGAACATGGCCGCGATGCTCGTCGGATCGACCGCGGCTGGGGTTTGACATGCGATCTGTCACTCGGTCAACGCGCACACGAATGCTTTCGTGCTGTTGGATGAACCCATTCGGTGGCAGGACCGGGTCGAAGAGCACAGTGAGCTGGCGTTTAACGTCTCCGATATAACACTTGGCGAGATGCAAGACTTGGCTTCTATTTGTGCCGGTGTTATGAAGCTTGAAAGTGGTGGCGGTGTTGTGGCTCGTACGGTAGCCTTTCTGAGATTATGAAGACAGTAATATACCTTCATTCAGCGTTGCCATGCATCAAGATTCAAAACCTCCCTTTTACACAAAGGAAACCACGTTTCCGCGAGCACGGAGGAAGCAGCCAAGGGTCTGGGAAAGAATTGTGCCTCCGCCACGACCGCTAGCGATCGCCCCAACGGCAAGAAAACAAACGACAAGTTCATTGAGGTTTGTGTAGTGCTGACTGCTGATTCATCGGACGAAAAAGGTGAATGATGTAAAACGCAACGTAAGTTTGCCAGCGTTTTGCAAAACTAATGCGTTTCGTTGAAAATTTAATTTGTGGAATTCGTTAACGCCTTGAACGTTTGACGGGGACTGCATTGTGGACGCAGGCTTCACAGAGGTGTTTTCTACAGTGTGGGCTTTGCCTGCACGCATATAAAGACCGAAACACCGCCTATATGCTGCATAAAATAAAGAAAATTTCGCTTATCTTGATTATGTTGACTATCAATTGAGTGCTGTTGATAGTAGTGGCGTAGCCAGGAACTTTAAAGGGGGTGAGGGTGGCTGGGATGTTTATGACATTCACAGGCTGCCTTAAGCATGTGCAGAGCCACTGAACTCGTACCACAATGGCAAGATAGTTGGTGACATTTTTCACGTTACGTAGTGGTTCTTTCTTTAGTACATATGCTCGTTTTTCCTTCACAGATCTACTCTGCTTCAACAGTGCGTATTTGCTCTGCATTACAGGCAAATTTTTAAAAAAATCCAGCTCACACTACTCTATAATTTCAACGAGTTACTGTCACTTTTGAAACGACAATCTTTTTAATCTGTATGATAACCTTTACATTAAACACACGGGTGTTGAATGGAGGACAATTGTATCTTTATTATTTTTCTTGGTCACGGAGATGACGACCATCCACAAGATTGCACTGGCCAAATTTCTCGCCTTCAGTGGGTAGCAATGTTACCATGCTCCGTCAGACTAAACTCCTGCTGTCTAAACAACTAACGATTAATTTTAGGACACACTGTTCGTAGTTCATTGCAGGGCATCGAAAAGTGTTTCTTATGACTCTCCGATGACTGACATGCAATTCCAGAAGCTTGGCGTGAAAAGGTAAAATATCTAGTTGATACAATAAAATGCCATCAGCAACCCATCCAGATTTTATTGCGCGATTGACAGTAGCTACAAACCGCAACAAATGGTCAACTGAAGACATAGGTACTAAGCGTGCACTAACTTCGAAGCGGTAGAAACCCTGAAATTTTAACGTAAACTTACCATCAAGTTGTTAATGACAAAGTGGTGTTTGCGAAAAAATGTTGGAGTCCTTCAGAACGGTGACGATCTCCTTCAGACCGATGATGATGGTGACGAAGGTTCTGTTAGATTCTAGGTTCCGTCAACGCATCCCACGACGTCGGTGTGCTTGTCGTGGTGGCGACAAAAGCCTTCTTTCGCACATGTCTCAGCTGCCTCGGTTCGGGGTTTCGTTGACCCAGCCGTCTCTTCCCAGCCAGTTGACAGCGACACTCGCGACGGCCGACACGGCTCTGATCACCGTCCACAGGGCATTAGCTATGTGATCATCGGTGGCAACCGCGCTCTTGTAGTTCCCCGCTGCGAAAAATCTCAGTGCGATTCAATTAATCTGCTGCTGCTCGACGATCATCATCTCTCATCGTCACCGTCTCTCGTCGCGCAGCTGGTCACACTGCGATCACACGGTGCTTTTCGACAAGCGGTATTGTCGTCAGAAACAGTCGTCGTGCATCGCGAAGGCTACCGGGTGCTCGCGGAAAACCCGTCATTGTACGCGTTAATCGAGCCATCGTTGCGCAACAAGCATCGCCGCCATTTTCTACGCTCTAGAATCCTGCCCAAAGCTTGTTCCCCTTCGTGCAATAGAAACAGAAGTTAAAAGCACGAGCACATCACCCCAAACGATGCTTGCACGAACGTTGGTTTGCACTGCGCAAGCGCGCCTGCTCGACAGGGACGTTGAAAGCCCGGAGCACGGTCTTGTAGCTCCTACACCCGCACTAGCTCGCACTCATAGTGAAACAGAGAGTAGGGTGTGTCGAGTAATACCGCAGTTAATCTAGTTACGCGACTTCCGCTATGTGCTACATAGGTCGGACGTGGTCATACGTCACTTTGTCGTCACGGTCCGAGCTCGAAGAGTGACAGTTACGGCAAACAGTTGCTTTCGTGTTTCGCGAACGTTACCATGGGAACCGCGTGGAATTATCACGCGGGCTGTGGCCAACAGGAGCGCGCGGTTCGTAGGGGGGAGGAGTTTTCGAGAAACACGAACGTGACCGTTTGTGTACAGAATACCACCCCAGGGAAAGTATTACGCACTACTTGAGTACAACGAAGCCTAATATTTGTTTAAAGGAGCCGCGAAATGAGTTTAAGGCCGGGATAAATCGGGATTTTACTAATCACATATCGTCTAGTGACTAAAAGAAAACTAGTACATGAGGCTAGAAAGCCAGAAGCCTGCATATTGGTACGAAATTCTGGAAAATCTAGTGGGCTATTTCTTATCTCCCATTCTTCGACAGTTCTCTGCTTTCTCACTGTGATGCATCTGTGGTGCTTAATCACGTCAGCCAAACTGAATTCGTGCATTAGACACGAGCATTGTGTCTCTCCAACGTCTGTGCTCGTCAACAAGCAATCTCTCGACGAATTTTTGCAATCGCATTCGTGGCCAACGAGTGTCATGAAGGCATTTATCATCATTTGCGAATGACAACTTTCATGGTGTGCTTAAAAAGCACGGTGGAAGCTTGGAGTCATCGCACCGGTCCCCAAGTACGTCACGACAACGTGATTTCTCATTTCGTTTTTGATTTGAGGATTAAAGCTAAAGAGAAAGAAGTTGAACGATTCATACAGGGGGAGGACTTCCTCCCTTTGCTCCCCCGGATGCCCATCACGTGATAACAACGTGACGCTTTTGTGCGAAGCCGCGCTGACGTAGACATCCTAGGAGGATGAGGGAACGTTTAGTCGGGCAGCGAAAAGCTCTCCACGTTGGCGTTGGATTTCTTTGCAATTAGCGTTTTTTTTTTTCTTGTTTCTGGCCACTTTACTGATTTTGATCAGCGAGATGCCGGTTGTGGCATCGGGATGGCTTGCGCTGCTCCACTTGCCGTCCGAGGCACACGAAGGAGTCTTCAATATTCATCAATGCCGTCCTCAAGCAGCTCCTCATTCAACTGGTTTTTGATTCCACGTTCTGCATCCACCCATCTAACAATCATATTTTTTTTTGTCAGGAAGTATTTTATTGTTTTTTGCAACTAACAGTGCTCCTGCCATAATCGCATATCGCCGTTTCATCTGCTCCTCCACTTTTCTACCGTATTCACGCTCACCGAGCCCTGTTGTCGAGAGCGCGGGCGAGAGCGCAGCGAAGGCTAGAAGCACGTGCTCATAGCGTCGGCAGCTGCCCTTCATACACGAGAGCTCGTGCCGCCGAGATGTGTCCCAGAGCAAGGAGGTCGCGCTTGTAGCCATTTTCTGCGATACAACACAAGGTGGAACAGAGTATAATAACACTGACATCCCTCTTGGCTCCCCGCCGTTCGTGGGAATGCTTCAGTCGGGGAGGGAGTCCCGCTGGTTCCGCCGATCACTGACATGTAACGCACATCCCTCCTTTTCGCGACATACGGTGAGTCTAGTCTGGCGAATGAAACCGCCTGCTAGTTGTGCGAGCAGACGCGTGGCAGCCACTGGCATCGTCTCCCTCTTTCACGACTGTCTATCGTAGTCTGCTGTGCCCGAGAGACACGGACACGAAAGATGCGCATCGGCGTCCATTTTAGCCTCCGTCCTTCTTCTATTCCGTCCCCGTCTAAAAACTTCAGCAACGCTCATTAGACGCGACCATGAAACCGGTGTTCTAGCGTTCCATCATGCACGAGCCACGGTGCAATACAAGCATCTCTCAGCGTCTTTCGATGTGCAGTAGGAAGCGGCCAAGAGGACTTCCCAGAAACGTCCATGCGTTATCTATTGGCGACTTGCGCGATCGAAAGGTTCGCTGTGATCGGCCCACCACGATTGGCCGAATTCGGACTATGACGTCAGCAAAGGATTTTTCATCGACGGAAATTAAAGGAATGTAACAAATTAAATTTAGACATTGTTCGCAGTGTTGGTTTCAGAGATAAATGATTCTAAATTTTCACTTGTTGTTCCCAAGGTAAAAACGTCAGGAGAATAAACCATAGGGCCATAGCTGCGCGCGCAACTGCTGAACGCGTGCTGGCGGCGAGCTTCCATACTTGTTTTTTGCAAAGTGCATTCCGCACCATCAAGATTGCTGGTCTTAGCAGCCCATTAATGTAAGCTCGTTCAGAACATGCGCTCTAAATATCGCCTTCCACTATGGCGTCCAGTAAATACCCGCTATTAGTGGCGAGACGCTTTGGTGGCGCCCTCGTACGGTTACCTCTCGTGACGTCATGACCTCACAAACAACAAGTTCGATGGTATTTCTAATGAACATGGTGGAAGCTCGAAATCATAGCGCTCTGAAACCAACACTGCCAACACCATCAAAATTGAAGTTCTTACATTCCTCTTATTTCTGTCGATAAGAAATCCTTTGCCGACGTCATGGTCAGCATTCGGCCAATCGTGGAAGGCCGACCGCAGCGACGCTTTCCATCGCGCACGTCGCCAATAGAGCGGTGGTAACGCCTTTGCTTCCCACGCAGCGGACCCAGGTTCAATTCCCTCGGGCGGCGGGCCATCTTATTCAAGGATTTGGCTCCAGCGACAATGGACAGCCTACATCGCAAACTACAACATCAACAACGACAACTACTACTACGACTACAACATCAACAACGGATGGCATTTATAGTGGTGGGAAGAGCCAACACCTCCTAGACAACAAAGCCGTAGTGCTGAGAGCGATATGTTGTCATCAGCGAAGGCCAAGGCTGGTCATAGATTGGACACGACGATTGCGTCAACGTTCTGCTGGAACTCGAATCAAAGCCGAGCGCTGACGCATTACTCGCTTCCAATCTGTGTCCAGTGTGTGCCTTCGCTGGCGACGCAAAAATGTCAGCACTACGGCCTTGTCTTCTAGGCGGAGCTAGAAAAGCCCGTAACACCTATCGCTGCAAAGCCAGTCTAAAATCGAAAAAAAAAAAATGTCCCAGAGTTATCTTTTACGATTGCGTGTCAAAGTTGGCTTTGTATACACCGCGCCGGTGGAAATATGTTGACAGCGCTTCGAAGTTAAGGGACCTATACTCCGTTTCCCCTAACGACGGACCGTCGAGGACGCTACGAGATAACCGAGCCAATCGAATGTCACGATAGTAGCACGAAACCGTAGGAAAGGGCGCAGCGACGCGAGGGGAGCGTTGTCACGTGACATATTTCTATCGCTGGATTGGCTGGTATGGTCCGTGGCGTCCGCGGCGGTCCATCATAAGGTGGAACGGAGAATAGCGGAGAGGGCCTCGCAATGCGCGAGTAATTTAACGTCGCCACGACGGCTTCATTAAAGCCACGAAGGCTGAGCGATGGCAGCGGCCGTTTTTTTCCGGGACGGCCTCTTCATCTGCATGTCATGAGTGTATACACGGGATTTAATTATGTACAGGCTGTTCCTCGAAACGTGGACCAAATCGTTGATATACAAAAAAATTCGCATCGCACAGAGAAAAAAAGGTTGGCGTCGTATCGGTTTTTGCCAAAAGGCCTATTAGGAAAATAAAAAAAAGCTTTCATATAATTAGGTTATTATATATATATATATATATATATATATATATATATATATATATATATATATATATATATAGTTACTTGTGAGTAACTGTAATTAAAATAGTATGGTTTTAAAAAAAGCATTGTCTTGTTATTTTTGAAAACCACTAAAGCAGCGCAACTTATAAAAAAAACTATAAGACACAAGCAGCATTTAGCGACGACAGGAAAAAAAAAAAACACTCCATTTTGACGCGTCTTTAGGTTTCGGTTACTTATCGGAGCGCAGCTGTGCAGCAAGGAAGCGGTCCCGCTATCCATGGCCATAGCGCGCAACTACCACCTACCCTCTCTCATAAGGAAGAGCCGACCGTGGCGCGAGTCGGTGAAAATGAAATGCTGCGCTGTTCGAATGGCAATAGCAGAGTGCGCATTCTTGATTGTTGGGTTCAGACGCAAGTATACTGGGCGGCGCTTGTGAGTTACGCGCTTTGGCCACGAAGGAGCCTGACCTATGGCGCCGAGACGCGTTTCGATAGTAAAGCGAAATTGGAAATCGCGTCCAAACTGGATGTTTTTTTTTTGTTTTTTTTTTTTTGTAACGCTGTAATATTTTCGCGTGCAATATATTTTATTAAATTTCGCGGATTTAGGTGTATTTTCTGACAGCTTAGGGAACTGAGGGCGAGGTGGGTCGCGAGCATCTCAGTATCGCTCCTCCGCCAATCAGAGTGCAGTATTAGCCAATACGAACGCCGAAGAACCAATTACAAAGCTTGAATCGGTGACATAATAAACCACACCCAGGGCTTTCTTTTAAGCTCTCAGTGACTCTGTTGGTTTTCGATTATGCCCGAAAAACTTGTAACGGCAAACAGACTTCTAAATTTACGAGCTCAAAGGGTATATTGTGCAACAGTAATTATTAACCTAATTGTACCGAAAGTTGTTATTTTCCTTCCTAAATAAACAGTTTGTCAAAAACCAATAAAACATCGCCTTTCTTCTTGTTTTTCTGTGCTATGGCCACATTTTTCGCGGGAGCGATTTGGTCAGCCTTCCGAGAAACATCCTGGTGTATTGGCTTTTTTCACAACGTGTATTTCGTAACTACTTTTCGGCGTCGTCTTTAGACCACCAGGTGTTGTGAATATCTCATACTGTCGAGTAGGCTTGCCAGCGAACCTGACGCCTCAGCTTTCTCTTCTAGAGATCCTAGGTTCCGGCGATTTTGCGGAAGCCGTCAATATACAGGGTGTTCTCATCGCAAATCTGACGTAAAAAAAATTGTATAAATATATCAATAAACGAAGTGCAATTAAACTTTAAACAAAGGTGTATTTATGAGGTGCATTTATCATACCATAGCCTCCTTTATACTGAAAAAGCCTGACAGATCGCCACGAGAAGCGGCCGCCGAAATTGGAAAGGTAGAGCGGCAGACAACGGATGAGAGGAGAGCCACGTGACGGGCGCCACGCTGCGGCGAGACGCCGAAACACACTTCTCCCGAACGATGGAATGTCCGCCCGTGCTCCTCGCTTTGCTCGCGCTACCACTTCATTTCTCGTCTGGTTTGAAAAAGCTGTTTCGGGTCCTCGCCGCTGCAAAAGCTGTGCGCTGTCGCCCAGGTTCCACGAGACATTATTTGTGCTACCAGATATTCGCGCTCCAATTCTGCGACCGCGCACTCGATGGCTCCATCGTCGAACTGCCAGGCTTTGTGAGTGTACAGGAGGCTATGATGATACCCAGATTTCATGAGTGCAGGTTTTAGGGGGGGGGGGGGGGGATAAGCCTAAACTAACACCATTTTTCTTTTGTAAAGGGCGTAAAACGGCAAAAACCTGACGCTCTCATTCACAAATAGCACAACATAAAACCAAAGAAAAAACAATAAAAATCAAACAAACTTGAAAGCGCTTTTTATGCAAATACACTATAGGTACTATCTTTGACTATCAGCTTAAACAAAAATGTCTTTGTCGTTTTCTTCGCTGTCCATAGAAAAAAAAAACGTTTTTTTTTATTTGTTTTTTTTTTTCACAGAAGACAGACTCGTAAAATTTTAGCATGATAAATCAGGGTGTCGAACCGGAACCGAACCGAACCGAAAACCGAAACCGAACCGGTATTTTTTCCGGAACTGAACCCGAACCCGAACCGTTATATTGTTATCGCGATGAACCCGAACCGGAACTGAACCGGAAAAAAAATAACGGTTACCGGCTCATGTCAAAACGGTTCGGCCACGCGCTGTTGACAATGAATGTGCTATCAATGCCATTTGTTTTTTAAGTGCCGTCAACTGACACACACCTCGCTTACATATTTTTCTTCTCCACTCAGTCTTAGGAATATAAACACTGCATCCATGAATCTTGACAAACGCTGCATCCATGAATCTTGGCATAGGAACCAGTATTGGGCTGGTCGCGGCTTGCACGGAAGAAAGAGAATTGGAGGGCTGTGCAAAAAAAAAAAAAAAATCGCGTCACGGGATTTCATTTTCCTACAATCTCGTAAATCCTAAATGCTGCTGTGTGCTCATTTCATAACACGTTTCTACAACGCGCAAGTTCTTGAAGCTTATCCCATCGGAATGAGAAAAGAAAAGCTGTTGAGTTTGAAAATAATGCATCCGGTTTCGTAAAGGCACTTAGAAGCTAACATATATGTGAGACAGCGAACTCTTCTATTTTAATATTTATCCTATTACGTCCTTCTGGCGTTGCGTTCGGTGAAGTGTTTTTCATATTCCGTATCTTGTTTAATTAAATCTTCTTTAAGGGTCTAATTTGAGTTACCGAAGGCTAGTTCAAATAAAGAAAGCTGTATTTTCTCCCCACCGTTCCTTCAATTGCTTACGCGCCGAGGTGACGGGATAGTTAGCGAGTTCTACTTGTAAGTGGGTTTGCAAGGAGGTCGCGGATTTTACAGCTACTGCGTCGGACCCAATTAGATGAAGTCCGAATGCGTAAACGTCGGTGAGGTAACCTTTGAGTGCACATAAAGAAATCATTCCTGGTAGAAATCCCTGAGCCTTACACTACGATGTATCCCGTTTCGTATGTGCTGATTTCAGATGCTTTATTTGTAATTTATTTTGATGTTGCAATTTGTCATTTATAATTTCCGAACCGGTTCGCGGATCGAATTAATCAAACCGGAACTGAACCGGAACGAAATAAATTTACCTGAACCTGAACCGGCGCCCCGAACCCGTATTTTTTTCGGTTCGACACACTGTGATAAATACACCACGCGAAGATACCCTTGCGGAAAATGTCGATGCACTCTGTTTATTATTTTATTAACACGATTCTTTTGTTTACACTCGATAAGCACTGGACAGAGCAGCCTAAAGCGAGGGACCCCGATCGCCTTATCGCAGACGCGCGCTGTTAATTACCCGGCACTTTGTGAGGCTGCACGTATGTGCCTCGAGTGGCTGTTTCGCAATCGTTGCCATCAATAAACGCGCGAGTGATGAGTGTGTCACAATAGGATATAAGCTCTCGTTTCGATAGGTCGGGTCCGTTGCGGAGTAAGTGGGCGGGATTAAAGTATCGGCCCTGTAAATGGTACGGGTCGTCCAGCCGTCGAGGAAGCGCGTTAAGTTGCGAAATATCTCCGAGAAGAACCTAGATTAGCATGGCACTAGCGTGCTTGCTTTAAAAATGTTGCCGAAGTTTTTAGGGGCCAAGCTCCTTAGGGTCTAGCCTTGTCCGGCGTCCGTGCTACATCGATTGCCATCCCATCTGTCTTCTTAAAGAAAAAAGTGAAAGCCGTTTACAACTCCCTGTAACACCGAATTAGAGCGCAGCTCTTGAGGAGGAGGAGGGAAGGGTACTGGGGGGGTGAAGTGACCTGGGGGGGTCACGTGACCTTGGGGGGTCACGTGACGATGCCGATGATGTCATCAGTGACGTCACTGATGACGTCATCCGTGATGATGACGATGACGATGCGGATGCCGGTGACGTCATCACTGACGTCACTGATGACATCATCAGTGATGATGACGATGCCGATGCGGATGCCGGTGAGGTCATCAGTGACGTCACTGATGACGTCATCAGTGATGATGACGATGCGGATGCCGGTGAGGTCATCAGTGACGTCACTGATGACGTCATCAGTGACGATGACGATGCGGACTCCGATGACGTCATCAGCGATGATGACGATGACGATGCGGATGTCGGTGACGTCATCAGTGACGTCACTGATGACGTAATCCGTGATGATGACGATGACGATGCGGATGCCGGTGACGTCATCAGTGACGTAACTGTTGACGTCATCAGTGATGATGACGATGACGATGCGGATGCCGGTGAGGTCATCAGTGATGACGACGATGACGATGGGGGTGCCGGTGACGTCATGAGTGACGATGACGTCATCGGGGAGGTCACGTGACTTCGGCGGGGGGTCACGTGACCCTGGGGGTGGTCACGTGACCTCGGGGGGGGTCACGTGACCTTGGGGTGACCTTGGTTACGCCGACGGCGACGCCGACGCCAACGCCGCTCAAGCCGGGAACGGGCCCCTAAGAGCTGCGCTCTAAAAAAAATGTTTGCGCAGCCGACAGGATTCGAACCTGTGCGGGGATACCCCAATGGATTTCTAGTCCATCGCCTTAAGAGGGAGCGCTCCTCGATTTTCATCTCCGATAGGAACTTTTGAAGAATCCAGATGGCGCGCGCGTCGAAGGCGTGAAGAGGCGCTCTCCCTCCGAGGCGAATGAGTGCGTAACGTATCTGGGTCTAGCAGCGGAATTAGAGCTCGTGTCCCTTAAAGCTCCTCGGGAAAGAACGTAAACCACATTTTGGTTCGTTACAGTTGCATTTCCTTCAGTGTAGTCGAAACGCAACCAAAACGCCGCTAGTGACAGCCTTCACAGTGCTTCCGTGCCCCGAGAAATTCGCCGACGGCGCTTCACGTCTTCTTCGGTAGGGTGACGTAAATGACACGTGATGACGTCGCATTCGATGCTCGCAGCGGATTCGCGGGTTTGTGAGGCTCGTGCCGAGTCGCCCACGGCAGCGGCGGTGGCGGGCCGCGGCTGCCGCGGCCGGCAGTCACCCCGAGGGGCTAGAGGGGTGCGGAGTGCGGTCGGTGAATGTTCGCGGGGAGTGACTTCTCCGGAGGATTCGCAGAACTCTGAACGCCGATATGTTGTCCATCCGGCGGTGACGGCTGTTCGCGCACGACCGCTCTGTTGTGGTCGTTATTGGTTTAGAGGGCCTAGAGTTTTCAGTCGCGATATGTCAGTCGGCTGGCCTTCCCGAAGGAAACCGAAATCAAGAGGTAAGAACTTTTTTTATGACGTCCCCATTCAGTTATGATTTCTGTCGCAAGTGATGTACATTTTCACTTTATCAGAATGGTGCGATTGCCACGATCGATTGAGAATCACTTTGTGTACTTCAGGTTGGTGCGAACCACACACTGAATAAACGTATAGCGTCTTTTGTAAACAGATTGCTTCCAGATTCGGATCTGTTCGAGGGACGAGGTACGTCGCTATCATTACCTAGTTTGAAATATTCATGGAAGCTCACAACTGTTACTTGGTGTCCTGCATTGAACATAATTATTGGCTCTGCTTTTAACCAATCTGCTATTTATACGTTCTAGCGCAAGACTTGGTCGGCTCGGCAAACAGTCTTATCGACTCCAGTTTGTGACCGCCTCCAGTCCTTCAACTTGGGCGGACCCGTGCCTGAAGACTGCGCTAATCTGCAATCAAGGGACATGATGTTATCATTCTATGCGCAGACCTTTGAAACATTAACTCGTCATCGTCTTCACTGTGTTGGGGTTGTGGAGGAAGAACGAAGTCCCGCTACAGTATTCTGAGTGAGGAAAGGAACAACATGCTTTCTTTCAATTGAGAACGTTTCCACTTGCGTCTATTTTCCAAGTTTAGACGAATTTCATAATTGCAATATTAAAATGCGACCACGCAATGTGAATAAAATCTCCTGGGTGCTTGTTTTGCACTTGACTGACCACCAGTTTTCGTTTCTACATTTCTTGTCGTGTCTCTATAGTCGTTCCTAAGTTTGGTTACTTCTCCTCCACTACTAAAATCCCTCTTTTGTACTCGAAAAAGTAAAGCTACAAAAATATGTTACGTGAAGGGTCCGATTTTCCTCTACCCACTAAAAGAAAGCATTAAAATGTGATGTTGCAAGCGTATTCTACATAAATAAAACGTAAAGAGGCCACCTAGCTTACTGATATTTGTGCGTCAAATATACATGCAGTTCTGTTATGTTATGCCGCGGCAGTTTTCTCTAGGACGACTCTGTCTTCAGATAAGAACGGCCGACCGTGTCCGGTGACAGTTTTTAATTTTGACCAGAAAAATGCATCTTGCTGCCTCAATGCCCAGAAAACGGAACCGGTCTTTGTTTTAGGGAACCCCCCCCCCCCCCCCCCCCCCCCAAAGTTACTTACCTTCAAGAAAACAAGTCAGAAACACCTGCTCGATCTGAAGCGTTGTCTGTGGATTTAGCAAAATTAGCATTTCAGGCAGCTCTCCCCCAAAATGTGTTGTGGCTGCTGGCCCGTATCGGGATGGTTGACCCCAAATTATTTATCACTACGTATCGACGTCCTTATTTTGAAATTAAAAATCGCACAGACGACGGCACATTGAGCAATACTGCCAAAGTTTTAACTTTTTTTTTTTTTTTTTTTTTTGTCCGCATTTATTTAGGCCCGTTTTCAAACTTTGCCAGCTTGTTGTCCTCTATTTGGCTATAAATATTGTTGTACTGATTAGCAGGAAAAGTTTACGAGAAACGCTCAAATCGAGGCATTTTACTAAATATGCATACTTTTGCAAATCAATTTAAAAAAATGCTCTCTTCGATATTTTAACTCTTCCAAAATAACGCCAATAGTATCTATGAGCATGATGTGCAAAAATATTATTGTATTGTTTCTGTGTCTTATACATACCCGTAGTTGACAAGTTCATAATTTTTACAGCCCGTAAGAGTGCTCCGAGGTGGTCAGATTGGCAGCGCAGGGGTGGGCGATAGTTTCTAAGTGATAATGTTTAGCAAGTTATTTTTTTCTTCGTACAAGATTTAAAAAAAAAAAAAAAAAAAAAGTGCGCATGAGCCGGAGCAATCGAGAGACGCTAGCCTGTCGCACGCTTAGCAGGGTACGTTTTCGGTAGTCGGCGTGTAGCGTCTCTGTGTACGCCAAGCAAAGGAATCAACAGAAGTGGTTCCGATAGCAGATGTTTATCTCAGCGTGTAAGAAAATGGGGCTGCCGAGAACAATGATGTTCGGCACGTAATCACAAAAGAAATATTATTGTGCTACAATAAATAGGACGTGGACGGGAAGGAATACACGAAGTTTCGGGCGGACGCCCATCTTCGTGTAAGAAACAAAAAATCGGTGAGTAACAAATGTATAGCCCTGTTACGTATACGACCCTTTCTTTGTTTCTCGCCGTGTTTCGTATCTATCACTTGAAGAAGTACGTTCGCCCGAAACGTCGTATTTTCGTTCCCGTCCACGTTTTAGGCAGTGTAGCTGCATCTTTCGTGTTTTTAATTAATTGGTCACCCGGAGGATCACGTCACAAAAAGGGGTGCGTTCATTGGTGGAAAAGGAGGGGAGGCGAAACCATTAGAGGGCACAACCTCTTCGGTTGCCATATATTATTAGAGAAGATATTCACATGCGACGTCTTGCATTGTGACAACCAAAAAAAGGAACTTGTAGCTGCGCTCCGATCAGTGATGACACCAGCCACGATTCCGCCCGCGCATACTACGGCCTTGGGAACATTCACGAGTGGCTTGAGGACGTTGCTCCTTTCTACGCACATTTTATGTGGGTCAGTGACGGCGGAGCAAGCTACTTCAAGAATAAGCACCAACTTCATGAGCTCGCTAAAACCGAGTACCTGTCGGCCAAGTGGCTAGTATCCGCTACTGGGAGGCAAGAACGCCTGCGATGAGATTGGAGGCCTCGTCAAGCACCATGATGCAACTGTTTACAACCTTCGAGGGCCGGCTACATCAGATATATCAGATATAAAATGTGCGTCAGATATGGTGGACGTCCTCAGCACCAAATTACCCAATGTGGCATTGATTAGCAAGGGCTGACTTTTAGGAGTTCAGTTGAAATGAAAACAACAGCCTGGGATTCCCTCCATCCCGTGCCTGGAATTCAATCCTGACACTGCTGACAGTATATACATGCGTCAACTCACTGCGACACGAATTGCTGGTAGCACGAACGATAGCGTCTACAAACAAGCTACTCGGACAATAAAGGCTCGATTCCACCCAGGCCTGCTGCCAGGCTAGTGCGAAGCGGCTACAATGAGTCTAACACAAAAATGTGATGAAAAGGGAGCATAAAAAGTCTCAAACAAACGAACTGTCCAGCTCACTTGCACCTTTGCATTTAATTGCATTATAAACAAACAAAAATCTTTCTTCCTCTTTTTTTTTTTTTTTGCCGTGTGCGGTGTGCGGTGTGCGGTGTGCGGCCCACCACGGCCGAGGCTCTATTGCCGCGCGAAGGTGCCGCCGTTGTACGGCGCCCTATCCTCAATATCGTGTTAGAGCCCTATATCCTGTTACCTGAACGCCTGTTATCGAAGCCGCACCGATCGTTTCCCCTGCGTGGCGTGCGCAGAGACGCTACACGCCAGCTATAGAAAACGGGCCCTGCGAAGCGTGCGACAGGCTAGCGTCTCGCGATTGCTTCAGCTTCTGCGCATTTTTGTGACTCTTGTACTAATAATAAGGACAAAAAAAGACGTATCAAGAATCATCACTTCAAAAGTACCCTCCACCTCTGTGCTGTCAATCTGACCACACGGGAGAAGTTTTACGCTGTGTAAAAATAATGAAATTGTCAACTAGGCGTACGCACAGGCCTCATTCATGGCAACCGCGATAGCCTCCATTTGGCCAGATTTTCTTGCTTTGTAACTTTAAAGACACACAAATAATGCAACATGTTTTTGCACATCCTGTTAGTACATATCACTGGCGCTAACTTGGAAGAGTTTGAAAAAATCGAAGATGGCCTTTCTTTTTAAATTGATTTTCAAAATTATGCACATTTACGAAAATGCCTTTATTTGAGCGTTTTTCGTAAACTTTTTCCGCTAACAAGGACAACAATATTTGTCACGAAGATTAGCCAAATAGAGGACAACACGCTGACAAAGTTTGAAAATTCTGGCTTGAATAAATGCGGAGAAAAAAAGATAAAACTTAAGCTGTATGGCTTATTGTGCAGTCGTCTGTGCGATTTCTTATTTCAAAATAACGACGTCGATACTTCGTGATAAATCATTTGGGTCAATCATTCCCATACTTACTTTGTCGGTAAATATTTCTGGGCCAGTAGTCACAACACATTTTGGGGGAAAGTTGCTTGAAATGCCAATGTTGCGAAATCCGCAAACAACGCTTCAGATTGACCAGGTGTTTCTGACTTTTTTTTTCTTGGAGGCAACCCCCCCCCCCCCCCCCCCCTAAAGAAAAATAAATAAAACAACAACAACAACGACCGGTTCCGTTTTCCTGGGCATTGTGGCAGCAAGATGCATTTTTCTAGTCAAAATTAAAAATGGTCACCGGATATGGTTCGACCGTTCTTATCTGAAACACCAGATGCCCCTTCCGAATTGTGCAAAGTATATCGAAGCGCGTAGATTAAACAAAATAAATAATGTCTTCGTTGTTTGCTATAATTGTTCACGAGGCCTATTATTATTTGCTCTTTCGGTTTTTATTATTATTTTTTTTTTTTTTAATATGTAGCAATGCGTTCGAAGAAAGTGTGATTTTGTTTTGGTTGGTGAATGTCATTTGTGCTGACATACATAATGATAAGCTACGATATTGAACTGCGGAAATGAAAAAAAAAAAAAACAATTCTTCTTATTGCACAAAAACTCCCTTCGGGAGATTATGAATTTCCCGAACAAATTACACATGGGGAATTAAATCCCCATGTATCGATTTAAGTTACCTGTAGACAAACGAGTTTCTTTTTTTTTTTTTTTTTTTTTTTTATTTAGCACGACATACTTCTATCTAATTTTCCGGCATTTATACGTTCGGCATTAGTCATTTGATTACTTGGTGTTTTGAAGTTCACGCCTCTGTATTGTTCCAAACTAACATCCGCAAGGTAGCTCGTAAAGTAAAAAAAAAGTAGCAAAACACACCTAAAATGCCTTCCGAAGTCATTATCTTGTGTAAGTACTAGGACGTTTTGTGAATTTTGGGGGTAAACCTAGGGAGATACAGGTTATCACTTTGACGTATAATGTCAGTGTTAGTGTTATCCGATTACCTCATCTTGCGAGACGTTTGCTTTTAGAATCTCAATAATTGGCATACGTTTCTAGCAACACACGCAGCACACGCACACCTCAAAAAAACGGGAGCAAATGTAAAAAAAAAAAAAAAAAAAAAAAAAACGCGGCAGGGGTGTTTTGCATTTTATCGCCCATTGGCGATGACAAAACGCCAACAGTCCAAATGAACTCAGATGTGCGCATTTCGATGCCGCTCTTACCTCCGCGGATTCCCGTTTTGTCGCGGAGGCATGCGGTTTAGAAAAGCTCCTTTTAGGGAACGCCGTTTTATCGATATCAGTTTATCCAATCGCAGTTTAGAGAAAATGACGGCAGCCGGCGTGCCGTTTCCGATATCCCCCTGGTTCATTACCCTAGATTGCCGAACCCTTGGCGGTGAACTATTGGTAGTGCACGCTCAAGGTTGAGGTTATAATAAATTTTCCCCCAGCGACAGTGAGGGGCGACCGCGCCAAGCGCGGTCTGATTGGAAGCCTAGCTTGCCGCCGCCAAGAAACAGCAGTTCTCAAACGGAGGACTCGATAAAACGTGCACCTCTCGCTAAACCGTGCTTCGATAAACCGTACCCCTTTCGCTAAGATGAGCCTCGATATAACGGCGTTCGATCAGACGTAGCAAAGACGCTTTGTCGCTGTTAGTACAAAACCTACCGCTTTCGCGTAGCAAAATATTTTATTTCACTTTTTTTTTTCTGTCAACTGGTTAACTTGATCGGTTCATTGAGTGTGAAGTCTTGCGAGTCTGTAAGTTGCCAAGCCCATTCATTTGCGGGTGCAAATGCCGCCGCCGCGATCGGCAGGTTACGCGAATTTGGTTTCGCCTGCCTCCCCTCCAACTTGGGGTGAACTCGTCCGTCCGGGGCCCGCTCTTCGACAGAGACGTCTGCGCTCAAGTTCAACCAGTTCAACTTCAAAGCCTCCTGCCTCCTTTTTCTCGGTTGGAGACGCGCGCGTCTGTCTCCTTTTGTTTCCCTTCACTTTCAGTGCCCGCAAAGTCCGTCTGGACGAAGCTGGCGGCACCGGGCAGCGTTGGGCCGCGTGCACAAAGTAAAAACAAAAGGAAAGACCTCGCGCGGAGTTTGCACGGGTTCTGGCTCTTTCGCTTGTTTTGGGTTAGTTTTTGTTTGGTGTTAGTTTTCACGGTGGCACTCTGCAGCATTGTTGAATGCTAGATATCAAAACAAGTAAAACACGTACAAATAAGCGCTCCGCCGCAATTTTCTTCTCCGGTGAAGATCATCTGCACGTTCCGTACAAATGACTTTAGGAGCTACTTTTCGGTAGTCTATAGTGGCCTGCACTTCAAACACGGACTGCATGTTTGAGGCAAAAATAAGTCTAGCTAGCCGTTTCTCACTCAGCCGATCCTGGGTCTTTATTCAGTTCCTTGTGTGCGCTTGTGGTGTATTGCTTTCAAAAAACGTGCTCTAGCGTTCGACCTTGGTATACAAAGAAGTGAGATTTAGAAGATTTCACTGAGGTCCGGACGAAGATGAAAGGCGCAATCTTCGGGAGCAGCCCAGTGAAATGGCTTTGCCGCGCTTTTTAGATGAGTGCATACAGGTGTGCAGCTTTAGCTTCTCGGGAGCGACGGTGCAGGCTCTCAAGGAGAACATTGGCGGGTTGCCTCTCAAAAAGTTCGATTTTGCGGTAGTATTCGCGACTCCAGCAAAACGGACGCCGCCAAGCGGGAAAACCGGGAACCACCCGGTCCAGGTCGCTCCGCGCCCCTCCGCGTCTCTGGTGGCTTTCGCGGAGACGTGTTGTCGGCGCGGTGGCGAACGATGTAACTTGACGAAGGTCCGAATATTTCTTAAGTTCGCCTGAGTGATCATTAGTGTGGTGAAGCCTCAGTAGATTGTTTTCTTCTATTACGTGTTTGAATGCCCGTTTACTCCACAGCACACGGTCGCGTGCTTTCGATTTCTTGGATGGGGAGGAATCACGGAAAATCTTTTTGATTTCTTGTCTGTTTCGAATCACATTCAAAGTGACGACTGCTTGGTAACTGATACTGGATGGAACATCAATGTTGCAGTCAAGTGAATGGGAAGGTTCGATAGCTGCTTTTCTTGAGTTTGGTTGTGTTCGGTTAGCTTCAAGTTTGAGCCACCCACGCCGGTAGGTGCGTTGGCTATTCATCTTGGCTGTTTTTCGCCGAAAAAGCCTCTGGACCACACTGAAGGAGTTGGGCTGATTTCGCAATTACTTGATTCAGGAAAACTTGCTCGCTGCAAATGATGAATGAGGGAAATTATCTGTTTTCAAAAGGTGGGAAATGCGTCTCGCAACGTTAGATGCTGTCGCGGCATTTTGACCTATCGCGCCTCCAATATTTTTATTACGAGGATGTCGAAGCCAGCAGCAATATACGTCTACATTGGTCAGGTTGACCGGCCACAAAAAAAATACTAATTTTCTCCGTTCAGGATTCGAAGCAAAGTTCAATGCAGAGAGGTTCTGCGTGGATCTTCAATACACACTCTCTTCAGTTTGTCTCCGTGCTGCCGGCTATAGAACCATTTGGCTAAGTTTAAGTAGTATGTCTCTCTCTGTCAAATATACTTTTATTCAGCAGCTCACCTAATAGCTAGTCAACCAAGCTCATATTTCAACCCGAAGGATATACTAATATCGCTTTAGTGGGACCATAGTACGTAATATAAGACATAACCCGCTTGTCAAAATGACTTCTCGATTGCTACTAAAACCTGAATTGAAATACGAGTATCAGCTGCTTAGTGGGGCACCGGCGGGTTAACATGGTCCTTGGCTCAAAAAGCGGTTGCTTAATTTTCGTAATTTTCCTGCAGCCCGTGTTGTTGGCCGAGCAGACGACTGGAGCTGTTTCGTAAACGCGGATACGCACAAGAGCTCGATTTCGCGGACAGATAAGTCGCATGGTCGAGGCATGCGAGTTAGCTGAAAAGTTACTCTCTGTGGAACAATTCTATAGTCATCGCCGCTTTCCTTAGATGATTAAAACTGATTAGTATATTACCGTCTCTCCGAAGCCCGTAGTTTCGGTTTTGAACGAAATCTCCGAAACAAAAGTTTGACACGAAAAGGACAAAAAAAAAAAAAAAACACCGGCAAAACAAAACTATGCTTTGCAAGTTTATCTGCACCGGCTACACTTAACCGTCTCAGTTCAAATGCCTATAAAATTGGGCATCAAACAAAAGAAAATCTGCTAAATTGAACGCGCCACCTGTTCAGGCGGCCCGGCCGAGCCGCCGCGATCTGGACTCAGCCGCCATGTTTGTTTGGCGGTGGCGCCCCCTATAGGTCGCTGGAGTCGCGAATACGGAGGCGGAAACAACCTGCAAAATGGCGACAGGGGGTCAGCCTTGGTCAAAGAAGAAGAGCTTACAACACCCCAGCATGGTTGTAAGCTATGGAGAAGAATGTGCTGATTTTCGGAGGGAAGATCGTTTTAGCGAACACCGTTTTCGCGACAACAGCAGATCGGATCGCCGTTTAGAGAAAATGGCGACCGCCCGCATGCTAACCAACCCTTGGCGATCCACGCTCAAACTTATATTAAACTTTTCCCGAGCGATAGCGAGGGGTGCCCGCACAAAGCGCGGTCTGTTTGGAAGCCTAGCTTGCCGCCGCCTACAAGCAGCATTTCTCAAACGGAGGCCTCGATAAAATGTATCCATTTTCGCTAAACCGTGCTTCGATATACCGCACCCCTTTCGTTGAAACGAACCTGGATAAAACCGCGTTCGATAACCGTAATAAACCCGTCTTTTTTCTTTTTTTTTTCTTTTTGACACCTTCAATAGTCGTTTGAAGCAAACATCAAAGTTCGTTGTGCAACACGAAAATCATGCAACTATCTCAAGGTCTTGCTATTTTAGTTTTATACTAGATCCCAAAGAAAAACATGACGTATCTACATCTTTTGGCTAAATTTTATATTTTCGTGTTCTTTCTACCGAGAAATGCTATCACATATTTTCCGATGATTCAAAAGGACACCTAGCATCTGGACTTTGCTTTTCGGGACCTGCTCCTATGGTTCAGGCAAAGAGTACATTTTGTGTTCTGTTACAAGCTCATACCGCAACTCCGAAAGAAGGCAGTTGAGCCCGAAGTACGGTTATTCAACAAGGCACTGCCACGTGCAATATAGTGCACAAAGGAGCGGAACTTGGTCGTCTTGAATGTGGACGTAAGTTTGTATCTTTCTGAGTTGCCCTTTCCCATAAAATCGCTCGTCTCTTGCAAATGCAAGGTCCTTAGATGTTCTAAGCAGCTAATTAGAAGAGGACAACTATCATATGGCATACTAACTCTATCATATGACCTACCACAACACTATTGAGAGGAGTTTACGCGTAATTTTGTTCAGTCTAACGAAATTACTCCTCCTTTTTGACGCATTACATTCTAGAGCATAGCGGCATTGATTTTCGCCAATGGTAAAGTACATTTGCATGAGCCAGGAGAAGCAGGAAAAATATTTCGATAATCTTAATGACTTATTTGGCTCCTCAACATTCGTATTATTACAGCGCTGAAAATAAAAGCCACGAACACAAGAACTTTCGTTCCGACTCGGACAGCGCGCACCTCGATAGAAATTTAATGGGACCCGGAATACGGGTAGCCACCCATCGTTCTCCCTTTCTATTTTTCCTTTATTAGACTTAATACAGACGTTTTTTTTAACAACAGCAACAAACAAGTATGTTATGCCGGTCTACCTGCCGGTTACCATGAACGTGTCCTCTCCTCACTCGCTTATCCCCCAGAGTACTGCCTTTTATTTCGCCTATTGTGGGGACAAAGGCTGGCGCGTGCGCTAAAACCGAAAGCCGTGACTAATTTGCTTCCACGCGGTTTAAAGTTGCGTTGCAGCGATTTTAAGTTCGAATTTCGGGCACTTTGCACAACCATACTGACACAAGTGTCACGCAAGTATTCTCATGCGCAACGCCATGAGCTACAAGTTTAATCGTCGCTGCGTAATTACGTGACCCCACGCAACAAGGTCACGTGATCATGTGACCACCATAGGCGCGCTATTCGCAGTTTGGTCACGTGGTGGGCGGGATCCAACTGACCATGTTCACATGACCCCCACGGGACATGGTCACGTGGTCATGTGACCACCAAAGGTGCGTTTTTTCCAGCGTGGTCACGTGGTGCACAGGACCCCACGGACAATGGCCCACCGATCACTTATTAGAGCACGACGAGCACGAATACGCAAGGTCTGTGGAGGGTTGTTACACGCTTTCCGCCCATAATGAGCTTCAAGTATTCATTCAGAACAGTATTCGGTGAAAGTAGCAAAATTGTTGCATGGCCCCTCTAATGAAACAGCATTAACCATGATCATAATAAGCCGTTCAATCTTGCGGTACTCTGAGTTGAATAGGCCTGCTCTGTCCAAATACATCCACTACATGTCTCTTCGTTTTCAGCACAAATTCTCGACCCAGGGCCGGCCTTAGAGCAGCAAGCGCCCATGGCAAACTGCAGCCGTGGCGCCCCCCCCCCCCCCCCCCCCCCCTTACACACACGTATACTATTCTCGCACCAAACATCATGTTGTAAGCAAACATGCCACAGTGACCCAGCGCGAATGGTCGCGATTTTGTCGTTGTCAGTCGAAAACCGCGTCCTAAAAACGAACGACGTTCGCGAGCATTGAGAGCTTTGTCGGCACCGTGTTCAAAGTTCAAGAATCATTTATTTCTTAGATTAACCAAACTTCAGCTGTGGGTCTCCCATAGCAAGCTAACGTCTAATGGACAGAGAAAACAAAAGCACAAGTTAACCATGTCAAATGCCGTAGAAGGCAACCTTCCGAGCCTTCAACAACGCAAATTGGGCTACGTCTTGCGACATATCCAGGCTAGACGCTATCTTGTTTTCAGTGGACGAAATTGCCAATGACGATATCCTGTCACCTGCCATGGTTGATCTTAGGTATGTCTTAATAAGCTTTAATTTTAGAAACTCCTCTCAGCGGTGGCCATTGACATTGGCAAAGGGAGGAGGATCCTCAATGACACCCACGTATGAGGGAATTTGTCACGATGGTTGTCCAGAATGAACTGGAGGACGTCCTGGCGAGCACTGCATCCAGTGGGCAGCAGGCTGCATAGTTAGATCAGCTCCTCGCAGAGATCTGTACCGTCGATGTCTGCACTTTCTAGGTGTCTCAGACTCTCAGTGCATGGCCAAGGCATTGGCAAAGTTTAAGAAGTTCCGCTTTGTCGGGAAGTCGGGTGAGGCCGTAAAGGAACCCCCAGAAGCTCACGTGCTGCTCCATCCGCGTGAAGCGTTCTTCAATCGACATCTCACGGTGTCAATCATCTTGTAGAAGAACTCTCGCTTGAATTTTGTCTCGACATCATCAACCTCGTCTTGGCACCCATAACAGAACTGGCGCTTTTTCCGCCGCAGTCGAGGGGCCGGTTTCATCGCACTGTCAATACCCATGCTCTCGGGAAGACCGTTCGCAGTTGCCAGTTGCAGTTTCGTACCCGACATCGCGATAATTGTCGATGCAATCGCTGCATGCTTTCATCAGCTGGGTGGTTGCTACGATGTCCTTCGTTTTGCATTGCATGTTCTCGCTTACAACATTAACTTGTAAAATGAATGTCGTACCACACAACAATGTAAACGAGAAACTGAACTGCAAGAGTTAGAGCTTCATGTCGGACACCAGGCTTGCCTGCTGTGATTCGGCCATTCTTGCGCAACATTATAAATTTATATGTTTTTCGCGGTTTTCGGGATTCTTGTGGCGAGTTTCTGAATTTTGAGTTGGCAACACTGATCGGCATTGGAAGTCCGTAGTCGTCGCTGGTCGCTTACACACAAAAAAAGAAAGAGCTGCGGATCCAAAGTTCTTTACACATATTATTTTCAGTCAGGTTGAAGCCTCTGGGCACAGAGACTCACCGGATGCTGAGGGGGCATTGGTTCGTTTAGCTTACTGCTAGAGACTCCACAGCGAGCGTTGCCCAAAGCGCAGCTCGAATGTCGGGAGGAATCGGGTTCATTTTACCCCCGGTCAGACCTCCTGAGCGAAGTCATTCTTCGGCTCAGAATAACTTGGCAAAGGGTGAATGAAGCCTACGTTTTCTGCGAGCCAATCAGAGACTCTGAGCGAAGCACGTGATAACTAAGAGCAAAACTCCGTTCCAATAGTATTTTGTCCCGTGACTCGCTCCGACACACTGATTTGCTCGCCGATGGGTTTGGCGCCACCGTTTAGTAAGTTGCGCTAAGAGTGCGGCATGCTGGCTCCATCGCTTTTTGCCAGTCAGGTTTTACTCCGCTCGTAATTTGAGAGCTGTGCGGACGTGATCGCTTGCCTAGTCGTTCATGATTCATTCAATGGCGCTTTGAATCTCACGGAGGAGAGTATAGTAAAACAGTAGTAAAAGTCTATAGTAAAACAACATCCGCAGGTGGCTGCGGGTTGATGGACGCCAATTATAACAAGAACTTAGTCGTTGGTTTTGCGGCCGAAATGCCAAACGGCGATGCGGTCGTTTTTTGTTTTTGATTTTATTCCCTCGAGGTTTGAGCCCTGCATGACCTGGCGGCCCTTTCGGCGCCCCCCTATGAATGGCGCCCTGTGCAACTGCATAGGTCGCCCACTCCAAATGCCGGCCCTGCCTCGACCGAGAGAAAAAAGACGAAAAAAGGCCTGCTGGCGGCGGACAAGTATCACGCATCGGGTGGCCCCGGTACAGCGACCTTGGCTGGTATCCTGGTGGGCGCCGTGAACGTCGCTTTTGGGCTATGGGTGACGAAGCGGCCTGGCGTTGTTTGACGCCCACGGATTCACAGTTGCAAAAGTAATGGGGCTAAAGGCCACACGACTGCAGTTTGCCGAAATTTCCGAAAATGAAAATGCAGGCCTCAGTGAAGTCTGCTGGCTGGTCGAGATTTTTAATTTTTAAGTATTGTTCAGGTTCTTTTTATATTTTTCCGGCACACGCAATCACAAATATTCGCCACTCGCTACCTTTTTTCTTTCCTCGCACAACTTCCTGCGCGTCTACTTTTCCTAGAGCAGAGGACAAATCTCTGTAATCTGCGGGGGAAGCTCGGCGAATGGCGAATCCGAATTATTGTTTCGCTCTAAAAACGATGTCTTTATGACGGACAGACAACAGCAGTGTCATGCCTCTGAGTGTCCCCTCGGCGACTATTTTTCAGTCTGGACACATTAATGGCTTCGTCATTCGCCGAGCATCCTCCGTAGCTTACAGAACTGTCTCTCGAATTCCTTTGGGGAAACACAGACACACGGGAACTTTTTTTACCGAGGTATACATTTTGGACCGGTGTCGCCACTGTTTATTTGTTTTACCTTTATTTTTAAAATATTGAAAAGTGTCGACCAGTGCGTTTCCTGAACAGTTGTGTACTAGCTTTCTGTATATGTACATACGCGTGTCAGTAAAGATATATGTAAATATTTCGTAATTATACTGCGTATTTTATGGTAAGTTGAACAAGAGTGCGGGCAAACCACTTTTCTCCTGTGTCGCTAGCAATATGACGGCAGGAGGTTCGCTTGAAACAAGCAAATAGCAAGGCTTGTAGGTATCTCAAATACTCTACTCAAGATACTGTAATTAAAATACTTTTGTCGGTATTTTGGTATCTTGAAGATACATTCGATTGGGAGTAATTAGCACTCTATCTTAATTACATTGCTTAGTATCTTCTACTCAGTATCTCAAATACCTCTTCCGGCGTACGAAGAAGTTTGTCCCCAAAGGGGAAGTACTAAGACTAAATGTTCTTTCTTTCTCCTTTGCACGTGTCTAGGGGGTCAAATGAGATGTACACTAGGAGGTCATCGAACGATATGCGTTTCAGCTAAGTTAATATAATCAAGATGCCCCCATTTTTTTTTTTAGTTGTTATAACTTCAGCTTGTCGCGCGCTTATAAAGTATCTTCGAAAGTAATTCAATTATTTTTCAAAGTATTTGCACCTTACTCAAAATAGTTTGGCGCAAAAGTAACTTGAATACTACTCTAAATACTTTCTCACTTGGGTATTTAGTATCTTGTCTTAAATACTTTTGTCGAGTATCTTGAACAACACTGCAAATCGCTGACACCTGCACCATTTGAAGTATAGATAAAATAATCGGTTCAGATCGCCTAGAAGCTGCAAACGAAAACCGCCGTGGTGTCGAAGCGCGAGGCAGTTGATCGGATTTGGTCGGACACAGTGGGTCTAACGAATACTGGCAAGTGGGTTCCTAACGGGTTCCGGGAGGGTTGATGAGGTGATGATTTCAGCAATCCACCAGCCGGATTTCGGTGCCACACGAATCATGACATGATAGTCAGCTCTATGTACGCGAAATCATTAAAACATCCACAAAGCAAAAAGTACAGTACATCTCATTCACATCCTTCAGTCTTATCAACGAGAAGAATTTAGCACTATGATTTCGTCTCGTCCTGCGATGGTTGTCAGCCGACGCCACGGCCCGTTAGGTTCAATCGGGAGCCAGTCACGTAATGCATTACTTCGACGCGCGTATAAGAAAAGCACGCTAATGCACACGTGCCTATAACTGGTCTGTGATTGGACCTGGTGGGCCCTAAACCTAGGTTGTAGATAGGGACTCTAAACTTTCGGACAAATGCTATAAACTCCGTGAAACACTCGCCGGTAAAACTATCGCGAATTCGGATTTATCCGAACAACTCCGAATTCGACAGCTGTCAGTTGTAAAATCTTGAGCGATCTTGACCTTTTCCAGGGATCCGAGGAAAGGTTTTGTAACCGTTTTTCTTTTGTTTTCGTAAGCGTCAAAAGAAGCGTCTTTCTCTGCACATATTCCTTCGTCATCCTCGTGGGCAACAGGAATTCAATAATCAGTCAGACTTTCGAAGTATCCGCACGGAAAAGGCAGGACTCTGCCAAGGAATACAGATATTTTGTAGTAACTGACAGAGACATTGTATTGCCTTTGAGGCTTTATCATACAACTTGAAAGTTTAATGAAAGAAAGAAAGAAAAAAAAAACGGAAGGAAGAGGAAAATGTGGACGGATGGCTTACCTTTATGCGACTTTATATGCGCGCATGCAGGCACTTAGACTACCTGGGATCACGATGAACATCCACCAGCTCACTTGGACTTCTGAATCGGTTTACTTTATTGTTTGCAAGTCTTAGAGTGTTAATTAAAATGTTAATTAAATATCTCTGTTAATTAGTCAACTAATTCTACAAACAACCTTGCGCTTAGTGACGCCCAAGTCGGGTAAGCTAATGGCAAAACTAAAAGCGTCCTGATGTCATTTTTTTTTCATGTAGTACCTTTGGTGCAACTAAAAAAAAACAAAAAAACACTTGGTTTCTAAATCAACTTCGGGAGGGAATATGGTATCAGAAGGCTAGTTCGTTTCACTTTATGGGTGAGCGAAGCCAACGCTCCAAGCGCGAGCATGCTGCTTGTAACAGCGCCTGTGGCGCACGTACGCACGTGCGAAGCCGGCACGCTCGGAGCCTTGGGCTCGCGCTTCTAGCTTTGACTTCGCTCGCACATGACGTGAAACGAAGTATACACCGACACGCGGCTCCGACGCCGTCCCTCTGCGGTGGCGCTGCCTTGAGTACGGCGCACAACGCAGAGGCGGCTTCTCTTCAAAAACGAGACGCTGCGATTCCGCAGTGCCCACACCCGGTGTGGGCAAAGCAAAAACCCTGTTTGTAAACAGGGCGGTCTTCGCGCGCTTGTCTATAGCCAAAATTGCGGGCTTGCACCGAGAGATGCCAAAGCACGTATACTCTGCATAAACAAAAAATATAATAAATAAATAAAAAAAAGGTCGGGCAGTGAAATCGCCGAGATGTCGCCACTCCGCACAAGCGAATGTGTACGAAGGCACCCTATTCACGGTGGCGAGACAAAAAAGAAAAAGAAAAAACGCCTGCTCCCCGCAAAATCAACCCGCAAAAGCCTGCCGGGTAAACGCGGGCGCAGACACCTGCAGGTCTTCCACGCGCGCGGACGGGTCTCCTCACCCTCTCTCTCATTCTTTCTCTGCGTGTCTTTGTTTTTATTTATTTCCCCCTTCGTTACCACTCTTCCTCGACCCTCCTTTGCCCCGGGTTCGTGGTATGTTCCGTTTCTCCTTATGATGGACCGCAGAGGACCCTACAAGCTATCGGAGCCAATCCAATGCCGCGTGAGCGTCACGTCAGCTTTAGGACAGACACAACGAAGCACGAGGCGCGTGGTACGTTCATATGCGCTGGATTGGCTGCTACGACTTGTAGCTCCAGTCCCGGTCCATCGTAAGGTGCGTGCAACGACCAAGAAATTCGCTCCGCGAATGGGCACGTTGTTTGAAGCGAGGATCGGTCGGGCAACCACGCGCAGTACTCTCGGTTTGAAGAGGCACTGCCGTTGTTCGTGGGAAAGAACGTCGTCCGTCGTCACGTACGGCGACGCGGGGCTTGCATCCTCGCCGTCGCAATGTTTAATCTAGGGTGCCTTCATGTGCGCTCTGCTTAGGGTGGTGGCATCTCGCCATTTTGTCACACACGTTTATTTTTATTTTTTGTTTAGAAGCGCGTGAAAGAGCGTGTCCCTGCACGCGCTTGTGGCGCTGACTGTGCTATGGCGACAGTTTGTTTTCGTCGATTTCTTTGTATTTTCCCCGTGAGCGCGTGCTGTCGGCATCGGGTACTACAAAGGGTGGCATCACTCTAAACAGGGGTGCTATTCTGGTCGCAAACGGGTACCTTTCGAGTTGTGACGTATCGAGAAAGAAGGGGCGGAGCCTCAAACTAGAATGATTCTTGTTTGAGGCTCCGCCCCAACGTTCGGGTTCACGCACGCGGTCAGCTAGAATCTGACGATGCCTTACGTCGCGGTGACGTGTTTACCCAGTTGGGGCGAAGAAATCCCTGCATTTCCCCCTGTTCTTTTTGTTATCTTCTTCCTTTCCTCCGGGACTTAGAACGAGCGAATAACGGAGAAAAGGCTACCTTCCGGAAAATGGAAGGAAACAGAGAAAAATAATATTATCCTTTTATAAAATACGAATGATTATTTCAATAATTATGACGTAAAGTAAATTTAGCTAAGATATCTCAGCTTTTTTTTCTCGAAGTCTTTCGCTACGGTCTTTGAAAACAAACATGGCGAAAACCGCGGTAACGACCTTGTGGTGTTTGTGTCTCGCTTGCGTGGTTGCTTTTTCTGTTTCTGCACGATATGGATGGCATTACGATAAGAAAATATTATGTGAAGGTACGCTGCGACACCGTTATCCTTTGTGAAGCCGACGTGAACATAAGCTGCAAATGAAATTTCCTGTTCGCCTGTGAAGGAGACTCCAAATGGATACAGAGCTGACGACGACTCTGTGGTAGTATATGACAAGTCATGAGATCGACGCAGAGTAAAACGGTTGTGAGCATTCTCTGGATGATGCAGGAAAGTTTCTTCGGGCAGTTTTAATAATGCTTTGCTCCTTTGCTCACTGCAGTGATTATGCCGGTATAGTCTCCATAAGCCATGCTCTTCTCTTTCGGCGCTGAAGAAATGCACGCGACGGCATAATCTCGGGCAGTCTTTTTTACTTATTTTTATTTGCAGAAGAGCTCGTGCAAAAAAAAAAAAACGGCTTTTACGTTTTTACACGTCCCTACATAGGTACCTCTAGAAGGCACCCTAGGTACCTCGCTTTCCCATAGGCTTCATTGCGCGTGACGATTCAACGTCATTTGCCATGGAAACGTTCGTGAAACTAGAAAGCCTCTGTTTGCCGCTAACAGTCATTTTTCGAGTTCGGGTTGTGACGACAAAATGACGTAAGAACAAGAATGTACGGGACTATTTGCATTGTTTTAACTCGACAACCGTACCCTTGGCGAGTTAAACTCGAAAGAACATGGCCGCGATGCTCGTCGGATCGACCGCGGCTGGGGTTTGACGTGCGATCGGTCACTTGATCAACGCGCACACGAATACTTTCGTGCTGTTGGATGAGCTTATTCGGCGACAGGACCGGGTCGAAGAGCACAGTGAGCTGGCGTTTAACGTCTCCGATGTAACGCTTGAAGAGATGCAAGACTTGGCTTCTATTTGTGCCGGTGTTATGAAGCTTGAAAGTGGTGGTGTTGTTGTGGCTCGTACGGTACCGTTGCTGAGATTATGAAGACGGTAATAGACCTTTATTCAGCGTTGCCGTGCATTAAAATTCAAAACCTCACCTTGGCACAAAGGGAACCACGTTTCCGCGAGCACGGAGGCAGCAGCCAACGGTCTGAGAAAGAATTGTGCCGCCGCCACGACCGCCAGCGATCGCCCCAACGGCAAGAAAACAAACGACGAGCTCATTGAGGTTTGTGTAGTGCTGACTACTGATTCATCGGACGACAAAGGTGAATGATGTAAAACGCAACGTAAGTTTGCCAGCGTTTTGCAAAACGAATTCGTTTCGTTGAAAATTTAATTTGTGAAATTTGTTAACGCCTTGAAAGTTTGACGGGGACCGCATTGTGAACGCAGGCTTCACACAAGTGTTTTCTACAGTGTGCGCTTTGGCTGCATGCATATAAAGACAAAAACACTGCCTATATGGTGCATAAAATAAAAGAAATTTCGTTTATCTTGATAATGTTGACTATCTATTGAGTGCTGTTGATAGTAGTGGCGTAGCCAGGAACTTCTAAGGGGGTGAGGATGGAGGGGGGTTGAGGTGGCTTGGATGTTCATGACTTGGGGTGCGAGGGGGATGGTTTCGGAATTTGTGTGTATATTCTAGGGCCCGCCGATTTGGGGAGGGAAGGAGCGAAGCCCTATAAACCCCCCCCCCCCCTCGCCCCCCCCCCCCCCCCCCATCACCGGCTTTGCCACATAAGGGGAGCATTCTACATTCACAGGCTGCTACAAGCATGTGCATAGCCACTGAGCTCGTACCACAATGGCAAGATATAGTTGCTGACATTCTTCACGTTACGTAGCAGTTCTTTCTTTTTTGTACATATGCTCGCTTTTCCTTCACACATCTACTCTGCCTCCGCTTGTCGTTTATGCTTGATGGTGATAGGCCAACAGTGCGTATTTGCTCTGCATAACAGGCAAATTTCAAAAATCCAGCTCACACTACTCTTTAATTTCAATGAGTTACTGTCACTTTTGAAACGACAATCTATTGAATTGCTATCATAACACGTATGTTGACTGTAGGACAATTCTATTTTTATTGTTTTTCTTGGTCACGAAGATGACAACCATCCACAAGACACTGGCTAAATTTCTCGTCTACAGTGGGTAACAATGTTACCATACTCTGTCAGACTAAACTGCTGCTCTATAGACAAGTAGCGATTAATTTTAGGACAGACCTGTTCATAGTTTATTGCAGGACATTGAAAAGTGTTCTTATAACTTTCCGATGACTGACTTGCAATTCCAGCAGCTTGGCGTGAAAAGGTAAAACATCTAATTGATACAACGAAATGCCATCAGCAACCCATCCAGATTTTATTGCGTAATTGACAGTAGCTACAGACCGCAACAAATTGTCAACTAAAGACATAGGTACTAAGCGTGCACTAACTTCGAAGCGGTAGAAACCCTGAAGTTTAAACGTCAACTTACCACCATGTTGTTAATGGCAAAATGGTGATTGCGGCAAAGTGTTGGAGTCCTTCAGAATGGTGACGGTCTCCTTCAGACCGATGATGACGGTGACAAAGGTTTAGTTAGAGTCTAAGTTTAGTCAACGCACCCGACGGCGTCGGTGTGCTTGTCATGGTGGCGACGAAAGCCTTCTTTCGCACATGCCTCAGCTCCCTCGGTCCGGGGTTTTGTCGACCCAACCGTCTCTTCTTAGCCGGTTGACAGCGACACTCACGACGGCCGTCAAGGCTCTGATCACCATCCACTGGGCATTAGCTATGTGATCATCGGGGGCAACCGCGCCCTTGTAGTTCACCGTTGCGAAAAATCTCAGTGCGATTCAATTAGTAGCTGCTGCTCGACGGTCATCATCTCTCATCGTCGCCGTCTCTCGTTGTCACACTGCGATCACACGGTGCTTTTCGACAAGCGGTATTGTCGTCAGAAACAGTCGTCGTGCATCGCGAAGGCAACCGGGTGCTCGCGGAAAACCCGTCATTATACGTGT
Source organism: Ixodes scapularis (assembly GCF_016920785.2). Classification (NCBI taxonomy): domain Eukaryota; kingdom Metazoa; phylum Arthropoda; class Arachnida; order Ixodida; family Ixodidae; genus Ixodes; species Ixodes scapularis. The sequence goes on from NW_024609857.1 coordinate 98,673,309, forward strand.
TGGTCGAGTCATCGTTGAGCAAGAAGCATCGCCGCCATTTTCTACGCTCTAGAATCCTGCCCAAAGCTTGTTCCCCTTCGTGCAATAGAAAGAGAGGTTAAAAGCACGAGCGCATCACCCCGAACGATCTTGCACGAACGTTGGCTTGCACTGCGCAAGCGCGCCTGCTCGACAGGGACGTTGAAAGCCCGGAGCACGGTCTTGTAGCTCCTACACCCGCACTAGCTCGCACTCATAGTGAAACAGAGAGTAGGGTGTGTCGAGTAATACCGCAGTTAATCTAGTGACGCGACTTCCGCTATGTGCTACGTAGGTCGGACGTGGTCATACGTCACTTTGTCGTCACGGTCCGAACTCAAAGAGAGACATTTACGGCAAACGGTTGCTTTCGTGTTTCGCGAACGTTCCCATGGGAACCGCGTGGAATTATCACGCGGGCTGTGGCCAATAGGAGCGCGCGGTTCGTAGGGGGGAGGAGTTTTCGAGAAACACGAACGTGACCGTTTGTGACCAGAATAGCACCCCAGAAGGTCATTGAGGCACCCTAGTTTAATCTTCGTCAGGCTCTTGCAGAGCCCATCTGGCTCTTGCAGAGCATAACCAACGTGTATGCTCTCAAAATAAACACCCAACTGTGTGGACAACAATCTAGACAAAGCGGCCCCTATAGTTCGATCCCTTCCCCAATAGTCAAATTCACGAGACGCTCTCACTGTTCAGTAACTATTTCTAAGCCAGTTCATTCATGCTATAACGAGTCGTAAAAATTCATCAGCCTTGCTCTTCCAAACGATAAAACGAATTCCGAGTAGGATAAATTTAAACTCGTTTCAAAGTACACTGCCAAGATAAAGCCGCCCATATTAATTGTCTCTAAAACAGCAGTTGCAACATGACAAATCACGGAATTAACTCGAGATATTTTGCACATCTTAGTTCAGCGGTTCTCAAACTGTAGTCCGCGGCGACGGTTGAAGGGGTCCCGGCTGATTCGAGGATCACCCTGTATATGTGTTCATGTGAGTAAAAACAGCGGCGCACAGACACAACTAAAGGGAAGAAAATTAAAACAAATGCAAATTTAATAATTCGACCAAAATAAGCGAAACTGCACTGAACGTACGGTTGAATGCACTGACCGTAGATTCAAATAAACACTTGTCAACTACAAACACATGGGACACGAGGCGACAAAGACAATCACAAGACATTACTTCAAAATCCGTCTTTACAAGTGGACCGGCGTGGAGAGTTCGGCAGTAGCACTGTCAATATGTAATAAATATTTTTTTAATTACACAATATATTTCTCGCGATACTGTATTACATAAATGACATTGATAAAACACTATCAAATGATCTGTGCCGCGAGAGGCGCCACGGAATATTATTTCTCACTATAAACATTGTGTTTGCTATTAACACGTTACTTATTTTGTACGATGTGTTAGCGAGTGATTGCTTTATTCAAGTATGCAGAAATAGCGGTACTGCGATTCCCGTGGCCAAACGAGCCAATTATGTTTTGGCCATAAAAAAACTGAAAACCTAGATACCTAAAATCCCTTTGGGTTTTAGCAATACGTCCAAATTTATTTACCGTCTAATGACTTTAAATATATAATTGCAACACGAGCTAGAAACCCGCTCGTGGGAAACTTGATTAGCAGATTTTAGTTATTTACCCACACAGCTTATCGCTACAATGATCTCCCATGTAATGTTCGCCGAGCCCCCTAAAGGCACAGTGAATACGGCACTAAGGTAAATGCCTCCCCCTCTTCTAAAAGAAAAAACACGTTCCAGTTAAGTAAAAACAACACTGTATATTAGGTACTTTAAAAATAAATACATAATCGAATACATATATGACAAACTACCGGCATATACCTTCGTTACTTCATCACAACTAGTCACAAGCACTGCACAACAAAGTATTTTTATAAAATTTTTCACGAAACTGATTGTTTCTTATAGTATTTCATAGACAATTTGTAATGATTGGCGACCGGGCAGTTTTTCATGACTTGAGAACATATCTTCCCATAGTCCTGATCCCCACACGTTCTGCTCCTCGGAAGACTTCGTAGAAGGTTGAGCACTTTCGTGTAGTTCGTTCCACACTGCAGCAGAATCGTTCAATCTAAAAAATAAAAGCAGAGAAAAACACCATGAACGGTTATAGGGTCTATTCACGTGCTGAGTCATCGCCCACAAACATGACCACCAAACGATAAAGCAAAACTTTGATTCGCGAGAGTTGTGAAAAATGAAAGACAAAGCAAACTCGCCAATGGGATAACTGCGTTTGCCTTCGGTGGCCATACTTCTGTGTTGTGACTCGGCATCAAAAGGCAGTCTGATGTCATATAAATACTTGTAACATCCTTGCCTACTAGCCCCGAGAACGAACGCAAGCGCCGCTGTTGTTCGAGGCGTTCGAGATCGTTTCATAGGTCACAAGGAAAGGGTACAGAGAGTTTAATCGCAAAAGATTACAATCGCACGAATAAAATTATAAAAAAATGGCGCTAAACATAAAGCAAAAAGTTACGGAGAAGTTATCAGCGACCAATCACCAACCGTTCGCAACGTGAGTACTAAAGGTGTCGCGAACCAGCCGACATTCGAGTTCGACCAGGTTCGAGCTTCTCGAACCTTTCCCGCAAAGTCTGACAACGTGCGTACTTGGGCACACGTACGCCCAAGTATGCATGCGCCCACTCAAACACGCACGAATTAGGCACTCATACGCATGCGCGAACACAGATACGCGGATGCACGCGCAGGCACGGATGCAAATTCACGTACACACGCACAAGCACACCCGCGCACACGTACGCACGAATTACACACGCACGTGCACGCGCGCACTCGCACAGGCACGCGCACTTATGAGCAGACAAACGCCCACGCGTGCAAACACGCACGCACATGCACGTATAACACGCACACAGATACGCGGGTGTATATACTCACGCGTAGGCAGGAAAACACGCATGTGCATGGGGGGCACGCACATAAGCATCCTCGCTCATGCACGCGCACACGCAAGCAGACGCGGACGCGCAATTACGTACGCAAGCGCGAGCACGCACATGATAGAAAAACTAGACGAAACGTCACAAGGTGTATCGATGAAAAGAACACCGGCTATTTCCGATGGAACGATTTATCCTTGAAAAAGTGCAGCTTCGAAGAAACGAGCTGTCTAAAACGTCGTCTGACGAACTTACTGCATGGCAGCGCGTATATTCGGAATGTATAGTACATAAAACAGCGGTCACTAAAACAGGCACACAAAAAGCACAACTGTTTCCAGTGCTTCGTGAGAAATCGTCGGACCCCAGTTGCCGAAACAAATCTTGCATTCACAGAAATACACATACAACAGAGAGGGATTCTAACCACCGGTCATCTCACCATAAAAATAAACTACGCATTGCCATATGCTCAGTCTCCGCCCAAATGTAGCCTAGCGACAGAGACTAATGTATTTTCGCGGCGAGAAAAACATGCTTCGGATTTCTTTCGAACGCACTCTAAAGAAATGTATATTATATCTACGTTCAAAATTCGCGCCCCTTTTAGAGGAAGAAATGTAGTACTTACCGGAATAATACAGCGCGAAGATAGAAATAGGAAGAGACACACCAGACAGGACAGAGCGCTGACTCGCAACTACGGCTTCTTTACTCAACGAAAAAGAGAAAGACAAAGAGAGGAAAAATTAAAATATACACAAAAAGAAGAAAAAATGAAGAAAAAAAGCAGTGAAAGGGTGCATCGAAGCCAATGGAGAACTGGCTTTTAGGAGTTCTAGTGGAGTATCCCTGGAAAGCTTTTTGGGGTTGTTGTTATTCTATCTGCAGTCAATGGTAGTCGGGTGGCAGGAAGGGTGCTACCGGCAAAAGTCGGGTGTGTGTATCGGCTCTTGCGTAGCCCCCGTCTTAAGTGACATTTACCTCGGTGAAGTGGACTGTGGCATTGAAAGTGAGCTAGGCGGCACGAGTATTATCAAGATACTTCGCTATGTGGATGACTTTTTGGTGTTTTCCAGAGGATCTGGAACATTGGAAGCGTTGGTTGACACAGTGGTGGCGGTATTCGAGAAGTGTGGGGGAGGCCTTAGGTTTACCTTTGAGGTCCCAAAAGAAGGGGTACTCCAGTACCTGGACCTTTCCATGCGCATAGGAGACTCGCGTGTCTGCTGGACCTATCGTCCACGATCCAAGAAAGGCATCCTCGACTGGAGGTCGGCCCACTCGAAGGTTGTGAAGAGGGGCATCGTTACATCTTGTCTGAGCTCAGCGCTCAAAAAATCTTGCCTCCACACTCTGGGGGAGAGCTTTAGGATACAGACAGAAAGACTGAGGAAAGCTGGCTATCCAACGACACTACTTTCAGACGTCGCAAGCAAACTGCTGAAGAAAGTAAAGGGTAGCCAGTCTACACCACGGGATGTGGAACGCAAGCGACCTGTAGTTATCCCGTACTTACACAGGATCTCTCACAATTTAAAAAAATGTTAGAAAAAGATATGGAATCCCAGTGGTTTTCTCCGCACCAGAAAAAATGAGCCAGATCTGCCCCAGAGTTCATGCGAAGGCAGAGGGAATCGCCAGAAACAAGTGTAGCAAGAAGCACGCCAGGCCGTTCGTCCCATGTGCCACGGGAGTAGTCTACAGTATCCCCCTCTCGTGCGGCTCCACCTACGTGGGACAAACGGGACGGTGCCTGAATGAAAGGCTCCGGGAGCACAGGTACTCCCTCGGAGCGACAGTGGGAGGACACCTATCGGTTCACTGTAAAGAGTGCCTGTGCGAGCCGTTTTTTAGTGCCACCACCATCTTGGGACGACACAGGAACAAAGTGACACGCGAGGTGCTGGAGGCCTTCCACATCCAGAGTAGAGGAAAAAAGTGTATCAGCGCAGCATCAGTGGCGTTGTCAGGCAAGGAGCTGGAATTCCTGAAGTTGACAATGAGGGTCCAGCACGTGCCGTAGTCAGCTACCATGGGTGGAAGGTGCGCGTGTGATTGCGCACAGTAATGTCTTTTTTCTCCTTTTTTTCTTCGTGTTTTTTCTTCTTTTTGTGTATATTTTAATCTTTTCCCTCTCTTTGTCTTTCTCTTTTTCGTTGAGTAAAGAAGCCGTAGCTGCGAGTCAGCGCTCTGTCCTGTCTGGTGTGTCTCTTCCTATTTCTATCTTCGCGCTGTTTTATTCCATTATGTACAACGATCACCAACTAGCCCAGCTTTCAACCTTAGTACAGTTTATTTCTTTTGCATCGGGCCCTTCTCCTGTCAATTATAATGTTTTTTTCTCTAATCCTTGTGTCCTCGTTAACCTAATAGCCCAGTGTGTGTGTAGTGCTAGGGTTTCTTCTTGGCACATTCGACGTGGTACGTGTCCTGTGGAACTGAAAGGGATTTTCGGCCTCCTCGCTCCATCGGAAGGACACACAAAAAGGGTGTGTCGTGTTTTAAGATCCGAGTACTGGCGCCAGGAAAGATTCTTCCGAGACTGCCTGAGAGTAGCCTGTGCCTCCGCAAAGGAAAACCCAGCCAATTCACGAAGATTCTACCATGAGATGAACAAGAGAGCAAGGGATGCCACGGAGTTCTTGTGGCAGAGAATCCGGCCACAACTTCCAAAGAAGAAGGACCTGATGACTCCGTCGACCCGCGGATACACAACATTGGGTGAAGCCGAAATTCCTCCAGAAATTGGCAAGCCGTTAGAGCTGTGTCCCAAGTTCTGCTTCGAGCCGGTCCTAAGCCCTCCCGAGTTGGTGACTCTGGCCAGGAACGTAGCAGAGAAGGCGATGGAAGGCGACAGGCCAAGGTGCATTCACGAGTGTGTGGAAGTTCTTCAATCACCAAGAAGAAGAGGACAGGTTTGTCCAATTACCATTTTGGTGGATTTCATGGTAGACAGTGACCTACGTGTCATGTTATCCGACAAAGAGGGTCAGTTTGTTGTGTTACCAAAGGGCATGTTCAATGAAAAGGCAAACGCGGCCATTGAGAAAAATTTCAGACCGGTCAATGTGGATCTGAAGAAACTTCGAGACAGGGCAAAAGGACTTTGTGATCGCCTGGTGTTAACCCAGCTGGCGGTGAGAGTAGGAAAAGCGGAGAATGTACACCTGCAAGCGTTTTTCAGCGCCAAAACCCATAAAGAAGTGTGCCCGTTTCAAGCCATTGTCACGGAAAAGGGATCGTGGCAAAGGCAGGTGGCCTCCTACCTACAAAAACAGTTATCATCATTGAATATCAAGGACCCTTTTAGGGTTTTCAATTCTTTGGAGCTTGTAGAGTACCTCGAAGCAGAGGGTCCAGAGATGAGGCACGCTTGTAGTATAGACGTGGAAGATCTTTTTTACTCCTTGCCGCACGACAGATTGCTGGAAGCAGTGAAAGGGTGCATCGAAGCCAATGGAGAACTGGCTTTTAGGAGTTCTAGTGGAGTATCCCTGGAAAGCTTTTTGGAGTTGTTGTTATTCTATCTGCAGTCAATGGTAGTCGGGTGGCAGGAAGGGTGCTACCGGCAAAAGTCGGGTGTGTGTATCGGCTCTTGCATAGCCCCCGTCTTAAGTGACATTTACCTCGGTGAAGTGGACTGTCGCATTGAAAGTGAGCTAGGCAGCACGAGTATTATCAAGATACTTCGCTATGTGGATGACTTTTTGGTGTTTTCCAGAGGATCTGGAACATTGGAAGCGTTGGTTGACACAGTGGTGGCGGTATTCGAGAAGTGTGGGGGAGGCCTTAGGTTTACCTTTGAGGTCCCAAAAGAAGGGGTACTCCAGTACCTGGACCTTTCCCTGCGCATAGGAGACTCGCGTGTCTGCTAGACCTATCGTCCACGATCCAAGAAAGGCATCCTCGACTGGAGGTCGGCCCACTCGAAGGTTGTGAAGAGGGGCATCGTTACATCTTGTCTGAGCTCAGCGCTCAAAAAATCTTGCCTCCAGACTCTGGGGGAGAGCTTTAGGATACAGACAGAAAGACTGAGGAAAGCTGGCTATCCGACGACACTACATTCAGACGTCGCAAGCAAACTGCTGAAGAAAGTAAAGGGTAGCCAGTCTACACCACGGGATGTGGAACGCAAGCGACCTGTAGTTATCCCGTACTTACACAGGATCTCTCACAATTTAAAAAATGTTGGAAAAAGATATGGAATCCCAGTGGTTTTCTCCGCACCAGAAAAAATGAGCCAGATCTGCCCCAGAGTTCATGCGAAGGCAGAGGGAATCGCCAGAAACAAGTGTAGCAAGAAGCACGCCAGGCCGTTCGTCCCATGTGCCACGGGAGTAGTCTACAGTATCCCCCTCTCGTGCGGCTCCACCTACGTGGGACAAACGGGACGGTGCCTGAATGAAAGGCTCCGGGAGCACAGGTACTCCCTCGGGGCGACAGTGGGAGGACACCTATCGGTTCACTGTAAAGAGTGCCTGTGCGAGCCGTTTTTTAGTGCCACCACCATCTTGGGACGACACAGGGACAAAGTGACACGCGAGGTGGTGGAGGCCTTCCACATCCAGAGTAGAGGAAAAAAGTGTATCAGCGCAGCATCAGTGGCGTTGTCAGGCAAGGAGCTGGAATTCCTGAAGTTGACAATGAGGGTCCAGCACGTGCCGTAGTCAGCTACCATGGGTGGAAGGTGCGCGTGTGATTGCGTACAGTAATGTCTTTTTTCTCCTTTTTTTCTTCATTTTTTTTTCTTCTTTTTGTGTATATTTTAATCTTTTTCCCTCTCTTTGTCTTTCTCTTTTTCGTTGAGTAAAGAAGCCGTAGTTGCGAGTCAGCGCTCTGTCCTGTCTGGTGTGTCTCTTCCTATTTCTATCTTCGCGCTGTTTTATTCCATTATGTACAACGATCACCAACTAGCCCAGCATTCAACCTTAGTACTTACCGTTCCAGAAGGAGCGTCGTTCCTTCTACGATCGCTTTGACCACGCACAGTCTGCAACGACGGTAACAAGCGGATAGCCTTCGGCATCGATCTCGCCAGATTCCTTCGCGCGCCTCGCTTCTTCCACTCCGGCCTGTTGCATGGCCTCCCAAGCGGCATCTTCAACACCCCGAGTCAAATCGTTCTCGCAGCGCTACGACACAATGACTCAACCTCACCTGAAACCTCACCATCCGTAGTTTCAGCAGAGGGTCGCTTACGTGCAAACTCTATTTGCGACTTCGAGACCTTTCGCTTGCCATATTTATACCTCTTTGGACCCATAACTGCGAGAACGGCCTTTCTAGTCATGAAAACACGCACAGCTATCCGCCTGACACCTTACCCCGAGAAACAAAACCACTCTGTCTGGACGGGTCTTCCCGTCCCTGGACCACCACAAGCGCGTTACTGAAGAGCGCATGCGTGCGGAGTAATACAAAATCAGAGCAGTGTGCGTGGCGTAATGGTGGCGCCCTCACGCGGCGCTCGTCGAACTAGTCTTGACCGTCCAAACGAGGAAAACAAGCCACAACACCTTGGTTCAGTTTTTTCGATGTAGTTAAAGAACGGATGTACTTACAGCTATAATTTTAATATAATTGAATTTCGTGTTAAATTCCGCAGATATCCCACAAGACACATTTGTAGTTCAAAATTCACAGGTTTTTAAAAACGCGTTCTAACGTAAACATGTCAAAACAGCCGATTCCGACCGATTTCACGATTTAATATAAAATATAATAAATGTTTTTATGAAAAATATGCTCTGTGGGATAGTTGGACGAAGAATCAATCTTTTTATAGCAAAAACGTTTGAAAAAATCGGAGTAACGGTTATTAAATGAGAATTTTCGTAAAATGGCAGAAAATCGCGTGTATTCTCTATGGGGCTTGGAGGAGCGCTCCCTCTTAACCACTCGGCCACGACTGCGGGACGAGTAGGGGGCTCTGAGATGTGGTAGTAACCCAAGAGCTGGGGACGTCATGGATGATACGTTGCATGTAACCGTTCAACGTCTATACAGGAGAGGGTGCTGCGGTCAAATGCGTATATAATCGCGTTAAACTTTGCATGCATTGGCTCAACGTTTATAGACGAGAGGGCGCTGCGATCAAATGCTCAAATGCGTATATAACCACGTTCCATACCACACATTCTCTTTCTGACATGGACTGTTGGCTTAAGCGGTGGAGTAGCGTTCACACGGCTTCTAGTGGATCCAAGCTGATCCGTTACAAGAACCACTGGCTCCGCATTTCACCGATCATAAAGCAGTAATAATGAAGTCGAAACGCAACCCGGAACTCAGCACTACCAATGAGCAATAAAAAAAAAGATCAGCACCATCAGCAGTACCTATGAACAAAATCAGTATCATCAGCACCACCAGAGCTTTGCCCCAATCAAGATCATTCACCATATGGAGATGCGGTCATTTTTTTTAGCATTTGCTGCATTTGGTGTTTTGAGCACCTGCTGCATATAAAACTCTAACATGATGCACTTCTGTTACTGTGAGAGTTTTTAGGCGCGTTTCTTTAAAGCGCTTTTTAAATCGGTCTGTTTGCTCCGATACGTTCGGAAACATGGCAACGGAACTGTCTTTCCCAGTCTAAAGTTGATGTTATCCGGGGCTTTCAGCGACGATTATTTACAATTACCCAATTATATAATTAACAGGTTAAGCTACGAATAGGACTAACGGCACGAAACTTCGCTTTTTTTTTCGGAACGAAAGTGAGTTGCTGAAAATCACAACATACAAGTGAGCTTCGAAAAAGAATGTAAATTAATGCTTTACGAAAACAAAAGTTATTGAGAAAGGTTAGAGAAAACTTATAAATTAGACCTTGCGCAAATGATCGTTTCCCTAGAAATTAGTGAGCAGTTTATTTCTCCTCATTAATTCAACTCGACAGGGGACAGCGCTTTTCATGACCATGTGTGTAAAAAGTATTTTACGCTATAATATTTTGACAAAGATATGTTAAACGTGTACTTTGCATAAAAATGCATAAAAGAGCAGTTTATTTTCAGAGCTACGCAGTCGGGCAAGCACTTGAGGAAAATTTAATATTTATAATTATTTCAATATTAATAATATTGTCTCGCGGAGGGGAATTACCGCACGCGTGAAGTGACAGTGACAACTCAACGAAGAAACTGTTTATCGGGCGAACTTGTGCCCCCACAATGCAAAGCAACTTGAAGCGGCAAGGCCGACAAACGCAGTCGGCGGTCGGCGAAACGAATGCTGCTATGTGCAAACTCCTATTTATGCAAAGTCATGGGACATTCGAGATGGTTAGCGTGTGCACGGAAACTTTGAGAGCATTTACTTCATACACGACACGCGGCCAACGGCAATAAGTGATAACATGAGAACTAGCTTCGCGTAGAATAAAAAGACGATGAAGGGCAACGTTAAAAGGGAAGCTGACAGAGCGTACGCAGACCAAGTGAAACTAAACAGAGTACGTGGCAATACATATCTATACTTTCATTTAATGTAAAAAAAGAAAAGGTTCCCATATTTTATATTAATCTTGCAATAACTAACAAACTCTGTCCTCCCGGAGCCACATCCAGAATTCGATTAAAAACCGTAACGGCTTCATCTTTACTAAATTGCTCGCTTAAGAACGAAATACATCAAATGTGGTCTCCAACAAATTAAGAGCCGTAGTAACCGCGTAGCATGATATTAATAAAAGTAGAAGAGATGAAAATCGAAATTACCGATTGGCGACAAAGCTGGGCGGTCTCGAAACTCGGAAGTACATTTCGCAGCAGCAGCTGCTGCTCTGCAGTGCACTGTTGCGAGACGGAAAAGCCAATATCCCGAGCGAGTGGGTTTGAAAGCCTGAGCGCAAAGGCTGAAAGAGCTCCCCCGAGGCGGACGTACGACATAAGGAATTAAAAAGAAAACTTAGTGCCGGATTGAAATATGAGCTTCGCCGAGAGAAATCAATTGCCATTCATATACAAAAATGGAATCACAGCGAGAAACATAAGGGAGGGAAGTCGGCATGAGTTCACTATTTTCCGCACTACCTCCTGTCTCTTTGGTGAACATGTTGCTATTAGCCAACGTTATTAGATTAGCTCAGCTACGGAAGTGCTCATACACGCTGCCTGCACGAGCGTACCGCCCCTTACTTACCACGACTAACCTCCCGTCGTTCGACGCAGCGGACGGCTCCTATGGTAACAACAGTGTACTCTCCAGAATTCTTACGCTTCGAAACACAGCGTCTAGATAGCGTTCTCCCTTACTCAATAGAACACTCACTTTTGAAACAAAAATCTAGATGGCGCTTCAAACGACGGGAGGTGGACTGAAGTGAGTGAGGGGAGCACCCCCTTCCGCGGGAGTTCCACAACTGAGGTAATCTGGTAACCTTGCTATTAGCATCGATATATTTCGGTGGCGCCCTTTTGTGCTTCCCGAACTACGTGACGTTACGACCAGATTCCTCCTCGCCGTCAGGTCACGAGCTATGATCCTAGCTACACATCATCAGTTGCGACGAAACGTTTGCTGGCGCGCCTAAAAAAACAAAGCGAATCTTCGGAGCCATATCGCATTCTTAAACATAGTACACGTTGAGTGCTTGGCTATTATTTCCGTCAACAAAATAAAAGACGTCATAGCAGCGGCATAGACTTTCCATTTTCCCGGGGGGCGGGGGCAGGCTGAGAAGCTCTCCGGGGGGGGGGGGGGGAAGGGGGGGTGCGTGCGCGTTTTTTTTTTGCCAGAACTGGAGACTGAAGCTAACAAAAGCACGCTGGGATTCCATTTCTCATGTATTTTGTCAATAAAAACAACGTGGGCGTTATTTTGTTTACATGCCACTACTAGAAGCTCGTTGCATGGCACGTAAACAGCGTCTCGGTAAGGATCATGGTCCGGGCCCACGGCGGGCTCTGCCTCCCCCCCGCCCCCCCCCCCCCCCCCCCCGGATCTCACCAAGGAGGGGGGGGGGGTGCACAAGCCCCGATGCCCTCCCGAAGTCTACACCTATGCGTCATGGTTAGTGTTTGGCCAATCGCGAAAAACCCACCAGGGCGACGTTTTTGGCCGCGCACGTCGCGAATACTTGGGTGCAACTTGTTTCTGGCAATGCGCCGCGAAACTGAGGGAGCGGTGGAGACGAGAGCGTGCGGGGGCATCAGAACGCCGAGGCCGAGCTCCGGCACAAATAGTTAGTGAGAAGAGCAAAAGCTTGCTGCCTTTGTCTCCACTGCACACGTCAAACGCGCTAGAATGCGAAACGCTTGCGTCCAGCGTTTCGCTCTCGCATTCGAACGCGTTCGACGAGTGCAGTGGAAACAAAGACAGCTAGTTTTAAGTCTACCCACTAATCATTTCAACAAGAGCTCGGAGCTCTGACATCCACGCTCGATACCGACTCCATCTCTACCTCAGTTTCTGAAAATGGTCTATGCGGCGCATAGACCATTTTCGATATTAGGCCTGGCAATTTCGATCACTCTCATAATCTCAGTGCATGGCATCTATGACAAACTAAAGACGGCCTTCTTGAGGATATTGATGAAAGAAGTTGGAGATGGTACCAGGCGGAGGATATCTGAGGCCTCTACGGTCGCGACGTCGGTATACAACACGAGGCCCAAATTACTAGATACAACGAATGCGTAAGAGTTTATTACGGAGTGTGGTCGAGTCAATCTCTTGGCACAAGTGTGGCCCTAAAGCCGTTTAATGACGGAAATTTAACAGAGGTGCTGATGGGTCGCTGCTTTGTGCTCGTCCGTTGTTGTTTTCACACAATCGAAACTGAAGCGAAGTCAGGTAAGAATTATAAGGTGACCCAAAACCATTTCTCCTCTGCCATTTAAGTGTGAAAGTGACGGTGCACGATGAAATCAGCTTCATAAACGTCATCAGTTTGCTAAAAGTAAGACAGATATTTGTGCCACCAGATGGCACTGAATTTTGAATTGGGTTTATGTATCCCACATTGCGGGTACCCGTGCGCTAGTGAACCTCAAGCGCCATCAAAGTTGTGCACGCGCATTTTTCACTTACCCTGAAATGCCATAAAAAAATGGTCCTCGAGTTTACAGGGAGTATCCACTGGGCGCCATATTTGGGGGCGCTGTTTACAGAGCATGCTCAGAACAAGCTCACATTAATAGGCTGATAAGACCGGCAATTTCGATGGTGTGGAATGCAGGTTGCAAAAGGATTGGGGAAGCTCGATATTAGCATGCCCTCAGCAGTCGCGCACACAGCTATGGTCCGAGAGTGAATACTCCCTATGCTCCGTTTACACTTTAACGCGGAGGTAATGCGTCGGTATGCGGCAGCAAACACACATCTTGTGTAAAAAAAAAAAAAAATTATTAAACAGGAAAAAAGACCTACACACCATTCTTTCAAATTTTGAGTAAAACTCGTTGTCAGTTAACAACAACAAAGCAAAAAAAAAAAAACATTGAAGGATGTTTAAATAAAGTTACATTCGACATGCTCGTCGTTTTTTTCAACGAAGGCGCAACATTGCCGTGTCGAGTGCTAATTTTCTGGATGGCCTCTCGTCCTTAAGTCCATCAGCCAAGGTAAGACCATTTTCTTGAAACATTTTGAGCGGTTTAGTTCACGCGTAGATCCCCCAAATAAGAAGCGTCAGATTAGCGTGGTGCGAAGTATGACTAAATAAGGCCCAGTAACCAAGTAAGAAAACATCAATTTTCTTTAAAGGGATGCTGAACCAAACATTTCACTGTCCGTAATAAGTAGGCATGTTCTTTCCACAAACCAGCGGCCGCCGGTGCGCGCGAGCACACCCAACGAAATTGACGTCACAGTCCCTCATTCAGGCTTATGGCGCATTCACACTGGAAGCGGATCCGAAAACGCGAAGCGGATCCGCGCGTTCTCCACCACGAAGTGGCTAGGATCGAGCGGTTGGAGCGCGTTTTTGCCAACCACTTCGGGACCGATTTTTCCCAACCGCTTTCTCGAACCGCAAAGCGGCAACTAATCACAACGCGACGCTGACGTGACGTCAATGACTTTCGAAACAAGATGGCACCTGTCGCTGGTGAGGCGTCCAAGGCGCTGTAGTCTTGGCGTTACAGCAGACAAACCAACGGAGAAACGTGATGTTCACGTCCGTCACTTGAATACGCTGCGAAAAGAATTGACACGTAATCTCAAGGGGCTTCGTACCGGTGATTTGCTTCGGGTAAGAGTTCCTTTATTATTCCGGGTGCCACAGCCTGAAGCTCGCTGCCTTGTTAGTCTCTGCACGTAGAACGTCGGGACCCGACCCTGATCGACCGAAATGTCAGCTTTTCTACCCACTAAGATAATTGCGAGAACTATTGAAAGCTTTCGACACCGCGCATGACCACCACGAAGGCCGATAGAGACGTCGTGAGCCTGATTGCGTAGCCAACGCATTACCGCGGGGCGGGCACGGTACCAGCGCTAGTTCGACCTGTAACGTTTACAACTAATAACAGAAATAAAGGGAACATACTGAAGGAATAAAGTGTACGTACCAAACGATGCAGAGGTAATCCATATGGCGTTTATTTGAGCATAATGTCAAACAAACAATCGACTTCATCGATGTACGAGTGACGAGAGGAGTGTCCGCCACCAACGAAACCACGACCGGCTAGCACTGAAAACATTCCCCCGCACCACGGTTCACCAGTGCCGCTCACAAATCCGAAAATGATAAGAACGAACAACGAGGGGGGAAGACTGGCCCTCTTCCCGAAAAGATGGTCAGCTATTCGTGCAGGAAGGGTTCACTTCTAAGAAAAGGTCGAAGGCATTCTGTTCTAAATCAGCAAGGCGCGCCTAGCTGGGCTTTCCTTTGGAACAAAGTCGAGGGAATCACAGGCGAGTTTTGCGGGTCCATGCCTCTTTTTTCGCTGCCTCAAGTCGGGATGCGTGCGACCATCCCAAAGAAAAATCTTTAGTGCCAAAATAGCAACATTTTGGGTTTGGATCGTGGATTAAAGTGGATTTTGGCTTGTAAAACAAGGTATCAGAACGAAAGTCTCGAAAGATCACGCGTGATCGCCAAGAAACCGCCAACCGCCTCTGGGTGCGTCTGAACGGGGTCGCTCGCGAACCACATCCGCAACCACTCCGCGAACGCGGATCCGCTTCCAGTGTGAATACGCCATTAAAGGGGCCATGAAACGAATTTTGGGTTGGTATGAATGATTTTAAATCGTGACTTTACTAATCGCATATCGTTTAGTTGGCCAAAAGAAAGAGGCTAGAAAGTCAAAAGCCAGCTTTTCGGTTCGAACATTTGAAAATATAGCGGACTATTTTGTACCTTCTTGCCTTCGAAAGCTCTCTGCCTTTTCACTATGATACATCCGCGGTTTCAAAAGCGCGTCACCGGCGCCAAACTGACGTCAGCAGAGCCCAGCTCACGCATTGGACACGAGAATTGCGTCACTCGGACGTATGCGCTCGTCAACAATCAATCCGTCGACGAATATTTGGATTCGCGTTCGTGGCCATTGAGTGCCCTGACGGAACTTATTGTCACTGGGGAATGACAAGTTCTATGGTGTCCATAAAAAGCACGGTGGAAGCTAGGAGTCATTGCACCGGTGCCGAAGGAATGTCACGACCACGTGATTTCACAATTCGCATTTGAGTTGAAGATTAAAGCTAAGGAGGAAGAAGTAGAAAAATCGTTTCATGACCCCTTTAAGGTGGCAGTGAAATGTGTGGGCACCGGGGAAAAGAAGAATAAAGAGCGGTATCGGTGTCCGTGTGGTCTAGCGCACACCAGCTCGGAGCACGTGAAGCGAAAGCTCGCGCTGCAGAACCCAGGGCCGGTTTGCTCATCTTGCGGCCGCGGACGCGGCTGCGGCCAGGAGGGATTTTTACATCACGTGACCAGCTCCATGGGGACAAGGAAGTACCTAGCGTCCCTGCCTAATGGCGGAGAGATCCGCATCGCTTCACGCACAAAAGCCTAATTTCGCTCGCAGAAACTGATTGCAGGGACTTTCAACTGGAGTCTAATTGACCGCCCCTTTACACTGTAGGAGCGGCAGGTAAAGTTACGGCCAGGGAGGGCAAATAGGAGCCAAAATAAAGAAAAAACCACACGAGATAAAAGCGGTAGCAGTATTTTTATATACCTCCGCCGGCGCCGCGCCTCGCGCCTTCTGTTGTGATCGAGAGGTTAAAGCGCCGGTACTTGTCGTCGCGGCGTGAAAGTTCCGGGTTCAAATCGCGCTGGGGACTTTTTTTTATTTTTTTTTTTATTTTGCGCGTGTCTTACTTTTTAACTGTGATTCTTTTTTGGAAATGATCCACTTGCACTACTGCGCCTTACACGCTTTTACTGTTAGTCCCACCTTTTCAATCGAAACACCGGGAAGAAGAAAAAAAAGATCAACGGAAGTTAACGCGCTAATACAGTCATTTTATTATGTTCATTAAAAGGAAACCAAGGTAACAGCATCGGTATGGCTTTCACACAAACGCAGCCGAAACAAGCATCCTTCCCCCAACATTTACAATTTTATTTGTTTTTAAACAACGCTCTTGCTACGATTCCTTTAAATTACAAGAGACGCCTTTTTAGGACTAATAAAAACTGCAGTTGTGACAATTAAAAAAAAAAAAACTCCAAAAACAAGCAAAAAAAAACAAAAAAACTAGCAGCTGTGGTTACATTGATTGTGCGAAATCCTACAGGCAAGGCAGCAAGTCAAACGTCTGAGAAAGTAGTAAAACTGAAATAAAAGAGATCATACTTTTACTTGCATGGAATGAGATAAAAAGTATATTTATACTCTTTACATTTTGTTGTGGCAATCGTTTTGTAATATTAACACATTACTTGTTGAATTTTAGTCAGAATAGCAGACGATCACGATCAAATGCAAAAATGAATCAGGCGTCGACCATCGCAAACCCTCTCTCTCATGCAAACACCTAAAATGACTTTGGATAAACAAACGGAATTAATTATTAATTCCATTTCTTGATCCAAAGTCATTTTAGGTGTTTGCATTAGAGAGAGGGTTTGCGATGGTCGACGCCTGATTCATTTTTGCATTTGGTCGTGATCGTCTGCTATTCTAACTAAAATTCAACAAGTAATGTGTTAATATTACAAAACGATTGCCACAACAAAATGTAAAGAGTATAAATATACTTTTTATCTCATTCCATGCAAGTAAAGTATGATCTCTTTTATTTCGGTTTTACTACTTTCTCAGACGTTTGACCTGCTGCCTTGACTGTAGGATTTCGCTCAATCAATGTATCCACAGCTGCTAGTCCTTTTTTTTTTTTTTGCTTGTTTTTTGGATTTTTTTTAATTGCTACAACTGAAGTTTTTATTAGTCCTAAATAGGCGTCTCTTGTTATTGAAAGGAATCGTAGCAAGAGCGCCATTTGAAAACAGATAAAATTGTAAATGCTGGGGAAAGGATGCTTGTTTCGGTTCCGCTTGTGTGAAAGCCATACTGATGCTGTTAGCTTGGTTTCCTTTTAATGAACATTATTAAATGATTGTATAAGCGCGTTAACTTGCGTTGATCTTTTTTTTTTTCTTCTTCCCGGTGTTTCGATTGAACAGGTGGGACTAACAGTAAAAGCGTGTAAGGCGCAGTAGTACAAGTGGATGATTTTCAAAAAAGAATCACAGTTAAAAAGTAAGACACGCGCAAAATAAAAAAAAAAATAAAAAAAAGTCCCTAGCGCGATTTGATCCCGGAACTTTCACGCCGTGACGACAAGTACCGGCGCTTTAACCTCTCGACCACGACTGAAGGCGCGCGGCGTGACGCCGGCGGAGGTATATAAAAATACTGCTACCGCTTTTATCTCGTGTGGTTTTTTCTTTATTTTGGCTCCTATTTGCCCTCCCTGGCCGTAACTTTACCTGCCGCTCCTACAGTATAAAGGGGCGGTCAATTAGAGTCCAGTTGAAAGTCAATGCAATCAGTTTTTGCGAGCGAAATCAGGCTTTTGTGCTTGAAGCGATGCGGATCTCTTAGCCATTAGACAGGGACGCTAGGCACTTCCTTGTCCCCATGGAGCTGGTCACCTGACGTAAAAATCCCTCCTGGCCGCGGCCGCGGCCGCAGCCGCAAGATGAGCAAACCGGCCCAGGGATCCTGGGCTCAATCCCCGCCCCTGCCTGTTTCGATCTGGATGAGCATCGTACAGGCGTGCGGTCGTGTATCACTACTGCGTGGTGCACGTTGAAGACCCCAAGCTAGCGGTTGTACCGCACTGGCTAAATTGCTCATCTACAGCGAGTGACTCGTTGCAACTTTGAAATGGCTCACCAACTACAGGCTGTGTAAATATTCACAGAACCCCAATTAATAAGAATAAAGAGTGGCTTTTCATCTCAAAGGTAGGCGATTAATTGGCTTACCAAACACGTAGCGTTCACTTGTGGAGATAAAAATCCTGCCTTTATTCTCCTTTTGCCTGAAGCCCACACATTTCCCTGTCGTCTTAAGCGTGAATGGGGGACTATGACGTCAATTTCGTTTCGTGTGCTCGCGCAAACCGGCGGCTACTGTCTCGTAGAAAGATAGCGCACCACTTATTATAGACCCTAAAATGTTTCGCTCAGTCCTCACCTTCAGTCTTGAGACAACATGTCAAGGGACTTGTTTGACCTTCCGTTTTAGTCGCGCGAACCTTACTTTTAGATACTCTAGTTCAGCGCGACGGCGATAAAGTTAAATACCAGAAATAATAAAATATAAAGAAGTTATACAGATTACATTCCAGTATTTATATTGAGAATTCAATACATGTGAACCAACCATTCGGGACTGAAGCCAGTTTATAGCCCGGGCTGTTAAGTTTGGCAGCGTATACTATATAAAAAATAATGCGCAGCGGCAGACAGTATAGAAAAATACAAATTCTGATTACACTTTACCTTGTTTTTGTCCGGATTAAATATGTATGCAATCTTGCGCGTGTTTGTTTTAACAATTTCCGATAAAAATATTTTTTTATCTTAAAATAAGCAACTACAAAATAGCAACATAAAAGAAGGGGACAATTGCTCTAGCATATTATTCTAATGTGTTCCTCTTTTATTTTTCTATTTTCATTCGGCTCTTGAGCACAATAAGATGCACAACCCAAAAATCAAATTGCGTTATCTTAAGAATCATATTCTTCTACGCGAAAGACGCCTCGAATTGACTGAGACTCTTAAACAACAGTGTAAATCTGTTATGAATGTTGGTGACTGGTCTCTGTCCTTCGTGGATGCGTGCACCTCAGGGTAGCAGTCAGTGCGACTGCTAACTTGAGGTCCTTAAAGTGAAGCTGCAGAGTTTGTTGAATTCAAACAAAGAGTAAACGTTGTCATGTAGACACCTTAAAAATGACGTGTCTTAAGTTTTATTTCAATCTTATAGGTAGGAGCTTCATAATAGCCAATTAAACTTTCTTCGCAGCCCCGCCCGCGGCGGTAGGCCGACGGTAGGAAGGTGCGAGAGCGGGGAGAAAAACTAGCAAGGGTGACGTCATCAACGGGGTCAGATGAACCTAAAGTCAGATGAACCTTGCTCGTCCCTCAACTGGCTCGCGGGATGCCGTCAATGACGTCACGACGCTCTGGACAGACAACAGGCGGCAGAGAGGATCGCCGCGTGCCAGGCGGCAATCGCCGCCCGTATATTTTTCAAAATAAATGCGGTTTACATTTTTGCTCTATCCAAGACAAGTCCGATAACTGAATTTACGGGACAAAAATCTTTTGCTTCCCCTGAACGCGCATTACGCTGCAGTGTCGACGTCACTTTCTGTCGCAGCAGTGGTACGCTGCAGCGCTGTGACAACTAGGCTAGCAACGTTGTGCACTAATTTTGCCCCGATCGGTTGCGCTGTCACCAAATATCCTATAAGCCAATACTGGCAACTCCCACGGAGCGCACGCTAAAAGTGATCGCAGCGCCCCTGGCGAGCTTGGAGCCTCTGCTAGCGGAAGAATTTCTCACAAGGCATCGGTTTTGCCCATCTCCATGGGAGATGACCAATGAAAAAAAAATTGTCACGGGTATTCGCTGCTTTGAATGTTAAAAAATACGCGCCACCTCATGAGTGAACGACGTTTGCTTCGCGTGGAAAAGATTTTAGGGCTTTTAGGGTGCAATTTTGGGGCACTCCTGAAGAAAACACCCTGCCACAACTTGTGTAAGCCAGGCAAAACACAAACGTTCCTTTGCGGCTTTTTTTTTTTTATGGAATTGTAAAAGAATTTTAGAACATAGCTACGTTTCAATTTTACTTCTCTTATCTATCAGTTCGTTATGTTGTTTCAATTCCCATTTCGTGTAAATGTCTTGCTTCTAATCGTTTTGTCGATCTGACTAATCCCATTAAGATCGTCTCCAGATGAAGAAGCAAACGGCAATTTCGAACCACGTACGTTACTGCGATGTCAGTATGCTCAAGACGAAGTCGATTGTGCACATGCAAATCTGACGCTATTCATACAATTAATAAAAGCGAATTTACAAAAAAGCAGACTTCTCGCGCGAGCGAAACAAAAGAGAAAGTCGTAACGCAAATAAAGGTGATTTCGGTCGCGTCATATTCGGTGCACAAATTCCGATTGTTAGCGCCGGGACAACCTCTTCAATTTTTCTGTCTACTTTCTTTTTATGTTTTGAGGCGGCGCTACGTCGCCGGCGTTCTTTCTTCCTTTTGCTTCTAGGTTTTTTTGTTTCCTTGATGATCGAATTACCGCGTATTTTGCTCTGCCTTACTTGGCTTTGTTTTTACTCTCTTTCCTTCGCTTTGGCCCTCGTTACCGTCGCTTCGTCTGCTACGCTATGCCTGGACTTTTTCTGGGCCGTTTGCAACTTTGTTGTTGTTATTGTTTTCTTCCACTCTCGTCTGTGATAACCTCCTATTTTCTCCTTCGATTGAGTTACTAATACCAAATTTCCCGATGGACTTTTTTTTAATATTTATTAAATATATTAACAAGCAGCTAAAAAAAGTGAAGCTTCTTTTTTTAGTTTTGTTGTGTTACTTTCTATTTGTTTGCTATTGATTCAACAACAACGACGATGCGCCACCGATCGGGTATTTCACGCCCCGTGCGTGAGATACCCGAGCTGCAACTGCTTTCCCCTTTTTTCATTTTTGTTTTCATAAGAGCCGCAACTATCGCCGTCGTCGACGGAGGTTTTCGCTGGATTATTTGTATATTCGTAATGTATAGTGTGCTAACTTGTTTATTTTATTCTCCGTTGTTCGTGGCTGTTTCCTATTTCTTATTTTTGTCGGGGGTGGGGGCCCCATCTTTCCTGCGAAATTCGAAAAAAGTTTGCAGGTTTTTTTGTTGTTTTTTGCAATTTGTGTTTGTGCTATGCTGCAGCGGCTGGTGTGCTTTCTCTGGTAATCTTAAGATGTTGTTTGCGCACGTTTTAATAATCACCTATTCAAGTAAGAAATTATGACAAGCAGTACCCTCTTAAGACGTAGTTCGGGTAGCTAAACACCTTTTTTCCGCTTCCCAGATGCGCTACAAACGTGTGTGATCCCCCTGAGTGGCGTTTGAGACAGCGAAATCAACTGCTCTATATTTTTTTTTTCTGTGCGCGTTGTTATTTGATCGCCGCTGCAGTTGCGATCAGGGGATTTCGCTTTGCAAACGGACTGAGCGTAATGAATAGTTTCAGCTGTTAGGGTGACAAAACGGGCTCGCAAAGATTTTTTCATTGTGTCGTCTGCTCCCGTAAATTCCAAGTCCGCTAGAGGCTCCAGTGTCGCGTTCGCCGCAACTCCCCTTGGTCTTCGGAGGAGTTTCCAGTATTGGCGAAGCTATATCGTATGCGCTGTCGTACTCCGCGTCGAAGTATTTCCGCCCTCTTACGGCTTCCATTCGTGACGTCACGACCAGGATTTGCTTCGCCGTGACGTCACGTGTTATGATCTCGGCTACTTATTATCTGCTTCTCCGACAGCTTTGATGGTATGTGTAGAAAACACGGTAGGAAGCCAGGAGCCATCCCGTTCTTAAACCAGCACCGTTGAAGTTAATAATTGGGGTTGTGCAAAGTGGCGACGAGTCACTTGCTGCAGATGAGAAATTTATCCAGTGCAGTACAACCGCTAGCCTGGTGTCTTTAACGTGCACCACGCAGCAGTGGTGCACGACTGCACGCCTGTACGATGCTCATCCAGATCGAAACGGGCAGGGGCGGGAATTTAACTATTGAAGTTGACCGCCTGAGAATGCTCTTATGACCGTCGTTTCGCTGATCGCGGAAAGCTGACTGCAGCGACGCCTTTGTTTGAGTACATGGCTGAGAGGGAGCGTTCACTGGCTGCCATAGCTGTGTGAGCGACTGTTGAGCGCGTGCTGATGGCGAGCTTCCACAGTTCTTTTGCAAAGTGCATTCCACACCACCAAGATTGCGGTCTTAGCAGCATATGAGTTCGATCAGAGCATGCGCTCGAAAGTGCGCCCTCAAATAGTGGCGTTCAGTGTGAATATCTTCTATGGCCCTTTCCCCGTCCGTATTTGTTTGGGGGCACAATGTTCACTTAACTTCACACAATCGCGTCCCATTCTGTAACACAAAGATTAATCGTGAAACTTGAACTGCGCCCTCGGGGCTAAATTCTACGCGAACATGCGAGAAGCCCTCGCGAGAGACCCGTCAAAAGGCACTCCATTGTTCGGTCGGCTGACTCAAAACGGGGTTCGTGGTAAATGTAGCCGCCGGCGGCTGCTGTCGTCGACTGTGTACCACCCTGAATGCGCGCTCCAGGAAATCAATGGTAATTCTGTTTAGAGCTACCGCGGGCTTACTCATTCGTAAAACTCCACCCTTTGTGACGCACGGAGAGGGCACAAAACTGTTTCTCGCAATCCTCCTTTACTCACGATGATGAAACGTGGGCTTTGCTTGCAAACATTGAACAAGTAATTTTAAGGGACAAAAAAAAAAGTTCTAGAATTTTAAGATTTACTTTTGCATTCCAGTAAGGTTTATAGTGCTAGCTTAATTGTATTAATTAAAGAATAGATGAGGAAGACACGCGTAATGAAAACCATATTTTTTTAAGAGTATAAAACGGCGCAATAAGTTGTTGACTTGAGGTTAGTTATTATGTTTTTAAGTGGGTCAAATTGTTTTTCACTGGCATTCAAGACCTCCCCCACCGCAACGAGCAAAACCGTTGCCTTTATTCTCAAATATTTTAATTCGATAAAGACAATCTTGTGACAGTGCTAAATGACGAATAAAAAAATGCTCTGGTGTCTAAACAGTAGCAGCTAATATTTTGCTTCCGTTTTTTAATACTCCCTTCGCCGATGAGCTAGAACATCTAACTGCAAAAGCAAGCTGGGAATTTTACCGCTGGACACTAAAAAAACCAACCAGCTATTGCAGTGGATTTAGGGCTACATACAATAGCCCGAATTATATTCACTTTATCTTTACATAAGAAGTTAGATTCTCCCCTATATTAAGTTCTATATCGCCGACAGTTGAACCTCCTCCGCCTCTAATGTACGAATGATAAAAAAGAGCGAATTCGATGTGGCGTTTTGTGTTTAGAATTTAATATAAAATACTCTTTTTCACTTACAAATATGTACGCTGGGTATCGTCGTCACGCATGGGATTTGAAATTCATTCTGTTTAGTTCTGAAACGCAAAAAAAAGTTTACGTTAACTAAATTTTTTTTGGACATAACTGCTTTGCTTGATATTTATCAATGATATAGCTACTAATTTCAGAGTAAAATTTAGGATTGTATGAAATCTAAAGTCCCGATGATCACCGCATCCTAAATAATAGCCTTGAGGAAATTCCCAAATCTTGCAAAGATTGGCAAATGCTACTTAACAAAGAGAGAACTGCCATTTATGTCTATCACTCATAAAAAGCACCCCTCACTTTTCACATACCACATAGATAACCAAGCACGGATCCGAGTTAATGAATATACTAATTTAGGACTACATATAACACAGAGTTTAAAATGGGATAAACATATCAGCGCGGTTAGAAATAAAGCACCTAGAGAACTATAGTTTATGAGACGCAAATTACGGCAGGCAGCTCCGGATACGAAACTATTGGCGTACAAATCTTTTGTCCTTCCCATCTTGGAATGCGCGAGTGTAATATGGGACCTTTACACAGAAAAAGACATCAACAGGCCACAAATGGTATAAAGAAAAGCGGTTAGATTCTTCTGCGGGGTATATAACGGGCATGCTTCAGTTAGTGAGTTACTGAATAAAGCCCAGTTATCAACCCATAGCACGAGAAATACTATTAACACATAGAAACAGCTCTTCCAGGTAATTCATGGCATGATCAACATCAACCGGGACAAGTACATCATTTTCTGCGCGTTCCAATACACGTAGCCAACGTCCGTATTATATCATTGCGTCATTGCCGTGAAATAATGTTTTCCAATACTCATATTTTCCTCGCACTTTCAAAGATTGGAATGCTTTACCCGCTTAAATAACGCGCTCTGGTTTCCTAATTTCATATCTTGATTCTGTACGAAAACGTTTCAATGCTGAGTGAAGATTTTGTTTGTACTTCAATGTTTTTCCTTTCGTGACATATTAGTCCCATTTGGTTCTTCTGTTCATTTGTTTGTTTGTTCGTTAATTTATAATGTCATGAATGTAACTATTATTACAATGGTCCTGAACAAGGATCAGTAGTATAAATAAATTGTTAAAATGAATATTAAAAAAACTCCTACTGGGGCAAAATTTTGCGATCAATACGGGCTTTAGTTGTTCTAGTTTGTATATTGCTTTCGTTAGCGCGGATAGCAAAGCAATGTCGACGAAACACGAGGAACGTGTATAATATATAGAGATTGCAAACTTCATTGAAGCACAGGTGCTAGTAAACACCAACAGATATGTCTTCGTCAATATTTTCCCTTCATGCTTCGTCTAAATTGTGCTGCTGCACACATCAACAAAAATATTATACTTGACGTATGGTTTCGTGACTTAGTATTTGCAGTAGAAGGAGGAGGTGGAGGAGAAGGTGGATATAGATTTATTTAGAGTCCAATGAAGAGGCCTGTCCGTGGCGCCTTAAACGACGGCCAATATGTCTTGGCTTCTGGCGGCGTCTCGGCTCTTCGAACGGCTCACTTTTGGATATTAGAGTTTTCGCTAAGCAGCACGGTCTCCCATTGCCCTTTACTAGAGATTAGACTTGGGAAGTAATCCGTTACAAGTAACAGATTACTTGTAATCCGTTACTTTTTAAAGTAATTTTGTAATTGACACGTTACTTTTTTACCAGAAGTAATTTGTAATGCAATTTTGTTACAAAATATTGGTAACAGATTACTTTAATTACTCGTTGATTTTTATAAAAATATGAGCATAATACAGTAACTGGAGCAATATGAGCAGAACATTCAGCAGCATAAAGACAGCAAGTTCAACAAAATAGAAGGAAGGGGAGAATAGCTGTAAAGAAAATACGATTTTTTGTATGACCGTTCATTAGAACCACTAGAAAAACGGCCATCTTACGTACTCATCTACGAAAGCTAAAGCTCAAGTAAGACAACGCCGAGTAGGCTCTCTGTTTCCTTCCATCGTGTTTTTCTTCTTCTCCCCCGGGCAGGAGAAAGCTCTTCGATCCACCCCTATTCACCAAGCGCGAGTAGCGCCTGTTTAACCACTGATTAGTGACGTCGTCGACTAAAATGATCACGTGGCGAGTGATAGTCGCCACTAAGTGAGCGCTTAGTATTCACCGGTCGTGTTTAGGAGCTAGTCGCCGCGCTCGACAGAGAAGTCGACTAATAAATCTTAGTGATGGGGTAGGGCTAGTTTAGCGGGTGACTAGTGGTCGTTTAGCGGAAAATACGGCCGACCTGCGAAATCATTTTGAGCTCAAAGAGCTTGCACAAGTGCAAGCGCTTCGCTTGATGCCCCGTACGGCACGCGATCGGCAGAACCCATTTATTATATGGAGCGACAACAATTTCAAAAGGCGCCAGAGGCTGAGGAAGGAGACTCTGATATTTGTTCTGAACCTGCTTCGGTCAGACCTCAACAAAACTTCCGCGAACAACGCCATCTCGCCGGAGCTTCAAGACCTCAGCGTCCTCCGCTTTTTTTACGAAAGGTAGCTATCAAGACGACGCTGGAGACATCCACGGCTTCAGCCAGTTCATCCAGTCGCGGATCGTAGGTCGGGTCTCTCGGGCTCTCGCGCGAAGAAGCGCACAGTTTGTGCACTTTCCTGAAAACCGCAGAGAGCAGCGCTCTACGATCCAGCTCTTCTTCGAACGATACGGGTTTCCCTCTGTGGTTGGGCTTATCGACGGCACTCGCATACGGATAAAGAATCCAGGAGGGCCAATGCACGCCTTGTACATCTGCAGGAAGAAGTTCCATGCCCTAAACGTTCAGGTGAGCTGGCTGAAAACAAATTTATTTCCACCTTTCCTAATAAGCTAGCAAATTCATTACGTTTTCGCGGACATTCAAAACGATATCCAAAAAGAGTATTTGAGTTAAATTAGTGAGTACCAGGGAAAACAGCAACTACCTAATACTCATCCCTCAAAAAAGTGTTAAAGTAGAACACATTTACAACACTTACCAGTAAAAACTTTCTACAGATTTAGAGACAAAGCTGCCTTGTCACTTCACACTTCCTTTCCAGATTCCTATAGACATCAGTTTACAGTTGGCTTTTACCAGTGTTTTGTGGCAGTGCTTCCTGGCTATGAGCCTATACGAAATACGTCCTTCCACCCTGGCTTTGTATACGCAGCCTGGCGCTCGCTCAGAGGCATTCCTGCTTCGAAATCTAGGCTGTGTCTAACACCTTGTGGTGTGCAAAGTGACAATTGAACGGCCAGCAGATGTTTTTGATGCCCTGCCCTGTCAAGAGACGAGCCTCTGCTTACACTGAGGTGGCGCATTTGTTTAACCCGAGATGCAGTACCTACCTCAAAGGTAGGTGCTGCATCTCGGCTTAAGAATATATTAAAACAAAAAGCCTGTAATCGCAAAGCACCGCAACTAGTCATATTTTTACCCTCCCGCCTTTCGATGGAAAATGTGGGAGTATCTTACGACCAACGTAGGAAATGAGTACAACATGCTTGCAAAAAGTATTGATAGGTTAGTGTACCAAATATTGGCTTTTGAAATTATTTGAAAAGTATCAACTCACCCAAAAAGATATTTGGGGTGGGGCAACCTGAAAAAAGTATGTTACGTACAACACTGCATTTTCCTTTCCAGCTGGTTTGTGACGCTAAGAAGAAAATAACCAACGTGGTGGCATGGTGGCGTGGTAGTGCTCACAATTCAAGGATCTGGGAAGAATGTGCCCTTCGGAAGAAGTTTGAAGAAGGGGTAAGCTAGTGTTGACTATGATTATTGTTCGCAAACATTCTAAAGTGTTACATAGTAGCATCATTAGTGCCCAACCTTAAAAATAATAAATATTGGGATTTAATCACTCTGAAATAAAGACGCATATCTCTTTTGTGAACATGTTTTAATGTTTATGCACTTTATATTTATACATACAGAAAGTTACAGGCCTACTACTCGGAGACAACGGATATACGTGCGGTCAGTATCTCTTGACACCAGTCCTCAGTGCAGGGCCGGATAGTCCAAAAGAAGATTACAACAAGCGACACAAATCTACAAGAAATGCCATTGAAAGAGTGATTGGGCAACTGAAAAACAAGTTCAGGTTCCTTATCCAAAAACTTGAAACCTCCTTAGGCACAACAAAGGCTGTGATAGTAGCGGCGTGTGTGCTCTTCAACATTGCCAAGGACCACAACGGTAATAATGTTACACAATATGAACGGAATAGACATCCATACTTGAAACTCGTCTCAATGCGCCCTACTCTTATTGTTCTTCCTTTTTTTTCTTTTAGATCAGGATTATTTGAGTTCAGACTCTGACACGGACTATGAATCAAGAGATTCAAGCGACACCAATTCCGAAAGTGATGAAATTGCTGAGGATCATCCAAGTGAAACTGCGGTTAGGTCGCAGTTCATACTAACTAATTTTTCTTCAGATACGTGAAACAAATGTAAACCTAGTGGTGAAAAGCACAAAAAAAGCACGGCCAACGCAGTGAAACACAAGCAAAATAAATGTTTAGACGAAGAGAAGTTGGTCTGCCTTAGAAGCATGGCGACGCCCTGGCGTGAACAATTCTACCAGTGCAGTACAGTGCAGTGCAACTACTAACTTGGGGTCTTAGGTGCATTTCGTGCAGTATAGACTACACTACCGCATAATACAGAAGCGCTGACAAGCAACTGAAGTGTGCTTGGTAGAAGAGCGTGTTGGTTTAAGTCATGGATGAAGAAAGAAAAAAATAATAAATTGAAAGATGTGGTTGTGTTGTCCCTGTTTTAATTGTTTTATTCTTTCTTCATGCATAACTGAAGTGTATTAGAGATATAAGATGAAATTGAAAAATATTAAAAAAAAAACACATTATGTTGGTCCAAGAGAGAGAGAGGGAGAGACTCTTTATTTTAAAACAACTCTTAGTCCGAGTCGTCGCTACCTAAGGAGCTTCGCTGGACCCCTGGCTGTGATGCTACATCCGGTTGACAGGATCCCCTTATGCGCTTGACGTGGGCCATCAGCAATGGCCACAGGGTCGAACGGAGTTCTTGGGGTGGAACAGTCCAGCTCTTCCTGGAATAGGGGATGGAAGGTGGGATGTGAGATCGGGTATGAATGTGGTGGAAGAGAGGGCTTTAGGACATTCCTAGTAAGTGTGAAAGGCGTTGGGGTAACCGCCGCATACCTAACACGCCGGTTTTCCCGGCCTGTTTTAAATGTGGTGCTGTATGGCGTCGTTGGGTAGCGTAAGTGGTTGTGCCTGACGGATTAGGACTACGTCCTCTCTAGTGTGTATGTGGGATGGAGAAGGAAGAAGAAGCCTGTTATCTTTGGCTTCTGTGAGCCGGGCGCGGCGTTGTTTCCGGTGTTCGGCCCTGGCCTCTCTGGGACAGTAGGTCTCTGGCCACCTAGTGGGGTTGCTCGGTATTAAATGGTCGCGAGCTAGGGCATGAGCTCGGACATTGCCCTCTATGCCCTGGTGACCCGGAATCTACTCGAGGAGGACCTGAAGCGTAGGATGGTTGTGCATGTATTTAGTGAGCGTTGTGTGAGTGTGATCTGGGAGTATATTTTGTGTAAAAGCTCGTAGCGCTCTCTGACAATCTGTGCGTATTGTGATGGTGTCAATGTTGTGTGTATGTAGGCAAACGGCTTCTTTAATGGCCTGAATTTCGGCGGCGATAGGAGAAGGTACTGCTGCGTGCCTACGGATAGCCTCGTTATTCGGTCCCACAACTGCTGTGGTGGTCTCCTCTGGAGTATGCGCGGCGTCCACAAAGTAGGTGTCGTTGTCAGGCGTGCCTAGATGGTTAGCACATGCTTGTCGTCTGCCTTGGTGACTGTCCACATTCATATACTTGGGAATAGGTAAAACCTTTATGTTAGGAATAGAATCCCACGGCGGTGGTGCTGGCGGGATGTCTGGTAGATGCTTAATGTCATATCGCAGATCTCGTAGAATGGTCCGGCCTTGAGTAGACGTTGTTATTCGATGGTGTTGAGCTTTGTTATGGGTGCTAGTCTTTTCTTCATGCGTGTTGTGCATCGAGGTTGCTTGTATATCTGTGTTTTTGGCATACGGTGGGACTCCGAGCTCTACTCGCTGGCATCTCCGTACCATGGCTTCGAGTTTCTTTTGCTGCGTTTGGTTGAGGCGAATGTAGGATATGCGTACATGGTTCTCGAGTAAATGGTTGCCTCCATGATTTTTCCGATTTCGTGTTCTGTAAGGCCCGACTTGCGCTTAGTTATTCTGTTTATCATGTGTACGATCTGGTGTACCTGCTGCGTAGTGCGCTTCATTCATTCTCTACTGCCTCCAACTTGCTGCCAATAAAAACCTACAATTTTTATGACGCGTCTTCGTGTGATGTGAAGGCCGTCAAGATGAAGCATAACTAGATTTCTTGTATATTCAGCCATCTTGTGGTAGGCGTTGAGGACTACAGCGCATTCGGATTTCTCCGGGGAGCAATGTAGGCCAATACTTTGTGCAAGTGTGTCCAAGAAATACAGTACCACCAGAGTTTACACTACGGACATCAAACACTTATGGTGGCCTGTAAACAAAAGCATCATTGTCACATAACGCTGCTTAAAAAGACAATGAAGATGATTGGAAAGTTTTATTTCACTATTAAAACAGGTCTTAGACATGACCTATGCAATGCTAACCAAGTTTTAGCCCGAACAGACACCTGCGTGTTGCCAAAATGAAACACGGCCTGCAACGAAGTTATGTGACAAAGAGGTTTCTTTTTCTCACAAGCCATCATGTTTGTTTTAGTCCTCTGCTCGCATTGTCTGATGCTTTCGCTGCCAGTATTTTAACTGTTCGCTAAGCACACTCAGCTGAAGCTTGTTTTGCTCTTCCAGGAATTGTTGCTACTGGATCTCCCCTTTGAATCGTTCTTATAAAATCTTCATTTGAAGATCGTGTTGTTGCTGGTTGAACGGCATCTGCTGCTGTAATGTTTCATTATAACAGTGTGTTACGAGTTTGGTACGCTTTGTTGCACTGCCACGGTGACCTGGCTGCCTAAACAAACAAAAACGTGTTTGCACTCACAAAAGTGTTTTACAAAAACGCAAGCGATTTCAGGGGTTGATATACAATAAAAGTGATATAATTATCTGCTTCTGTGGCTTGGGGTAACTCAAACCTGGGAACGGTTTTTGGGGGAACCATGTCACCCTAGGAAGGTTAAAAATAAGAACTCCAAGGCCTTCTTTTTTACCCAAATTGTAGGCGTGTAAGGCTTCAAGACAAATCTTTTGCCCTAGAGTAACTCGACTGCCGCCCCTGTAAAAGTATTGTCCACGATGCTACTAGAGAGATTTAGTATAGCATACACAAGCATTTTGTGTATGCAAAAAATAGCGTCACCACAGGTTTTATATGACAACGTTATTTTTTAGCGTACTCAATACTCACTCCATATTTCGGAGTTTTGCAACGAGTACAAAAATTCCGATCTTCTGTGATGCCTGGTCCCAGCACGTCGCTGCATTGTAGTTGCAGTACCGTTGTTGCTTATGACAGTCAAGGATCCAGCAGGAGGTAAATGAAGGTTGCGTGGTCGGCTGCGTACCACATGGTTTAAGAAATTTCAGATTATTATGTCATGACTCGGTCACCCTAGCCTGGGCATATTGGTGCATATCAGGCTGAAAAGGAATAGATTTAAGACCTAGGAATAATAAATTACCTGTAACTAAATGACTAGAAAAACGCATTCAGCCATTCTGGAGCTCAAAATATTCTTTGAGGTATTTTTATTACTACGGATATATAACAAAAAGGGAGAAAACAGGGACCGGTTTCAGGTTTACGGGGAGCACTCAATGCAAACATTGAATCTCGCATAAGTAAGACGGACATGACCAAGCACAGCACAAGAAAGTAAGTCACTGGACGCACAATAGTGGAGTGTTTTTACAGGCACCGCACTGAACGTTCACTCACTGATAATGCACTGTTAAGTTTCTTACATGGACAACACAACAGTAGAAACCGCACACACATATGCACAAAGACTAGGTACCATTATTGAATTAGACCGGTACTTACAAGACAAAATTCAAGTTTCCCTACCAGCTTCTACTTTCTTGCTTTGCTTAGAAATTTAGCAAATTTGCTGCAAAGATGAAGATAAAAACTCAAAAATATGCTTTTGCATAGAAAAACTAGTGAGGCTACTTCGGACATCACACAACCTCCAGAAGAAAGTCAAGATACTGAGCTCTCACTCCAGTCCAGGTTGTTTTGTTCCGTTTTCTGACCGAAGATAGATGAACTATTTGACATTCGGCCTGCACCAGATATGTTACCTGTCAGGTAACAGTATCTGCATCAGCAAACTTACGTGTTCAGCAGCAACTCTCCCGGTTCATCAAGGTGTTCCATCTGAATTTCCTGTGTGCCCATTTGCGTGTCTTGGGAACACGCTGTAGGCAGAATTCTAGTTCAGATTGAGCTGAAGGAGCACATTTTGGAAGTGGAAATCAGTAACAGTGCACCAGTTTTTCTGATAGTTGGGGCACTCATATTCGTGGGCATGCAAATGAACTAATATTGAAAAACGTTCCACAGCATGGGAGTGCGAAATTAAACGCAATTTCTGCTTTCTTGCGGCTGCTTGTGCTTGCAACGGCCTCAAGATGGGGTGACACACATGTTCCAGGTTCTGGCGCAGACACTTGGCTGCAGGTAGTACAGTAACCTCTATTCAGTGGCGTACCAACTCGTTTTTGAGTGGGGGGGCAAACCAGACCCCCCCCCCCCCCCCCCCCGGGTCGCATATTTTTACTATACTCTGCGACAACTTTTGGCAATGGAGTGGAAGGTACGGGCACGCGTTCCCTCTCTCATTTTGAGCGCAGTAAAGCTGTGCGCGGGCTCTCTCCTTTCCCCATTTCCGGGGAGAGGAGGAAACCCCGCGCACACTCAAAATTGGAGAGGGAGCGCAGGTCTGTACCTTCCACTGCATTGCCAAGAAAAGTTGTCGAACTTTTGCCGAATCGAAAATTCGGTGCTGAATCTCGGGATTTGACGGAGCCGAACTTTTGCCGAACTTTTCTAAAGATTCGGCGAAGATTCGGCAAAAATACACTTTTCCCAGACTTAGCGTTGATATTTAGTTTTTTCTGAAAAAAAAAAGGATGTTTTTTTTTTCTTTCTGAACTTAAAGGACCTTGGCAACGATAATCAATTGGAATGTTTTTCACTCTACACGAGCTTACTGGCACACCTAGGACTCAAGGATACCCACACGCAACGCCACTGGCCAAGAAACTCCTTTGTTGCGGTGTAATTTCAAGGACAAAAACGATCATTTTCATTCAATCTCTCCTTTGCCAAATTTGATGACGTAAGGTGGGGATCGCAGTACACCCAAGTGACGATATTTGAATGCGGTTCATAGATTGGACCCGAGCATCGCGTAGGCACTCGACTTGGGCTCGTGATAATTGCTAGCTCGAGAAGCATTCGGGTAGTGACCCGTGCCCAATCGCTGCAACGACGACAACAGCCGAGAAATAACAATGTCTGGAACTCGGCGCGTGTCCTGCGCTTTGCCGACCCCAGCGCGTGGCTATAATCAACACTCGCGGCATATAATCGGCTCCAGATCACGTGGCCGCTTGTTCTGGCTGCGAGTTGAGGGGGTGAACGCTGCTCGTTTTTCTTTAATTTTTTTCTGGGACTTCTATTGCGTGGGGTGAAAAACGAACGCGTGTTTCATAGGTCATTAACGCCAGGGATCCGTTTTAAGCGGTATTTGCGCAAAGTACAAAAATTGTTGCATCGCTCCTTTAAATACAACATGTGGTGCCTATTGGCACAGTTATTACTAAATAAGGTGATATTCTACAAGATAATTTTATTGTTGTCGTTTTTGCGTATTTATTGGCAATTTTAGTGTCTGCTTGCAGAAAGTAACGTGATCACAAGGTTGGGTAGTAGCCGGCGCAGTCACGAATCCAGCTACGAGAGCTTTGATTTTGAGGCTTGATCAGCGCACACCTGCAAGTGTGTTTACATTGTTAAAATAAAGGCAATCACTGCGTTCTTACTTTCTCTGGGAGTCACCGTTTCGCGCGCGAAAACGAATGCAACGGTTGCTCAGCCTTCAACAAAAGCGATAACAATATTGTAAATATGCATGTTTTTCGATTTGAGTCACTTGACGTGAGCTTTGCATGAAAGTGTACGTTCCATATTCGCAACGTGCCGTTTTTAACCTTTAAAATTCTCGTTTCTGGTGTTAGGACACACACAGACGTTTAGGAAGATGGGGAGAGTTAGGAATGGCGGTTGTGCAACGTCGGCCATGATAGTTATGTGTTTGCAGATACTTGAAAATCGCGAATGACGCGAACTAAAAAACAATGTTGTTCTGTTTTGGCAGAAACTACTTGTGAGCCGAAAACAGGATTGTTATAATAATAATAATAATAGTAATAATAATAATAATAATAATAATAATAATTTTTTTGCACATACTGGAAGGGGCCCATGTTGTGGTGTGCGGGGCTAGGCAGATAGGTGAAAACTCTTACGGAGAGCGCCTGCCAGCCCGCCACCACATGTGAAAAAAAAACAGACATATAAATGTGCGGAATGCACACACATAAACTACATAAAAAGGAAAGAAAAGAAGGGGCAAAACGTGTATCACACTACTACGAGGACGCCAGTCATACATTCTGGCCAGCTCTCGTGACTCTGCCCTGTTTGACGGCAGTGGGCTAAGCACACTGAGCATAATTGTCAGTTGTCAGTCAATGTTTCAACTACCTCGCTGCATCAACGAAAAGGTCACATGAAAATCACGTTATTCAGAATGCACCACATCATTTGTCACTTGCGCAGTGGACTGCGTAAGTTACACACTGGTCGATCTTCTGTTCTTGAGGCAGAAAATATTGAAGACCACACTCGCAAAAGCTCACAAACGCACAGTTACCGTGTCGCCTACTCCAAACCTCGCCGTAAGCGCTGCTTGTACTAAACTGTACGATGGTAACCGCGCGACTGCGCGGTGTCCATTTGCGATCCATGGCCCCGTCGTGTTCGTGCGCGTGCGCAGACATTTGCCGGATTTTTGCCGAACCTTTGCCGACCTTTCCTTCAAAATTTCGGCATGTGCGGAACTTTGCCGAAGCTCAAGTACGGCGGATTCGGTCCATCACTAACTTTAACGGCGCAGGCGATAGACGTTCTAGCAACGACGCTCACACCGGATCGGCTGTTCGGCAACGTGCGGGAACTTAAATTTCGGATTCGGACGGCGCGTGTATCACTCGAAGCGCGTTAACCCACCCGCTCTTGGCGGCGACAGTGTGCGGCTGCTAATTGCGAAACTATTAACCCACTTAACCCCCCCCCCCCCCCCCCTTCGGTACACGCCGCTTTGCGGCGTTCAGCCGGCAACCCAACCACCGCTGTCCCCCCTGCACCTCCATAATAGAGTCCCATACGACTTAGCTCAGCGATGTTTCGTCGACAACATTCGTTTTTTTTTCAGTGTTAATCATAAAAAAAGAAATGTCTTAAATATCGCCAAATGCCCCGACAAAACAAAATGTACGAGGAAAAAAAAAAAGAAGTAAGCCCACACCGTGGATAGAACCCGGGTCTGCTACGTAGGAGGCAGCCATCTGACTACTAAGTTACGGTACCGCTTCGGGAACTCGCATTGTAACCTCTGCCTATGTTGACGGCGACAGCACCCATTTCCATGAACCATCCATTCCGGCGTGAGCGCCGTTGCTGGGCTTTGTATCGCGTTCGCGTTAAAAATATGCCCCCGCGGGTAGGGAGGCGGTGCCCTTGGTATTCCTTGGGCGCCGCCGCCCATTGTTTGCCCTGCCCAGTGGCGGCTGTTTCAGGGTGGGCAAAACACTTACTTTGCCCCCCCCCCCCCCCCACACACACACACACTCTGAGAACTGGGGGGGTGCAAGCGCCCCCCTTGCCCCCCAGATTAATACGCCTATGCCTCTATTACAAGATTCACGGTTCTTCTTACTTGGCTAGCACCCATACTTGGTTAGGTATTGTTCGCAGCTAACAAATCAACTAGCTTTTCACAGCTTCATAAATATGGGGAAAGGGGGGGGGGGGAGGATGTAATCGTCTTTTTGTGTGCACTGGCTAAATTCTTTTACAATTCCACTTGCGTCGTCATCATTTTTTTGTAGGAAATATCAAGAAATAAAAATGGCTCGGCAATTTTGAATCCTGTGCAATGAAGTTTGATAAGGCCTGCTGGACTAAAGCAAAGCTCTGGACGTTCTAAATACACCCAAAAGTAGGGCATACGTGCTCAGTAGCAACTCCACTGGTAGGGGTATATGCTCCAGTGTGGCGTCTTCCACCAGTACACAATCTTGTTGAACGCAGCCGAAAGGTTCCTCTGGTGCGGTCGTTCTAATAAACGTCAAAAGTAGGGTTTCACATTTATTATAAATACGAAGTAGAATAACTCGATGAACTCACGTTTCTCCGTCCATCTCCACGTCGTCGTCGTAAGCACTCGTGTCTCTAACAAATTCGTGAGGAAGAGCATCTTTTATCGCGCTGTCCACGGCGGACGGCTCCTTCGGTGGTGCACCACCTCCCGTCCTCGAGAGTTTTTTTTTTAATAATCCCGCCAATTCTTTTTTGCTGTAAGCTTCATGCATCTCCATTGCTCTTTGATACGATAGAGGTCGCGAACTTTCGTCGTCGACTCCGCTCTGAAGTTTAAATCAATTACTTGCCAGGCCTTCTTTTTTTACGTTGACTTAGTGGTTGTTCGACTTGTCCTCGACGACAGCAATGTAAGGAAGAATCAGAACCAAGAGTCTTAACTCTTCCGTCTGGTCCCAGCTTTTACCTCGGGGCATTTTTTTTTTTTTTTTTTTGCGTGTAGGAGTTTATCACGCAAGAAACAAAGCACGACCAAAGTTAAAACGTAGTGTCTAGAGTACGGTCCGACGGCACGCTTTCAGAGCGTTCAAGTGCCTCCGACGGTACTCCACTCACGCGTTCAAGTGCCGTCTGAAAGTCTCGTTGAAAACAAATTCTCAAAGCGGTTTTTTCGAAGGTTTAGTATAGCTTAGTGGTAAGATGTGTGCTTCATAAGCAAGCTGTCCCGGGTTCAATCCCCAGTGTGGGCTAAATTTTTTTTTTCTCGAGCAGTTAATTTGTCGACAGATTTGGCGGTGTTTACATTTGTCTTTTTACGATTAACACTGAAAAAAAAAAATAACGTATGTTGTTGACGAAACTTTGCTGAACAAAATGGCATGGGACTTCGTTTCCGGAGGTGCATGGGGGACAACAGATACGCCGGAAGTTCTTCCTCGTGCAAAATCGCAGATCACCAGCTGGGAGTCGCTAAGGATTTTCCTCGCTTGGGTTGTTGCGAGGGCTAGCGCTATGGCCAGTTCTTGGCCCTCCTCCGTGTGTTTGTTCCGGATGGAACAGGCCGCAAGCACTTTGCCCAAGTGGCCGATGACGGCCGAAATCGTAGATCCACGCTGTTTGTAAATGGCCGCGTCTGTATAAACGACTTGCGGATCCTCTCGAAGTTGTTTCTCAAGTTCTTGGGTTCGCAGCTCTCTGCGCTTCTCCATGTATAGTGGGTGCATATTCAGGGTGGAACGCGGATGCTTTTCCGTATTTCGGTGGGGATAGGGAGCTTGTCGCCGAATGTCTTCTCATATGGAATGTGCAGGCTATCTAGAAGGTGTCTGCCAGTGTCCGTCTTGGTGAGGCGTTCGAGGTGCGCTGTGGGTTGCGCCTTGATGAGTTCCTGGAGGGTGTTGTGCCCACCGAACGCTTCAAATTTCTTGTTTGAGGCGCATATTGGTATTCCTAGGGCTTGCTTGTGTTCCCTCTTGATGAGGCTGTTGATCTTCTGCTTCTCTACCTGCTTGAGCGGTAGGAAGGAGGTCACGTATATGATCCTGCAAATAACAAAGGCCTAAAAACATTGGGTTGTGTGTATGTTTATACAGCCGAAAACGTGGTCTGCCTCAACGGGTGACAAGTATCCCAGCTGTGCGAACGCGCAGACAAGCCTTATTAGTGTATTTTCTTTCATGCCCCTGTGCTTGCTGGCAATCCGCCTGATTAGTTTCGTGATTTGGTGGGTTGTCTTTTCCAGGCATTGTACGGTCTTGCCGTTGTGCCCGTTAGCTTGCAGGTGGAGGCCGAGGATTCGAATTTAGGCCACATCGGGGATCCGAGTTCCTCCCACTCTTAGCGTTATGCCGTGAGTCTAGGGGCCGTCCTTGGGTTTTCTGCCCTTGCGCGTGGGCTTGTAGGTGAGCTGCTCCAATTCTTCAGGTGAGCACGAGAGGCCTAGGGTTTTTGTGTGCGCCTCGACAGCGTTGATCGCCTCCTGGAGGCAGTCTTGTATGTCGCCTTATCGGCCGCCCACAGTCCAGAGCGTGACGTAATCCTCGTGAAATGCTGTGGTGTACTTCGTCAGTACTCTCTAGCCTGTTTTCAAGTTCTATCATGGTAGGCTTGAACAAGAAGGGGGAGATGACCGAGCCTTGAGGGGTCCCGGTGCTCCCCGTGGGGTCTCAAGTGATTCGTGTGTGGTGCCACTTTGAGTTCCGCCGTCCTGACCGTGAGAAATTCTCTGATGTAGTCGTATGTGTTTTGACTATCGCTAGGCTCTGGAGGCTTCGAAGTATCGCCTCGTGCTTGAGTTTATCAAAAGCTTTGGTAAAGCCTAGTGCGACTATTACGCGGCGGTCTGTAGCCGCCTTGTCCTCGGTATTAAAAATTTGGTTTGGCAGCTGTAGCATAAAGTTTTGGGTCGACAGTCCGTCCCTGAAACGCACATTCACTGCAGGTAGAGCTGGTCGTCCTCCATGTGGTCATTGATCCTAGTGAGGACCATGTGCTCTAGACGTTCTCCAAGGCACGAGGTGAGATAAATCGGCCGAAGGTTCTCTGCACTGAGAGGTTTCTCCGGCTTGGGTATCGGCCGAATTAATGACTTCTTCCATTGCTTGAGCAGCGTCGCCGTGTCCCAGCATTGGTTAAAGTAGTCGAGTGGGAGTTCATATTCCTCGTTCGCGAGGTTTCGCAGCATCTTTTTGGTAATGCCGTCCGGGCAGGGGGCCGATTTGAGTTTGAAGCCTTAAATGGCTGCCCTGAGTTCCTCCACGATGAAGGGTTGGAAGAGGTTTGCGTTTGGAGTGCCTGTGTAATCTCCATGCGGAACTCGGGGGTGTTCGGGAGTGTATTTGGCCGGCATCGCTCGAATGGTGTCGTTTACGTCTCCCCGATTGTGCGTATGGAGGAGTTTCTCCATACCTCTGCATGTCTCAGTCTTGCTTTTGATGGGGTCTATGAGGTGCCTTAATATGTTCCACGCCTTGGCCGTACACAATTGGAGCTCCGTGCGCTCGCATAGCGCGGGCCGATTTTGCAGCACGAGCTTGTCAGCATACTCTTGTATTTCTAGGTTGAGCTTCTCTATGCGTCTTTTAAGCGGGCGGTTGCGTTTATTTCTCTAGAGCCGTTTCTGTAAACTCTTTTTGGCCTCCCACATGTGCAGGAGTCTGGAGTCTGCCTGTCGTA
Organism: Ixodes scapularis; assembly: GCF_016920785.2. Classification (NCBI taxonomy): domain Eukaryota; kingdom Metazoa; phylum Arthropoda; class Arachnida; order Ixodida; family Ixodidae; genus Ixodes; species Ixodes scapularis. The sequence continues at coordinate 98,712,518 of NW_024609857.1, forward strand.
GCCTGCCTTCCTTGGGAAGGTGGTGGTGGCTTCGTCTGCCATTTTTTTAATTTTAGTCGTCCATTCTTCGATATCGCGAATGGCGATTTCCACCTATCGGGGGCATTGCCTAAATTTCTTCCAGTTACTGATTTTTCACAATACACCTCTGGCTTTGCTCAGATCCGCTGCATTTTGAATGGCCGTAATGACGTGATTGCTACCCAGGTCCTGGCCGAGGTTACTTCATTCGACGCTGTTGCCTGTGGCCAGGTTTCGAACGAATGCGAGATCCGGCGCCTCGTCTCTCGTGACGCATTTTCCCTGCCTCGTAGGTTGACTGGGATCTGTGATCAACGTCAGGTCTTCTGTCTGCGCGTCTGCCCACAAGTTCCTGCCCTTAATCAACTTCTTCGCGTACCGCCATGCAGTGTGGGCCGCGTTAAAATCTTCGAGTATTACTAACGCGTGTCCCCTGGTGACTCCTATTGCCTTGCGGAATATGTTCGCAAATCTGTGCTGCCTCCTGGGACTGCTATATAGATTTAGAACGAACAGACTGGAGTCGTCTCGTTTGGATGTGGAAGCGATTTCTAAGAGAACGTGCTTGATTGTCTTTTCTTCGGTGTCGTGCTGGAGCGTCGGTACATTTCTTCCGACCAGGGTGGTAACCGCGGTCGTCTTGTTTGTGGCGTTTAGGTTCATGAAGGCCCTGTAGCTTTCAAGCTTGGCTTTGCCCCCCGTTTCTTGCAATGCTAATATATCGGGAGGCGCCTGGTGTGTGCCTAGGTAAAATAGCACGTTGCTTCGCTTCTTTCGGAAACCTCTCCAGTTCCACTGCCAGAGGCGGTATTTGGGATATTTAATTGTTGTCTGCGGCGGCATGGTGGTTGTAGTCAGCGGTTCTGAGTATCTTTTGAGCTGCGTCTGTCATAGGGTTTGCTATGCGTCGATTTCTTTTTAATTAGAGCTGCCTCCATTTTGCTCATTCTGGTGCTCATCTGGCTTACTGTTGTGTCTATCTGGCTATACCTGTCGCTCATACCTGCAAGGGGGCGGTGCAGTGCTTCTTACATCGCCCAATAGCGTCTTGTACGGCTGCCTTCACTTCGGCCCTGGTGGCGTTGCCAAAATTCTCGAGTTTTCTCTCGACTGTTTCCTCCAGTGTTATCGGCTCGCGCTCCTTTTCTGCTCCTTTGCGCGGAGGGTCGGAGTCTTCGCCTAAGCTGTGGATGTGTCCTCGGGTGGGGCCTTGCTCCTAGGTATCTGTTCTTCCCTGGGTTCGGATGCTTGTGCGTTAGAACTTGGGATTTCGGGGGCCGCGGGTGCGGTCTCTTTTTCTTTTTTTCAGAGTTTCTAATTTCATTTTAAGCTTTATATTCTCTTGAATAACTAATTCTAAGAGCTGCCGAATTCGTGCGAGTTCGAATCGCTCGTTCTGTTTTGTGTTAAAGGCGGGTATCCCTATCTGTCTAATATAAGCTTTTTGGAAGACCGTGCTAGCTCAGCTCACCAGTTCTTTCGGGGGGCTTGCAGGGCCGCCGTCGATGCGGCAGTCGTAGGCCTGATCCTCCCGGGGTGGGCGCCCTGCATCACGGGCCCCTGTAGATGTGCTCGCCTTGCTCTGGTCTCTGCGGGTATGGCTGTCTAGTCTCGAGAGTCGCGGGTCTTCGCGGCTCTCGGCCATTGACTTGTGGTTTCCACAGCCAGATAGACAAGGGAACGATACGGGTTTGTTCCTCCTCGTCGTCGACGGGCTTCTTTCGCGTTTTCGTTCTTTACTGCGCGATTGTCTTCCCTTGGAGCTTCTCCGCCGTCTTTCTGTTTCATCACGTCGGAGCTTCTTTTCCCACTTCCGCCGTCGGAGCAGGTATACGGGGTCTGGAATCGTTGGTGACACTTCTTGTCTCCCGTGGGGTGCCCCTTACCATAAAGTGCGCACTTCGTCTCGCATGCGTGATTTTCGGGAGGTTGTTGCATGCCGCAGACCTTGCAGTACGTGATTTTGTGTTTCGGGCACACGTCAGTTCTGCGCCGGAGTTTGCCGCAGGTTTCGCAGATTTCATGCTTCTTTTTGTGTAGGTTGCCTCGCATTTCTGCTCCTCGATAATAGACGTATAATAAGGGACTTCTCTTCCTTCGAAAAGATTGATGACCGAGCTGGATTTGCCCAAGCGTCTTGCTTGTAGTATCGTTGGATTCTTCCGGTATAAGAGGTTTCTCGTGATGTCCTCTGGGGTATCGTAGTCTGGAATGTTATGTATAACGCCTCTGGACGTGTTGCGCGGCTGTGCCGGAAACGCCGTAGCTTCGTAAGTTGCTCCGCCGACGGGGAGTTCTCGAATCTTGGAGTAGGCCTCCGCACCGGTTACCGAGGGAGTGCTGATGACGAAGGTGTTTTGCTTCATTCTGGTGCGTAGAATATCGTCCGCCGCTTGCTCAGGTTCAATCCCTCTCGCTCTGGCAAAACAGTCGCGTAGTTGCGCTTCAGTGAGTTCGAACACGCTGAGGCCGTTTCTCTGACGGTCAACAATTTTAAGGTCCTCTTGCGGCAGGTGCGGAGGCAGGGGAGTTTTTATTTTTTATTTGTTAGCTTTCTTGATTGCTGTTTGGAGGTAGTTGACTCCGGTAGCCTGGTCATGGCTTCCCGCCGTCGTGTTTTCTAGCATGAGGCTTAGATTTTCGAGCTCTAAGCAGCGCAGATTCTTGTGGCTTAGGAGCCATCCGAAGGTATCGTCGAGTGAAAAGGCTCACCTTCGACTTCCATAGTCTTTGGGTAAAGGTGCCTTACGCTCTGGCTGTGGTTTTTGTGCTGCGCTTGCCCCTCATCGGTCTCCTCCTCGGCAGGCATGGCCGACCACACCGGCGGTGGCCCGGCTGGCAATAGGCCTAGCACTGCGCTGGGTTGGCACTGGTCGAAAGGTGGGGTGATACCTCACTACAACAAACACGGGTGGCCCAGTGGGTGGTGTCCGGTGGTGTGGGCGGTCCTTAGGAAAAAGTATCCCTACCCGAAAGGCACTTGTTTGAGAACGTTTCGCTGGGAGAGATGGAAAAACACGGAGCCGATGCGAAAGTGCGTTCGCAGTGCTCCCTTTCTCTCCTTCCTCTCTCTGCACTAGGAAGAATAATATTGATGACGGAAGGGCCAGTGCCAGTCGCAACGCATTGCAAGTGCGTGGGGAGGCTGGAAGCCGCAGAAAGCGATGCTGATAAATTATTTCTCTCTCTCGAAGTGCTTGCAGCACAACGATCATCACTTGGTCGGTCTATTCGTCCCCCGCGAAATTCGATGCTCCATAAATCACTGCGCAAGAGACAAGAGGACTGAGGCGAGAGCTTGAGGTGGAGACGCAACAAACACGTTAATTTGTTATAAATAGACAAAGCAAAAAAGAACATCTATCTGGCTTGCCGGAAAAAAACATGCGGTCTCCTCGACAGACACAATGACGGCAACTTCCATAGAAACAAAGGACTGCAGAATTTGTTTACCGTCAAAAGATTCGTTTGAAATTGCGAAACTTTTAAAAGAATCTTCCGAATTCATTTTACCAAATTATTCGCGTCATCGGAATTCAGTGTTACTTGTACATTTCCCTTGTTTAAACACAGTTTTTCACTCCTACCTACAGGTAAGGCCAGTGGAATCTTACTCGCATTCGTAAACAGCTGACATTTTGAGCAGTACCATAAACCCTCCAGTTTAACCCCCACTCTATCCATGGGTACGCGATACTAACTGTAAACAATAAACAGAGTCACTGCTGCATATTGGTTCAATAGCCAATCTGGAAAGCGGGCATTTTTGTTAAAATTAAAAGAACCCTTCCCCACATATATTTACTGGCGCGTTTAACGGACACCATCCTTGGTATAAAAAAAAATGGTATGAGAACGGCATCAGTGAGAGTTAATTGTAAACGACGCTCACAAGTACAATTTCATCATAACAAATTATGAGAATCCGGCCTTTTGCTAAACAAACAATCTCTATTTCTTTTAATTATACGCTGGCATTTTGGTATTTCGTAAACAAGCTTACTTGCTTTGTGAATGTTGGAACCGTAGTGTCATCTCTAGCATAACAATTATTGCTCAAGTTTAGTAACCCGAATAATGGGAAAACCCTTATTACACAAAATGGAATTGCTTCTGCAAAAAGTTTGACAAGTGCAATTCTATCACCACAACATAGCATATTATATTATAACATAGACACTGCAGTTAGAGGGACTACAAAAACAATCCGAGTACAGCAAAGTACTCGGGAAGATATAAATTAAGACTATTAATTAGACCGAGCTATCTCTTCATAAGTCAAAAGTGGAGACAAAAAAGAGACAAAAAACGAAGACGGTACAATAAAATCTAGGTGAGCGCGAGAGTCGAGACCGTGTTGAGCGACATTTAGGCAAGCTCTCCCAGTGACGCTGTATATGTAACAATCCAAGAATTTATCCCAGAGAGCCTAATACGTGGATGTGGTATATCATGCCAAGTTCAATTGCCTCTCTATAAAAACATAAAAGCTTTCTGTTTTTTTATAATTTTCCAGTATCATGCCTCCCGAACGGCAATAGCTAAGTTGTTTTCAAGCATATTAAACGATGTGCTGCAGGATTAAATTCAATTCTCCTTGTAGCTTGTCAAAACACCTTGCTAAAGGAGTCATTGATGATTGGTTGTTTCTAAAATATCTGAACGCGTCGGTCCCTTTAAAACACGTCACCACAGGTCTGAAGGGACCAGGTCATTGTGCACATGCTTATCTCAATTTCAGGGCTGGACATTGTCCGAGGTGGGGTTTGGTGTCGCCCTTCCGAAGGCCCCCGGGCTCATGCTTACGTCCATTCGCTCATCGCCCAGGTCTCGTCAGAAGTGAAGGCAGGAGACGATGTGACAGGACGGAAAAACTAGTTTATTTGCATGGGTATAAGTAGTAGCGTAATGGCAAATAGAGCAATACAATGTGCAGCGGACAGTTCCTTATCTAATAAATGACGGGGGTCTGGAGCTGCCGTGCTATTGGTCGGTTAATCCTGCATTGCGAAGCTTGCTTGGACGTAAACAACCTCTTCTCGGCATTGATGCTCGGACGTTGTTACATGCAGGAGACGCAGACGCAAAATTCCGCGCATCCTTTCAGGTTCGGATATTGTCTGGCGTTCGCGTGGAATGCAGACGCCTCCATGGAAGCCAGACGCCGTAGGCACAAGAAAAGGACGGTAACGTATGTCCCAATCCACTTGAACCGAGGACCGAGAGAAACGCTCCTACGATTCCAGGACATACAGATCGAACGTAAGAAAAGGGCTCGGATCGCGCGCCAACAATCTCGACGTTCGCTTGGTAGTCGCCCGCACAGGAATGCAGGGTCGATCTCAGCAACATCTTCTGGGAGTCTATAATCCCTCGTAGGTGTCCGGTTATAGCCATATGGGAAGACCGCATGTGTAGTTTCTATCTTTCATCTAGGCGAGTCGCCCTTGTAGGCAAGTTCATATCGTCAGTATTTTTAGCAAGACGTGTTGCCACATTTATAAGACGAATGTTGTTTTAGGGAACAACAAAATTCAGGTGCCTAACAAATCGTGCATTCTACCAAACCTTCGTTTTTGTACCCGGACACAGTCATTAATTCTCCCCCTAGAAGATCAGCCGGTCGCTAAAAAGTTTGACAAAAGTTGCTTTTCCCACTGCGTTCACCCCTAAGCAGACAGTGCTGTGGAAGCTACGTGCTCCTTGGGCCAGCCACACGCTCCTCACGGCTCGGTTGTAACGTGTTGACGCTATTGACACCACCACAACGCCTGACAACGCCGCCAAAGGCAAAACTCATAACCACGCCAGTCTTGCTACGTCACAAATGCGGGGAATCTTTTTTTACTGTTTTTGTTTGCACCGGATATCCCATGACGCATCGCGCTCTCCGTTCGCTTCTCTTCGAGCGCTTGCTCGAGTGCACCGTTTGGAACGAAAAATATAGCCAGTCGTTCAAAATACAGACAGGTGATTACCATTGAGGGTTGCTATCCGTCGTGCTTGACTCGTTTCCGAACGAACTTTGAATATTTCCATTTTTGTTTCCGTACGCCTCTAAAGCTCTCGCCAAACTCCCGGCATTTAGAACGAAAAATATAGCCAGTCGTTGAAAATACAAACGGGCGATTATCATTTAAGGTTACTATCTGTCGTGCTTGACTCATTTGCAAACAAACTTAGAATATTTCAATTTTTGTTTTCGTACCCCTTAAAGCGCTCGCCAAATTCCCGGCATTTAGAACGAAAAAATATAGGCCTCCGCTCACCATAGATGTACGTGATTATTATTTACAGGTTCAGCTGATCCTATGCGACTTATTTTTTTTTAAATTTATTTGTATATTCCAGAAAACCCCATATAATTTTCATTTATATCCAAAACAAATAAAAAAGTTAAAAGGGTTACGTTATTTAAAAAAAAAAATTAAGATTGGAAGTGATTTTTTTATACTTCTGGGCACTTGAATGTAATTTTGCATCCTTTAACTGGTACGCGTCATGGAATACCTGCCTATACGTTAACCCCAAGATTTATTGACTTTCTCGAACCCTCGAGACGGGAATTTTATGCATCCGCACGTTCCGTACCGCAAACAAATCTTAGATAATTTTATGCGGCTGCACGCCCTAACAATTGGATGTTTAGAGGAACTTTAATAAATACTATGCCGCTGGTTGTTGTTTTGCTTAACTACATTTAAAATAAATTTGGAAAGCAATCCCTACTGAAAAAAACCATTTGAAATTCAAACGGGTGGCAAACTGGTCGCCCGTTTGAATCAAACCTGTCGATCCGTTTGGATCAAACGTGATTATGGGATACGGGTACCCGCTCGAAACGGTACCCGTTTGATACAGGTGCCCGTTTGATACGGGTGCCGTATGGTACGAGTACCCGTTCGACATGGCACGTGACCACACGTTTGAACGTGCCCTTCGAAATGGCAAATTATGCGCTAGCCCTAAATGGGTATCGTCTGGGAGGTTGGTTATCTTAAACATATTTAAGACGTCCCGAAACTCATAAACGTATTTATAACATGGAGAAAACACGTAGAACAAATGCACTCGCGTAGGTGCTTGTAAGTGGACAGGAAAGCCGACACAAAAGATTGTTTTCAATTCTCCTCGAAGTTTATTACCTCTTCTGTAGACAAGTACAAACGTGCAAGCGATCTGTGAACACTATACAGGTAGACTTTCGGGGAAATTATTCTCCTGGCTGCCGCGCGAATAGGCGCTGCATAATTCTTTAGATAATTTAGAAGAGTACGCCTAGAAGAACGGTCAATCGTTGCCAACACGTAGGTTGCAGTGCACTTCCCATAACAATAGCGGACTTGAAAGAGGTAATCCGTGATATTTGTCGACACGGTCAAAGCAGGACAACCACACAAACACAAACGAGAGGGAACGGCTCCTTGGAAGTTTCAACACGATGCGGCGCACAAGCTGTCATTTGCCGAACCCAACCAAACCGCGAGAATTTGCGACTTCTTTGAAGAATCGCTCGTTGCCGACATACACGTGGGTCTTTTCGAACACTGATAGCTTTGGTGCACATCCAATACGTTGTCGAGAGACATCCCAATAAGACCGCAGGGTTAGGTGACAGATTGAAGCAGGTAGGACGAGCGAACTTCGAGCAGCAACTGACAACAAGCAGACAAAGAAAAAAGCGGCTGCAAGGCGCGCCCTTCCGGATCTCGATGCTTATCAGCGTGTAGCTCGCGCGCTGCTGTGGGTCACGTGACAGGGGTGGCAAGAAAGGAGGGTGGGGGCGAGGTCAAGGCGCTGGGACCACCGGGACAGCCCCTCTCCCTCTCCCCAGGCATTCCAGGGAGATGCGTTTTTGTAGTTCCGAAGAACAAACGCGCGCGCGCGCGCTCGCTCGAGCTTTGGAAATGGCGGCGGGGCTGCCACAAGCTCCGCTTCCGCCCGAGCGAAGAAAGAACTCAGCGCAAGCTCGTAGTTTGAGTGCTGCAACGGCGGGCGTGCTCTCGCAATGCTCGATGTTCTTGCAGCCGCGTGTACGCGTGCTACCTTCGCTGCGTCTTGAATTAAAGTGAAACGGAGTCTAGACGTACATTCTTTCACGCGGTCGCGTCTTCTGCGAGAGAGATTCGAGCTGAATAAGTAAATTGAGGCAACAAAGATGGACAAAGTATTAAAGGTCTGTCAAAAATATCGGCTCACCAACGTCGCGCGTTTACGTAAAACAAAAAAAAAAGGTGTTAGTTTTAGTTGCAGTATAATCGAAAATCAGCGCAATTGAAATATAAATATAATTACTTGCATTACACGGACGATCTGAAATCGATGAACCGGCGCTCCCAGCCTTCCGGAAAACATTGGCTGCCACGGCTGAAACGCTAAGCGTGCCCACGCCGCCGATCTGTACGTTCAATATCAAACGGGCTCCGGAGAGCCGTTTGATTAAACCGGTGCAGTTTGCAACATGGTCGCCGGTTTGAGCAAACGTGCGACAACTTTGCCCAAACGAGTCGCCCATTTGCCCAGACGAGCGACCCGTTTGCCAAATAGGTGACCGTTATGGCTCATACGGGGGACCCCTTTGAGCCATACGGGCGACCCCTTTGACAAACTGGTGACCAGTATGGTTAAACGGTTACCGGTATGGACCCGTTTATTTTCATATGGGCGCCAAATGGCTTTTTTCAGTAGGGATGCCTGCCCTCTCAAAATAGCTTACTCTTCTTATTTAAAATTATTATGCTTTGTTAGCTAACAAATAAGCATTTTTATATCGAACCAATAACCTTTTTTTTGATCTGGCGTGTCATGTTTTTTATGCGGTTATTATATCCATGTGGCGGCCACCTAAATCAATTTTCATTGCTCTATGTTGCCTGAAAGTACCTGCATAAATATGTATCAGGCGGTCGAAAACTAGGGTAAGTACAATTTCTGATGAAAAAGAATGCGAATTAAAAAAATATATATATATATATTCATAAAAATGAAGTTGGTAAATGTCAAAGACAAATTATCAAACAATTTTAAAAACAAGCAATCCCATGTCGATTTTTATCTGGATGTAAAAAAAAGCCTTCGACTCCATAAAACAGAAAATGTTGTTTCATTAATTTCCATACTATCTATGGAATTAGAGGCTATGGGCCAGATTTAATTCGTTGTTTTTTATACGATCAGATCCATACCTGTCTAAAAGGCTACTCGCCCAAGCCTGTAATGATTACCTATGAGGTTCCGCAAGGATCAATTTTGGGACTATTGTTTGTTAGTATTTATATTGTTAACATCGGTAAAGATTCATCAAACTCCTAATATTACTTTTGTCAGTGGAGGAAACAACGCTGTTCTTATCTGGTAATTATTGACAGAATCTTGAAGCTGCGGCTAACTTGTGGTTTGATGTGCTATCGTCCTGACGTGATTGAAATCAGCTACAGTTGAACATTTACAAAACGAAATATACAACATTTAGGCAGTTGAACAAACTCGAAGACTGCGATGTTTGTTTCCTTCAAAATAGCATATTTGATTCAGTGTCAGTTTATACATTTTTAGAGGTTCTATTTAAAGAAAACTGGACCCTCCATATAAATAAGATCCATGCGAGCATCTCTCGATCCATCGTAACCATATGCAAAGCTTAATTGTTTATTCCAAGCTGGATAAGGCTTAAGATCTACTACTCTTTAGTGCATTATCTCTTCATGATTGTTTATTAATTCGTGGTATTACAACTAAGACAAAAAATAATTTATCATGCAGAAAAAAAAAGGAAGTACGCTGCACCGAAAATCTTAATCATGTCAACGATACAGCTACGTATTTTGTAAAGAACAACTTACTTAATATTAACCATCTGTTGTTTCATCTAGAACTTCCAGTTTCCTATGGAATGATGTAATTAGGAACCAAACAACATTTTTTATGATAAACCGTTGGAATAATATTGAAATATAATTTGTGACAAGAATCCTATAAAAGCCTCGGTTAATGACAGCCTGCCGGAACCAAAAATGGCTATATCTAATGCCTTATTTCATTAAAGAATCATCGAGATATATTGAAATTATACAAAATATTGTTTCTTATTAGAATTATGAAAGCCGTGTAAGAAGATATCTTCTGATGTGTCCTACATAATACAGTTTGCAAATTAATTTCCACATAACATGGTGTTTAGCGTTGCCCATGTAGTTTGGTGCTTTTCTTCATTGTAGCCACAGTATAAATATGACGTAGTTTTCCCTCTTCGTCAATGTTATAATAAAATATTATTTTGTCGTTGGTTTCCTCTAATGTTTTTTTTTCTTTCTCCTGTATTGTGTTTTGTTTTCATCCGCTAGCTGACGCAATGTGTCAGGGTGACTGGGCATCGTCAGGCAGGGTGTCTCTGGTGTTTTTTCTTTTTCACCGGAGACCTTTTGCCTAAAAGAAAAAGAAAACAAATAAATAACTGTTGTTCATCCTATTATCGCTGAGGCTCATTGGTAGAGTTAAGAAAATATGCTTGGCGTTTTTCTGCTTTCGCTTAGATTCTGTGGGTTTACACAAACCAAACATTAGCGTACTTGTATCTAAGGTTTCTTTATAGACCATATTATTGAACAAATTTACAAATACTAACTCCTCTGGTGTGATCCCAGTTTATGTGCTGTAGGGTGTAGTCACACGCTACATTCCGCTGTTGCTTCCGCAATACAGGCATATCATCAACGTTAACATAACTGATGACGGTAGGATGAAAAAGTTTGGAGAGACGGCCCAGTGTAGGGGGACATTTGGGACATTTGAAGCATTCAGGGCACTCACTTCGAGTGCAACCGGGCTGCAGCCAGATGCAGCTTAGAAGCAATTACTAATTGTTTCTGCGCCCTGTGACAGTATTTATAGAGAACAAGTGATAGTAGAAGCGACACATTTTACATAGACATGTTAATCTAAAATATGGTTGGAGCTGCCTGAAAAAAAAAAATATTGCTTTCTTTTACAAAAAAAAAAAAGACAAAAAAAAGAGACAACTTAGCGTTGAGGAAAAGAAGCGAAGATTGCGCTAGTTAAATCTCAAGGTGACTTCTAAAGAGGTTCTTCAGGATCCTGCATCAACGAAACAAGCTGCAGAGCGCAACCGCTGCAAATATATTAAACTGGCAGGTTCATGTTGAAAAAAACACAAAAAACAAACAAAGTAAGATGAAAAGGTAGTATATTAAAAATGCTTCCATCAATTAAATTCCCAATATTTTTGCCGTTTTGTTATTGAGACGACCCGTCTGAGAGCTGCAATAAACTGCCGCCCTCTGAAAATGAAAGCAAAGCATCAGTATTACGGACGAAGACTGATTAAATCCAAGTAAATGATAGAAGGAACGAATGATCCGCACAGATTCTAATGCCGATCGCTCAGCAACTGAGCAACCCGAATTCGTTTGAAGAAGTATTCAAGTAAAAAACTTCTTTGCGAAAGTTCAAACAGTATTCTAACCTCCGTGGTATCAGACCTCGCTAACAAGGATTACTTGTTTTTTTTTGTTTTTTTTCTTGGAGGAATCTTTTGTTACTGCAATCACGCAAACAAAATTATAATTTAAAGCGGATTTACGAACGCGGTAGAACAAATATCCCAAGACAAACTAGTATTTTGTTGCTGCAAAGGGGAGAACATCCGATTTCGCCGAAAGAGCGCCCTTTTCTAAACTTCGTCTGTCGGTGTCGACGAATGCGAAAAGCAGCGAGCACGTGAGCTTTGGTATGCAAATACTTCCCCAAACACGGCTCAACGCTTGGAACAAATAGTGCCACCCGCTGAAGAGAACTTGTCCACGTAGCGCGTTCAGATATTGTTTTCATAGTTCAACTGCACAAGAAAGAATTGTTATGTTCGGAACACTTCCAGTACTGACCCTTGTCAAAGAAAAAAAAGGAGCACTTGAAAAGATGCTGAGCCCGAGGTGTGTTGTACATGGCGTGCAATTTTGCGTGCTTCGTGCGCTCCTCGAGCGTCTGTTTACCGCCCCCCCCCCCCCCCCACACACACACACACACTCAAGCACGCAAATACGTGATTTTGTTTACACTCTACCTCAAGCAACGGCAGCGCGCGCTTGACTGTCTCGTCATCGGGCGTTCCGAGCACGTCCTCTACGTTGCCCTTCTTTGTGTTCCGATGCGCGGAAGACGAATTTTGGAACACTTGCTTGCCGTGTACAGACAGGTTTCCGCTCTGTTCCTCGGGCGCCACCATGTTTGTTTATGCTGACTCCATGACACAGTAGGGGGCTGCGCGTTTTAAAATATTCCTTTTTGTTCAGAAAACTTTGCACATATCATATATAGTGTAAGAATGCCAAAAATCCATATCACGAAGCTCCAAGAACAGCATAGATGCCGTGCGTGGTGTAACGAGCAAAAGCCTAGTTTTATGCGCAGCGCCTCGCTTCGCAGAAACCTGCGTTCGAGACTATTATTTCCCATTTTTTATCGATGGGGTCGAGTATTTCGGACACTGGTCTGTAGGGATTCCGAGTCAAGAGGTCCAACGAGTCAAAAGATCAAACACGTCAAAAGATCCATTGTTGGACCTTCTGACTCGTAGGACCTCTTGACTCGCCGTGGATCTTTTGACTCGTTGGATCTCTTGACTCGTTAGACCTCTTGAACCACATTCGATCTCTTTACTCGTACTTGGCGAGTCAAAAGATCCAACTAATCAAAATATCAATTATTGTGCCTTTTGACTCTTTGGACCTCTTGACTCCCTGCCCGATCACCCGGAAAGGGGAGGAAGGACTTTGAAGAGGAGCAGGAAAGAAAGAAGAGCAAAACTAAGATGAATGACGGCTTTCGGGTGGCAAGGATACATTGGCCTCGGGGACGAGAGGTTTTGGGATCCTGAATGGCTGGTTGTTTCACGGCGTTGTGCGTTTTCCACTTCAATCGGCTAGTGACCAACGCCATTTCTTCGTGCGGTATGCTCGAGTACCGTAGGAATTCAGCAAGAGTTGTGCACGCTGCATGATCGCGGCTACGCAGGTTATTTCTCGAATTTAGAAATCAACGAACAGTTAATCGGTGACTGAGTTACGAGGCGCGTGCAGACCAACACGCGGTTCTGACGTTCTGCCCCAGCGGTGGTACTGCTATCGGCATAGCGCATGCGCAGACGGTCCACTTGACGCCTCCACGCGCACGTGCAGTGCCGCCCCCCCCCCCCCCCTCGTGCGGAAACTCGTGAGGGCATGTATGGAAACAGCGCTTTGGTCTATACGCAGCGTGAGCTCAACTGGGAGGTAGGGTTGTGTGGATCATTTGGACAGCGTAATGTTGAGCAGTCATCCAGAGGGTCAACATGTCGCAGTATATTGCCGACCAGTGCAGCATGACTGCTGACTGGCACCACGCTGTACGGAGAACCAGCATCGGCGTGGGGCCGTGTAACCACTGCGTGGTGCACCTAAAGACCCCAGGCTATACTCAGTTTCACCCAAGGATGGACCGCAGCCTATGCTAGAAGCCGAGAGCGTCACGGGCCATCTCGCTCCGCGTGACGCCTTGAACACCTTTGTCTTCGAGGCATTTGAGAGTTGGAGAAGGACCCTAGTACCCTTTGCCTTGCTGTGCATGCACACGCTTCACTGGCTCGTGTTTAGGTTGAGCAGCAGTGATCAAAAGCCATGCACACTTTTATTCTTCTTTCGATGTATCGCGATAGTATACACACACACAGAAATATATATATATATATATATCTATATATATATATATATATATATATATATATATATATATATATATATATATATATATATATATATATATATATATATATATATTTGCATTAACACGCAAATTATACATTACTTCTCCTTTTAATGTACGGTACCTAGTCAATTTTGTCGCAAACTGAATAATTTTGTTCGCAAGTAATAAAGCCGAGGAAAAAAAACTGCACTGTACTTTCCACATTTTCGCGACGTATTTGAAACCTTGCATCCATTATTCATTACAGCAACCGCTTATCAAATGCTAATTTAAATCCCGATATATTATATATCGAACCTGAAAGTTTATAAGAAAGGAAACGTCTATTATAATTTCAACCCGCCTTTAAAAATATATCTTTAAAATATTATTTAGGATTATTTTTTATCATATTGCCTTCTCACATGCCAAGTTCGATATTTTACCTGCCCGAAAACAACCGGTGAATTATCGGGAGTTCCTCTCTTTGAAGTGGCCATCTAAGGCGCATCCTAAAGGAGCCTAAAGGTTCATTCACACTGCCGCATTACCTTAGTTTAAGTTACGTTACGAAATATTACGTAGAGGTCACCGTGAGCTCTGTGCTTCATATTAAGCGAGGCTACCCGCTCAAGGAGAAAGCATAACACCCGACATTCGAGACACGAATGTTTCGGAGACTTATACGTATCGTAACTTAACGTTACAAAATGGGGCAGTGTATATGAGCCTTTACACGATTTTGTTACTTTTGATAAATACTACTTAGAATCACTCTCTAACGTTAATAACTAAATAAATTTGCCTTAGTTGTTATTTTTAGGCAATGGCAGTCGCCAAAAAAATTCGAAAACTATGAGCATCGTTCATCCCCTCAACTCGGAGCCAGAACAAGCGGTTACATGGCCTGGTGCCTATTCTATACCTTCAACGTTAATCATACCCACGTGTTGGGGTTCATAAAAAAGAGAACGCGTGCTGAACTCAGACATTGTTAGAGTTGGGCTATTCTCATCTCCGCAGTGGTTGGACAGAAGCCACTACCCGAGCGTCCGCCGAGGCATTGATAGTTACCAGCTGAAGTCGAGTGCTCACACCGTTCTCGTGTCGAATCCATACATGAGCCGCGCTCGACTGTTGTCAGTCGGGTAATTTCGATTCCACAATCACGTCATCCAGCTTTTCAAAGGCAAGAAATAGTTCACTTTTATGCTCGTAATTTCACAATTTCACTGCGACAAAGAAGTTTCTAAATCAGTGGCGGTATGTCCTGTATACCTGTGCCAGGTTGGGACCAGTACGAACCGGCAAAGTCATGAACGTTCCAACCCGATAACATTTCATGAGCCCTTTAAAAGGACCGTGAAATGATTTTAACCTTCAAAGAATCTGGTGCGTGTCACCTTCGTTTAACTTACCTTAGCACGTGTAAAGAAAAAATAAAACACGCCCTGAGCCCTCAAAATACGGCGAGTGTGCAAAGAAATCACGAAGAGAAAAGGGGACTATTTTCCTGTCCTGCAGCCGCTTGCGCCGGCCAAGAAAACTACGCGCGTGACGTGGACTGGTTGAAAGTGTATGTGTTAGCAAGCTCAGTAAGTGTCTGCTCGATTTGAGGCTATTTTTTTTAAATGTTGTCGTGAAAACGTGAGCAAACGCGTCGAGCCTTAATATTCTTGACTTTTATTACGCAAAGTTGTAGTGGCGCCATCTATTCGAAGCGAAGAAAAGCGTTTCCTCCCCACTTCCCACAGCCAGCGATACGAAACTGGATGTCTCCGGGTGCCCCCTCGTGCCGGTTTTCCGGCCACAAACCGGAAAACGGTGCGTAGTTGAGCAGTACATCAAACTTAAATCTGTTTCACTTTTTTTTGAACAAATACTAAGGCATTTATAATCAAAAATCGTTTTCTGATCTTTATTGTATATTGCCTCCCCGCGACTAGGGGACGAGTGGTGAGGGGCTTTCCGTGACCCCTTTGCTATATGAAGCGGCAGTTCTTGAGTAATTGGAACTATTGACCCGCAATGGGTCTCTTGACTCGTGTCTGCCGAGTGAACAGATCCAACACATAAAAAGATTCATTATTGGACCTCCTGACTCGTTGGACCTTTTTATTAGTTGGACCTCTTGACTCGCCGTGGATCTTTTGACTCGTTAGATATCTTGGCTCGTTGGACCTCTTGACCCACATTGGGTCTTCTGATCAAGAGACCCAAGGAGTCAAACGATCCATTACTGGATCTTTTGACTCGTTGGATCTCTTGATCAGAAGCGGTCTGTGGGCACTTGCTTATCCGGGCCGTGGGTTTGAAGAAGCGCTCGCTTTTCCTATCGTACCGTGTTATCAGCTTCTAAGTCCTGACGTCTCTTCCGGTTCAGTGTGTTCGAAAATTACAGAAAAACTAACGTCTGCGGCCCTGCCGCTGATACTTTTCGACATTTTCCCTATTCGTTTTAGTGAATGTTCATTAGCATCATCGTTGGTGCGTTTAAAACGCAGATGCAAATGGGTGACTCTAATGATGGCGGAACCCAATAATCGCGTTTGTGTATTTGGGACGCTTAAATCAAAGCTTACTCCCTTCTTTTTTTTTCTCTCTCTCTCTCTTCTTTAGAGTCGACTGACGACGCCTGCCGGGCCATTTTGATCGCCAAAGAAGCGTCTCCTCCGCTCAACTCAACTCGGAACCAAGACCGGTGTAAAAGAATCGAGCACCAGCCGATGCCCCTTTATGTTCCCGTTTACTCTGTTGAGCAGAGTCAATCACGAAGTTACGAACATCGACGAATTTGGAAAACACTGCTTCCGCGCCGGTCGCGCGCAGAAAGAAAAAAAGCCCCAAAGCAGACGAATGTCACCGACATGGACTCGGGAGTATATTTTGAGCCGGACATAGCGTCGCGTTATGGTCTCGTGCAATCACATCATAATCTCCTGAAAAGAACCTTGCGTGATAGCCGGCTTCGCATACGACCACAGTGCAACAAGACCGCAACCGAGCTTTGCTTGTGAGTTGCGAACGCGACTTTACAGACGCGGCCACCCATGGCCTGGAGCGTGAATGAATGTTTTTGAGGAGTGCAGAACACAGGGGGGAATCCCGTTTTCAATTCCCGCCGATGCCAGTTTTCATGCGGGCTGGCTTTGTGCCGGCGTGCTGTCTTGTATATGTGACTACGTGATGCGTTTTAAAGACCACGGGAGCGGTTCGCTCATCTGTGCGGGTATCTAAACAGACGGGTAAACTAGCCGTGAGAAAGAGTTTTAGGTCACGTGGCCAACTCCATGTAAAGTTGGTCACGTCGCCGGTCATGTGATCAGGAAATACCTTTTGCGGCTATTTCACCCACCTGTGGAGATACCCCCGAGATCTGCATACCACCTTAGTGGAGAAGCCGTACTGCAGTGAACAAACTGCACCTCTACTGTAGATAGGCAAAAAAATGAAAATGTTTGGGAGACAAACCTTGCGATGTTTACATATCCATAAAGACAACTTAAATTTAAAACGGTATCTGCACAGAAAAAAAAACATTTTTGTAGGAAGACGTTGAGGCCCTCTAGGTTTCAGATTTTTATTGTTCTGAGGTTCTCACTGAACGTACGTAATTCAAAACGTAATACTGACAGGTTACATTTTTTATGACATTATCATGTCAGAGGAAAGAACTCAGCTATGTATCTTGTGGAGTTGTTGCTTTCATAAAAATAAAGAACACAATCCAGTAGACGCTGCCAGAATAAAATTAGAAAGATGTTATATAAAAAGGTAAAAAAATACGAAATGCAATAAACAAACATTATGTTTATATCTTTTTTATTGCGTCGTACCGCTCTTAATTCCACAACGCACACGCCGACTTCTTAGTGCGCGATTCCCCGACAAAGGTCATATTCAGGCAAATCATCTAGCTCCAGTGCCAGCTCCTTACCATTCTTACATTTTCAATTCTCAAACTCGGCGCCGAAAGGCCATTCATCCGGCTTGTTAATTTCATAACAACCCACACAAGCGCAAAACCGAGAAGTCACGGAACTCACTTAAACGTCTCGCATCTAGATTGCCGAAACGACATGGACATTATTAAAATTGTCCCTTTTCAATTTCATCTCCTTTTTTTTTTCTCTTATATATATTTTTTTCTTATGTCACGCAACCTATTAATTAGCGGCTAACTTGAGCCCGCGCGAAAGCGACGGACGCACGAACAAAAGCAGTCCGCGTTAAACGGATGCGGAGAAAAGATCTCGCCTCGGTCGCTGTCACGAAGAAAGGGAGACCATCCGGGAAATTAACTCCCGACACGCTGCCCTGACATCGCCGACAGAATCAATTAGAGTTTCCGACGTGGTACAATTCGAGTTTATATTCATATTTTTTTTCTTAATTCACAGCCCCTCCCCTAATTGACGATATCACGTGATGGAACCTTTTCTTTGGTTTGGTTTGTCGTATACAGTCACGATCGCCCTGCTTTTGGACTCATTGACCGTGGATTCAATCCCTACTCCTGCCTTTAGATCTGGATAAGCATTTTACAGGCCTGCAGTCGCGCATGACTATACCGCGTGATGCACGTTTAAAGACCCCAGGCTGGCAGGGTTACTGCGCTGGCAAGAATTCTCATTCTCTGCGAAGACACCGGGCGCCCGTTGAGGCTGACTAACCTCTGGCAGACGTCGTCCTTCGGCTCCAAAGAAAGAAAGGAGTAAACTTGACTTGAAGCGTTTCAGATACGCACGCGATTGTACTTACTAGGTTCTGTCATCATCAGAGCCGCCCACTTGCCCCTGCGTTTTACACATATCAATGGCGATGCTAATCAACAATCGCTTGCTGTAAACGAATAGAAGAAATTTCGAAAAGTTTCAGCGGCGGAGCCGCAGACAATGGTTTTTGTATTTTTCGAACGGGAGTTGCTATTTGCACAGCATCAACGGAAGGGTACATGATGCTCCAAAACAAATTGGGGTGTGTGTATGTTTATATAGCCTAGAACTTAGTCTACCTCAACCGGCCACTTGTCTTCCAGTTGTACAGGGTGTCACAAAAAAAAAAAAATTGCAGGATTTTGTTTTACCGCAAAAATAAACTAGGCTTCGCCGAACGCTTATTCTCTGCCCAAAGGTAGTGCTAGAGGTCACAACCAGATGCCAAAGTTTCAGCCCGATCCGATACCTTATTGAAAAGTTATAAATGATTTTCTGAAAATTTCAATGAGAAAATGGCGTCGACGGAGTTCTTGAATACATCGGGCTCTATGGCACCAGCAACCGAAAACGGGCAAAAATGGGCTCCATTTTCCCATTGAAATTTTCAGGAAATCACTTATAACTTTTCAATAAGGTATTGTATGGGGCTGAAACTTTGGCGTCTGGTTGTGACCTCTAGCGCTACCTTTGGACGGAAAATGAGCGTTCGGCGATGCCTAGTTTATTTTTGCAGAAAAAAAAAAAAAACACAAAGGAAACAAAAAAAACTAATTTTTTTTTTTTTTTGTGACACCCTGTAGATGATTTATTTGGCCAATGCAGTGCAACCACCAGCCTGGGGTCTTTAACTTGTACCGCGCAGTAGTGATACACGACCGCACGCCGGTACGATGATCATCCAGATCGAAACGGGTGGGGTATGGTGCGATCTTTCGCTCCGAGCGCCCCGATCTGGTGTGCGCTACCCGACGTAGCCACCAACTACTGGCAGCTTTTCCATTTTTCCAGAGCGCAAGTATAACCTCGCGACAACAATGTGTTCTCGGGTTAAAATGAAAAGAAAAAGAAAAAAAAAAACGTATGCATCGAACGAGACCTTGTCCTCCGATGGGTTCCTCACACCACAAGGATGGCTCATCTGCATACTCTTTCTCGGGCGTCTCGGGAACGAGAGGAAAGACGAATCCTAACGAATTGGGGCGATCCATCAGCGACCAAAGGAGCCCCCTACAGTGCACGGCATTCAGAGCGTGACAGGTCCCTCATCACATGCATCGGAGAAAAGCGAGAAAAGGGGGCAGCCCGTCTCAGAATAGCGCTGGCACCCCGAAATACGACGAACGGCATGGCAACGTCAGCGAAAAAAGAGGCGTCCTAAACGGGCAGAAAACCGCCGCTTCCTCGGAGTAGAATAGATATCAGCGACGGACGCGGCAAGGTCTCGTTCTTTTTTTTTGGGAGAGCTCTCTCGCTCCCTCTGGTCCCACAGCATGACGCGTCAGCATCAATTGACGGTATAGGGCCAAGTCATAGAGAAATATAGTACTACGTAAAGAGCGGACACTTCCATAGGCCCCAGCGGCCCGATTCAGTGTCAGCGAGCGCACCCAGCGGCCGGTATAATCCCTAGTTGAGTGTTGAATGGATGGATACACGTACACCCCACAGGCCAGATGAATGAATGGATTCAAGGCGAATTCTGACAGTATTTTTATCGGGCAGTAGCTTGCGCCCTCTAGTTAAACGAGTAAGTGTTATTGTAATTAGCGTGCTTTCTGTTTAAATATAATTGTTTTATAGGTATACCTTAATTGTATTGCAGAAGAAAGTCATCCAGCGCTATATATAATTCAAACTGACTGCACACCGAAAAGGGTATTTTCAAATTTGTGCTAACTCTCTTGAAGGGACGAGGGACGACACCAGGGATTGACCACAAAAGTATTTATTCTTGTAGCTATGACAAGCAAAACAATCATCAGTGAGTGATGTATGTCATTCATACATTACAAAAATAAGAATACATATGCAAAATGTATGAATAACGTGTCAACAGTGCAACACTGGAAAAAAAGTGCTGTATTACAGCGACAAATGCAATATGACGGAGGGCAGTTAAAGAAATTATCGTCCAAGTTTCATGAAAGGCGCTTGCACATGTGACCATGCGACTAATACAGCAACAATAGAAGAACAATCTGGCCCAGTGCTTTCTAAATTCAGTGACCGAATGCAAATGTCCGTCAACAAAGAAACTACAGTCACAATACTTCTTACGTATACCATGACCGTGATGAGAAAAATAAACAACTGAATGTCTAAAGGAGGATGCAAATAGTATAGACTATTGACATAGTCGTACATAATGACCCCAACAGATGCCAGGAATGCAATATGCGCTGCTCAAATAAACATATCTTGCTCTTGCTGACTAAACCAATGATGAAGATCAAAATAGCAAGAACTGGAAGCCAATGGACGGCCTAACAAAAGCAATACAATGGCCTATGCTAATAGAGTATGGGAATGAGAACTCTTCCATTCAATATGACCATGATGCAAAAAACCAACATGTGATAGAAATGACTGTCATTAGCACACTGGGTCCGAGACCTACTCATCAAAAATAATCACAAGAAATGCTTGGCATGAACTTTGCACCACCCAATCAAATACATCTCCCTTTTCAATAAGCTTCACTTCTGTGTAAATTAGGAATCATGATCATAAGCAATAAGAACTGTCACTCTAAAAAATGAAAAGGCCCTTCACAATCCATTAATTCACAATTAAAGAAACAGTTACAAACAGTTTTAAGAAATTCTTGGGGCGCACCCTGCACTCCCGAATTAATACACTTAGCGCTTGTATAAACAACAGATATCTCAAAAAAGCAGCATTAAGGCTTCAACACGTATCTCAAATATGAGGTAAGCTTTACCCCTTGAACTTGTTAAGCTGTGCACCTGATGAGCAAGATTGAAAACGAGCCTTGTGTAAGTTTCTATTCACAAAACGCACATGCCAACATAAACGAACCCTGCAAAACATTTTTAAAAAACGCACGCGGCACTCCGCAGTACAAAAATTAAAATGTCCAATGCATGAGAGATTTCGGAACAAGACATCACACATGTTTCAAAGATGGGCTACACTTTCAATGATGGAAAGAAAGTTACACTCGAGCTCCTGAACCAACGTGAAAGCTGCGTCCGATGGCACAGTGAGGTTACCAAAGAGTTTTCCTGGAACATGATATGCCTTAAGCATGGTAAAATACTGGTGGGGCCTGTTGAAGGTATCCTCTTTGTTCCTAAGCAACTCGCAACAACGACAGCCTTCTGCAGACTTCTCAGTGAACAATTTGATGAGAAATCCAGAAACATAATAGGTGGCAGAGTCGTCAATAACATGGGAACTCTGGTGTGACGCCAATTCAGAAATGTTGTCCAAAGAAGGAAAGTCGTCTGGGGGGAAAACTTCCACAACATCTGCAAGTGATGCTACATGAAGAGAAAATGGCGACTGCTCCTGAAGGAGGTCTGCCCCATCATCCTCCACATTCCCCTTATCTGAAAGAATAAAAAGCTTGCGTATCCCAATGTGCTTGAGCCCGGAGATGAACTGGAACACATTGATGTTCATGTTGCAACCCCGCTTTTGACGGATGTGCCAAAACATATTTTCCAGCGGGTCTTGTTGCAGTCGCCGCGTGAATAAAAACTCGAAGTCAAAATTTTCTGAAATGTCTTCCCAGAGCAGGAGGATAGCTTTAATAGTTATTTGCCACCCTATGATGGTATGTGGCTGACGCCTGCCCTCGAACTTCCAGGCCGCAATCCATGGGAGTTGTTGTTCAAGAAACTCAATTAACTCCGATTTCCCTTTGCCAATTGCATATCGCAAATTTCGTTCAGTTTTCTTCGGACAACAACTATTCAAGCAGTCGAAAAGCTTATCCATTCTATCGCAAAAATATGCTGTGGATCTGGCTGAATCGGGGAGCTCGTTTGCATAAACAAGAGATAAAAGTGCGAGACACAGCGAGCCACTTAGGACCTGTCTGGCCCGCGCAACCTTCATATTGTTAAACGGTTTCTGAAAAATATGTCGGTCGGTTAGTTTTGGGGCCAGTCGTAGTCTCATCTCATGTGTGGAGTAGTACAGCTTTACTATGTGTGCCCAGTCAACAACCTCATTTCCAATGTGAAGCCTGTGCGATTGCACAATATTGCGAGTTGTTTTTATTAAATGAGGCACATCGAAAATGAAGTAAACACGGTCATTGTTTACGGTAAAAAAAGGCTGTGCTATAGAAACACCCAGCTGACTGGCTAAGCTTACGTTTGAAGCACCTTGGTCACAGATCACAGCTTTAACTGTGATTCCAATGCCTTTTAGCTGCTCAATCAGTGAGAACAGTAAGTTGCGGATTACGGAAGATGGCGTCGACGTGTGCCCAATGGTATAGGCGATTGGTTGCACCCACTTTCTAGAAATCCCCGACAGAAGGACAACCATCGCCCTGTCGGCAATTGTTGAAGTTCGTTCGCTGCCATCATCCGTAAATCCGAGCACAACGTCCTGTGTAGCGTCATAGCACAGGTTTTTCTTCAGCACAATCTCATCGAAGATGAGAGTGCAGACACGGTCGCGCTTATTCCAAGACTGCGTCCTTGTCAAAATGAAAGACATAATTCCAGGAATGATTCCGGGTGTCATTTTAACATTAGACAACCATCTTCTCGGCGATCGCCGAGACGGAAGAGTAAAATAGGAAGACAACAAACGGTATGCCCGTGGACCACGAAAGTTCAAGTGCAGGGCAAGCTTTTTAAGCCAAAGCGGAAATCGCTTTCCCTTGCCCTTCAACCTCAGGTTAACATGGCTCGACAGCAGCTGGAATACCTCCTCGCTGACGTGAGGGCGAACCATGTTGAGAGCTTCTGAAGTTGTCCGAGGCGCCTTCTGCTGCTGCTTGCGCAATCTTGCGAGGGCCTTCCTATACTTGGAAACTTTGGCCTGCAGACGCCTTATAGTGTCCTTGGATTTTATTGCACTATTTCAGACAGAAGGCGCTGAAGTTCTTCAAACTGCAGAAGCAGAAAATACAAATTAGTGAGTTAGCAATGCTTATATGATGAACACAATCAAATGTACTTGATACCGACGTAACCTAAGGGTTATAGATGATCTGCTCTTAAACTACAAATAATTGAAACCGATGACGAACTTGTCGTTAATGATATACTAGATAAATTGAGTATGTTTTAATCTTCAATAAATAAGATTAAAACATACTCAACCATAAGGAATGCATTTGCAAACCATAACGAATGCAATATTTACACTCAATGATGGCAAAAAAACATACATGCAATACTTTTAGATTCCAAATGAAGGTCTCTCTTACCATGGGCACCCGTTGAAGAAGCCAAGGGGCAGCCGGTGGAGGGCGCACTGCCAGGAGTGGTCACCTCCATGTGGTCTGCAGGAGTTTGTCGACTATATACTTGTTGTTTCCAAATGAAGGTCTCTCTTACCATGGGCGCCCATTGAAGAAGCCAAGGAGCGGCCGGGGGAGGGCGCGCTGCCAGGAGTGGTCACCTCTATGTGGTCTGCAGGAGTTTGTCGATTAGATACTTGTTGTTTCCAAATTAAGGTCTCTCATACCATGGGCACCCGTTGAAGAAGCCAAGGGGCAGCTGGTGGAGGGCGTGTTGCTAGGAGTGGTCGCCTTCATGTGGTCTCCAAGAGTCTGTCGATTAGATGCTTTTTGTCTCCAAATGAAGGTCTCTCTTACCATGGGCATCCATCGAAGACACCAAGGGGCAGCTGGTGGACGGTGTGCCGCCAGAAGTGGTCGCCTCCATGTGGTCTGCAGGAGTTTGTCGACTAGATACTTGTTGTTTCCAAATGAAGGTCTCTCTTACCATGAGAAACCATTGAAGAAGCCAAGGGACAGCCGGTGGAGGGCGCGCTGCCAGGAGTGGTCGCCTCCATGTGGTCTGCAAGAGTTTGTCGATTAGATACTTGCTGTTTCCAAATGAAGGTCTCTCATACCATGAGCACCCGTTGAAGAAGCCAAGGGGCAGCTGGTGGAGGGCGTGTTGCTAGGAGTGGTCGCCTTCATGTGGTCTGCAAGAGTTTGTTGATTAGATACTTGTTGTCTCCAAACGAAGGTATCTCTTACCATGGGCACCCATTGAAGACGCCAAGGGGCAGCTGGTGGAGGGTGTGCTGCCAGGAGTGGTCACCTCCATATGGTCTGCAATAGTTTATCAATTAGATACTTGTTTCCAAATGACGGTCTCTCTTACCGTGGGCGCCCATTGAAGAAGCCAAGGGGCAGCTGGTGGAAGGTGTGCTGCCAGGAGTGGTCGCCTCCATGTGGTCTGCAATAGTTTGTCGATTAGATACTTGTTGTCTCCAAATGAAGGTCTCTCATACCATGGGCAACCATTGAAGAAGCCAAGGGGCAGCTGGTGGAGGGTGTGCTGCCAGGAGTGGTCGCCTCCATGTGGTCTGCAATAGTTTATCGATTAGATACTTGTTGTTTCCAAATGAAGGTCTCTCTTACCGTGGGCGCCCATTGGAGAAGCCAAGGAGCAGCTGGTGGAGGGCGTGTTGCTAGGAGTGGTCGCCTTCATGTGGTCTGCAAGAGTTTGTCGATTAGATACTTTTTGTCTTTTTGTCTCCAAATGAAGGTCTCTCTTACTATGGGCACCCATTGAAGACGCCAAGGGGCAGCTGGTGGAGGGTGTGCCGCCAGAAGTGGTCGCCTCCTTATGGCCTGGAAAAGTTTGTCGATTAGACACAGGTTTTTGCGCCTAAAAACTGGTGCTACATTTTGAAGCAATGGAAGCACTAATGTCCACAAACGAAATACACCCCTATTAATACAATTCACGTGGTTGGAGAGGTAAACAAAGCATTACCTTGAACTGTGCCAGTTTCCCGGCGAGCCTCGGGGTGAACAGAAGGCACTGCAGTTCTTGTCAGCCTTGTTTTTGCAGGATCCATGAAGTCTCGTGCTAAGAAGTGATCGCTACAGATGCGATACTTCATGAACAGCTCAGTCGCTTGTTTACCCAGAGGGTCGTCCCTGTTCGCATACTGGAGCCAGGCCTTCGACCTGCAACATGTATTGTTGTTCACTATTGTAAAAGGGGCGCCTCGGTCAAACATATAGCTGCCTGGTCACGGTGATCTATATATTTTGGTGCCACTTGAGATTGATAAGTGAAATAATATTGCCTGAAAGCATTCCAGTCGTATAAACGTGCACATACATCATATTTCCGATAGCTCAAGAGTTGCGCAAGGCTGCAAACACAAAAGTAGTAACCCAATCACTATTATTACCACGAGACCAATGGAGTATTGAGTACTAAGTCGGTGTTGACGAACTGGCCCAAGTAAATTTTTCCTATGCCAGAAAACAGTGTTTTTCTCGCAAGCTAGTGCTTTACAGTTTTTGCGTGAATTATGATGTTTCAACACGTATATAGAACAAATAATCGACTCTTTAGCACAATCTCAATCCAGTCCTACAAAATGTATAATTTTTCGTGCAATTCGCTACTTGGGAACCAAAATTTTGTTAAGATCACTCTCCACGACTATTCACTACACAGTACTTAGGGCGAAGTGGAAAGTTTCCAGTCGCATTCGTTACAAACAGATAAAAAGCTTTTATAATAATAATAATGACTTTATTTTCAGTGCCCAAAAACAACCACAGCGGTCTTCACTTTGGTGCACCTGTTCAATCCTAGAAACACGTTGGTATATTACCATCACCCAAAAACAAATAAACAAACAAAATGTTATCAGTAAATTACAAGGTTATTCAACTGATGGCGGTACAATGAAATGGATGTACAGAAATCGAGGTGCTTAGGAGCAATGCTGTTGTATAATGTCTGAATCCGAGAAAGCGGTGAAGTACAACAAGGTGAACGTACATCAAAGCATACGGGATGTCTAGTATGGCGTAAGTTAACATGAAAATTAACTTTGCTGAGCATTGATGGCGAATCAATTACACTATTCACAACCTTATGCAAAAATACAAAATCATGAATCGTTCGCCTTTCAGACAAGAGTGTAAGCGAAAATGACCTAAGTATGTATTCATAGTCATAATGACAGCGCCTTTCAAAGTACCTATCGTAAACAATACGAATCAATCTTTTTTGAACATTTTCGATGGTCAAGGCCTGTGCCCTAGATATTGAGTTCCATATTACCAAGGCAAATTCCAAACGTGACCTAACTAAAGATTTGTAAAGATGTAACAAACAATGAGGCCTCCTGAAATTCTTCGACAAATGTGATATGATTCCCAGAACTCTCGAACTTCCTACCACAAAAGATACATGATTTCTAAAAGACAAGGCACTATCAACGTACACGCCAAGATCCTTCACACACAGTACACGTTCAATTGGCATGATATCAAGATGATAAGTAAAACTGAAAGGCACATGGCGTCGGCACAAGGATAGGACCTTTGTTTTTGCAGGATTAAGCAGTAATAGATTTTGTTCACACCACTGAAAAATGAGGGACACATCACGCTGTAGGATCTCGCAGTCCACAGGAGAGTAAATCATTCTAAACAACTTGATATCATCAGCAGTCATAAAACGAGATTTGATCAAACACTATGTTTTCTCGCCCATACACTTGCACAGGTAAACTGTGCACTCAGTACGCTGTTAAAACAAACACAAAAGGAGACCTTATTACCTGTCGTCCCGGGGAATCCGAAAAAACTTCATTCCTGGCTTCTTTAGCGTTCTTCCATTTTTTTTTACACCAGGCTACGCAGCAGTAGCTGCCGTAGCCAAACATCCCGGTGACAAGAGCTATACAAAAAATTTAAAACACCTGTTATCGTAATATTATAAAAACTGGTACCTATACTTTCTAAACTTTGGGGGAAAATATTTCTTCTTTCGACCATAAACTGTGGTCTAGTTAGCATTGTGGGGCCGTGATGCAAGAAAGTACAACGGTACACTCGAGGTTAACATATGCACAGTTTAACAACCTAGAACCCTTACTTGTATACCGCATGTTAATATCACGCTTTCAGCAAGTCAGCGTCCAATGCTCAAAACCGTGTAAACCTAACTTTGGCAGGCTTGCAGTTAAACGAGCTTGAGAAAACAAATGGAGCCATGGCGGCAGTCAGGTGTTTGAAATCACGCATATTTTTAATTTGACATCGTTGTACTGCTCGCCAGTTCCTAAGAGCTCAAAGTACAGGGTGAAACAAGGAGACGGCAGGTTCTTTAAATCGACCGGAAAATTCGGTTTGTTAACCTATCGTGCTATGACTTTTTGCAGCGTTGCCCACAGATGGTGCATTTTTTTCGTAAAATTTGCAAAAAGCGAACTTACCTAAAGAAAAAGTAAAGAAAGAAAAAGGCTTAGCTCCTATGGAAACGCAGCGCCGCCACCGGTCTGCAAACAACACGGCGCCGTTTCGCATGGGAGACAGGAGATGGCGCAAGCGGTTGCGACGCCAACTGCCGCCAACGAACGAGCAGACGACGCCGAGAGCCGGCCCTTTTGCAGACAAGGAACTGCAGTTCCTTGCTTTTACCGTTCCTGTCTTTTTTTTGTTTTGTTTCTGCGACTGTCGCCACCTGCGGAACGCGCGCCGCTTTTGAGTCGAAAAGATCGTCTGCTAAAAAGGCCTGCTCTCGGCGTCGTATACGCTCGTTCGTTGGCGGCGTTTGTTGCGCCATCTCTTGTCTCCCGTGCGAAACGGCGCCGCGTTGTTTGCAGACCGGTGGCGTCGCTGCGTTTCCATTGGAGCTAAGCCTTTTTCTTTCTTTACTTTTTCCTCAGGTAAGTTCGCTCTTTGCAAATTTTACGAAAAAAATGCACCATCTGCGGGCAACGCTGCACAAAGTCGTAGCGCGATAGGTTAAGAAACCGAATTTTCCGGTCGATTTAAAGAGCCTGCCGTCTCCTTGTTTCACCCTGTAAAAAAAGCCGGTACCATGGATCGGCGTACTACGCCACTTGCAAACAGACACACTCCAAACTTCACAAAAACAAACAGACAAAATACGGGTTCAACAAAATATCTCACATCACCGCAACGGAAGAATGACTAGAAACCCGCACGAGACAACAAGTCGCGGAACCCGCGGAACCAAATCAACCCACACAACGAGGCAAGAGACCCAGAACACCCAGACCAAGCAGCAGCCGAAGTATCCGCCCTCCGTCGAGTCCACGACTCCGAAGCCAACAGTCGCGCCGCAGCCATAGCCAACGCCGTTGAAGTCGTTGTTGAAAGTTTTCAAAGTTCGTAATAATTTTAAAAGTTTACTCTATACAAAAAAGTTATTTATTAATTTTTTAAATCTGACAAATGTTCAGGATAAGTGGCACTGTTGTGCCTCTTAACGGCCAGTAAAGTCCCTAACTCCTGGGCCGCGAAACAGCTTGAGTGGCCACTCTTTACGTAGTACTATATTTCTCTATGGCCAAGGGGCGTGAGCTCAAAGTGGCTCATGACACGACATCGCGGTAAAAGGTGACGCCACTGCGTAGCATGACGTCACAATCTGGCATGATGTCATGATGTTGCATGTCATAATGGTTGATATCCTTGTCACGTCACAGTTCACGTAACGTAATTGTGTCCTATGACGTCACAAAATCATGTGACATGACCTCGCAATTTCCCCGCTAAATGTAGCGGGTAAATATCTCCACTGAATTCCGGTGGAAAGTGCTGCCTATCATAATCGCCGTCAAGTGCTATGGCTCCTTCGTTACATTTGAAAAAAGGCCTAAACAAGGAAACTTTCTTGTTCTCTATTACAAAATGAACGATGCTTTCAACCGAGAAGGATCGCACTTGTGTCAATCTAGGTGCGCAGCTGAAAAAAGAAGGGACATTCAACAAGGCTGTCCCGACCTCTTTGGATGCTTCCACACTGCGGACATGATAAGAACGCTACAAGCGTTGTCACAGCGTTCGTTGAGCTCGCCTTAAAACGCCTCTTCTGTAACCAAGGTGTAAACGCGCGTTCCCCCATTTGGATGCCTTCGGCAGTGAACGAATTCCCGTCCACGCCTTTTACTTTCCGGTTAGAGCCATGACAATCAGCACGCCCAGACGGAGCTTCAAAAAAAGTCTGTCCCCTTCGGTTCAGAAATGTAAGACCACAAGAAACTGTTCTCAAATGACAACTCCCCCCCCCCCCCCCTTCCCCTATCTCCCGCCCCAAACCAAGACGAATAAAATAAAATAAAAGTGACTAGTGCCAAACGATCCAGGCCTAAATTCGACCCTCACGGATTTTGCCTTAAAAATAGTATACCTGGTGATGTAAATATACCTTTTCCGATATATTTTTGCTATGCCTTTTTCTAAATATTTATGATGACTCCCTGAATTTTGCGGAAAACGGCTGTCCGAAGTGGTAAAATGTATGATATATCTTTTTCAAGAAAAGTTTGAAATGTGACTGGGAAATAAACACCGTTTGTAGTGGGTCGATATATTTTTCAGACTTAGACTACAATGGGTTTCGTTACATTTTTTTTATTGTTTTTAAGGGTGCTGCGTTAAAATTGGCCTAAAAAGTGAATATTAACTCTTTATCTTAGAAAACAGGCTACCATAATAATCTTCAAAACGTATGTGTGTTATTAATTAGAAAAACGAATACTTTGAAAAATTAGTAACAAAATATGTTATCGCGTGTTTTTAAAATAGTCTACATTGAAAATTTATCAAAATACCCAGTTTCCAAAAAGAAAAGCAAAAAGAAGAAACTCATGATGGTGGTTGGCTTAAAATACGTACTCAAAGGTGACGGATAGTATAGATTCCAAAAGTTAGAAAAAGTATTACTTTTGAAAGGCGCAAAAATAGTCAAACTTTGATCCATTGACAGAAACAAAATATTGCAAATACATGCTCAGTCTTCAAAGCAAAAAGAAAACAAAACGCTCTCGGGCCAAAAAATGCATGCTTTATGGTTACTGTATATGTAATAAATCACAAAAAAGAAAGAAACTAACAAAGTTTTAGAAACAAATTTAAAGCAAAAGAATATTTTTAATGTTGGTTTTTGCAAGCGTTTAACATATCGCAAAATGCAAATTAAAAAAGAGGTGTTCAGTTTAAAAATACATACTCAACAGTTATAAAAACTTAGAATCCAAACAAAAAAAAAAAAGTGAAAGCCGTTTACAACTCCCTGTAACGCCGAATTGGAGCGCAGCTCTTGAGGAGGAGGAGGGAAGGGTACTGGGGGATGGGTCAAGTGACCTCGGGGGGCGGGGGGTCACGTGACCTTGGGGGTCACGTGACCTTGTGGGAGTCACGTGACCTTGGGGCGTCACGTGACGTCGGGGGGGGTCACGTGACCTGGGGCCACGTGACGATACCGATGACGTCATCAGTAGCGTCACTGATGACGCCATCAGTGATGATGATGACGATGCGGATGCCGGTGACGTCATCAGTGACGTCACTGATGACGTCACCGGCATCCGCATCGTCATCGTCATCATCACTGATGACGATGCGGATGCCGGGGACGTCATCAGTGATGATGACGATGACGATGCGGATGCCGGTGACGTCATCAGTGGCTATGACGTCAACGGGGGGTCACGTGACCTCGGGGGTATCCCCAGGTCACGTGACCCCAGGGGGGGTCACTTGACCTGGGTAACCATCGTGACCCTCGTGAGGGTAACCCTAGTAACCCTTGTGAGGGCAACTCTCGTGACCCTCGTGAGGGTAACTCTCGTGACCCTCGTGAGGGTAACTCTCGTGACCCTCGTGAGGGTAACTCTCATAACCCTCGTGACCCTCGTGAGGGTAACCCTCGTGAAGGTTACCCTCACGAGGGTTACTAACCCTCGTAACCCTCGTGAGGGTTACGAGGGTAAGTAACCCTCGTGAGGGTAACTCTCATAACTCTCGTGACCCTCGTGAGGGTAACCCTCGTGAAGGTTACCCTCACGAGGGTTACTGATCCTCGTAACCCTCAAAAGGGTTACCTTCACGAGGGTTACCCTCACGAGGGTTACTAACCCTCGTAAACCTCGTGAGGGTTACAAGGGTAAGTAACCCTCGTGAGGGTTACAAGGGTAAGTAACCCTCGTGAGGGTAACCCTCGTGAAGGTAACCCTTTTGAGGGTAACTAACCCTCGTAACCCTCGTGAGGGTAACAAGGGTAAGTAACCCTCGTGGCCCTCGTGATCCTCGTGAGGGTAACCCTCATGAGATTAACCCTCGTAACCCTCGTAACCCTCACGAGGGTTACGAGGGTTGCGGTTACGCCGACGCCGACGCCGACGCCGACGCCGACGGCGACGCCGACGCCGCTCAAGCCGGGAACGGGCCCCTAAGAGCTGCGCTCTAAAACTTAGCAAAGTTTGAAAATCGTAGTATTTACTTTTTGAATAAAAAAATATATTAGGTTCATTCAGGGATGGGCAGTTTTCAAATACAAGTATTTGAAATGTGTATTTCAAATACTTTGTGTATTTTGCATTTGTATTTAATTACAAATTGGGTAGTGTATTTGACGTGTGTATTTAAATACTAAAACGTGGGTATTTGAAATACAATTGTAATTAAATACAATTTTGTGTGCGAAAATACATCCCTCAAATTTATTGTCACTGTCCAGAGAAGGAAGAAAACTACGTTCTGCACCGAATGCAGTGTGTCTCGATCAATCACAAGCGTTTAGTGACTTTGAGATTACGGTGCTAGTCCAGGGCAAGAATAGTGACAAAATCGACGTTCACAGGCAGGCTGGCTAAATAAGTGCCTGTGACAACTTGTGATGCTGTCCAGCCTAATTTCCATCCATATTTTTGCCTGGAACATTCTAAATGCGCGGGTCGTCCAGATTTTCGTAACTGGTGCGAGTTGCAACAATAAAAAAATCTGTAGCTAGTGCTGCCCGTCTTGGTCGTCTCGGTTCTTTGTTGCTCTATACCAAAATGCAATCGACAAAAAAAGCTGCTTGAACCTTTGTACTTTTTTCACCTATTACGTCCAAGCTGATTACATTTTGTTGTGATTATATTTCTATTACGTTAGTAGAGCCTCGCACACTAACTTCCGAGTGTGCGATGCAAAATTAAAATGAGATACCAGAAACCCGTTGCAGGTGCCCTGAAGTCGTTGACTCAAATTTTGAGGAATGTATTTGGAAAAGTATTTGGAGGAGACCAAATACATTTGGTTGTATTTGTATCTTGTACTTCAATACTTTTTTGTAAATGTACTTAGATTTGTAATTAAATACATTTTGACGAAGTATTTTGTATTTGTATTTTGATACATATTTGCATGTATTTTGCCCATCCCTGGGTTCATTATTATATTGCGTCTCCCCCCTGAGGCAGCGACGCGCATTTGTGCACACGTTAGTACGAAAGCCGTTTACAAATCCCTGTAACGCCGAATTGGAGCTGCGCTCCAATTCGGCGTTACAGGGATTTGTAAACGGCTTTCACTTTTTTTTTCTTCTTTTTCTTGATACTGATTTTGGTCATAGGTAGTGCTGCAGGCGCCGTTTTCATTCATGGCAGTAGAAGAATGTGTGGTTTTCTTTTTCTTTTTGTAAGAAGACCGATGGAATGGCAAATCAGAACCCCCTACTCTTTTTTTTTTCTTCTTTTTCTTGATACTGATTTTGGTCATAGGTAGTGCTGATGGTGCCGTTTTCATTCATGTCAGTGGAAGAATCTGTGGTTTTCTTCTTTTTCTTTTTTTAAGAAGACAGATGCGATGCCATCTCAGACCCCCTATTTTTTTTCTTCTTTTTCTCTTTTTTTTAATATTTTTTTCTTTTTTTTTTTTTCTTGCCCTCGCTGCTGAACTCCCGAGCAGGAGCTCGTGAGCTCCTGCTCGTGAGCTCACGAGCAGGGGCACGCTGGACGGCGGACGGGCATACGGACATGGCTAGCCCCTAAGGAGCGTCGCCCCTAAAAGATAATAGACAGTAGGGAGTTTTAGAATAGGGGGCCCCAACGCTTTGGGGAACCCAACGCTTTGGGGTACCCAACGCAACGACACCTCACGCAGCGTGCTTATAGAATAGGGTTTGTGACGACGCAACGCGGCACGCTCGCCTTTTTCGCATGCAGCGCCATTGTGGACAACGAACGAACTTCTTAACAGTGAAAATTTATGAAAACGCAAAACATTTGCGCTGAAACGACACTTTATTGTGGCTTGCGGTTCAAATAATAGGGAGGGTAACACCAGTTGGAACGGCACAGCAAGACCCATCTGCCGACCGTCTCTGAATCAGGAGATTTACTTCTCTGGTCACAAGCAGGGTGCCTCAATGACCTTCTGTTTAGAGTGATGCCACCCTTTGTAGTACCCGATGCCGACAGCACGCGCTCACGGGGAAAACACAAAGAAATCGACGAAAACAAAATGTCGCCATAGCACAGTCAGCGCCACAGACGCGTGCAGGGACACGCTCTTTCACGCGCTTTTGAACAAAAAATAAATGTAAAAGAGGGAACAAAATGGTCAGATGTCTCCACCCTAAGCAAAGCGCACATGAAGGCACCCTAGTCACAAGAGAGTGCACGCCCTCAAATACCAGGCTATCATATGCCCCAATGGAATTATCTGCGAACTCGACGGGGCCATTCCCCGGTCACAGGCACGACGCTGGTGGGCGTAGCTTGCTTTTAGCCCATCCTGTGGTTGAAGCAGCACGACAATTATAGAGAGTTTTATAATAGGGTGTCCCAAAGCTTTAGACCCCAAAGAAATAGGGGCTCAGCACTGCGCATGCGTAGAACCCAAACTCCTTTTGGGGTTTTGCAGTATAAACGGCTCTGGGGTTTTGGGTTTGCTTGCGCCCCCAACGTGAAATTCGAGAAATAGCGTGGGGCCCCCCCAAGTGCTTGGGGCCGGGTTGTGTCGGCAAACATGGCGGCGCCCTTTCCGCTCGCTTCGGTGCAAACTCGTCATGGTCGCTGCAGTATTAGCCAATTTCATTGCCAATGAATAGTGCAACCGGCTTTCGCTTTGCTTAATCTCGCTCAAGTCACAAAGAATGAGCGGTGGGCTCACCCCATTTTAAAGATCGTACCCGATTCTGGCCGTTCCTAAGCCTAAACATACGTCGCAATTGTTGACAAGGTGACGTATTGTTACGCCGTGGCAAAAGGCTCGTTCACACAGACCCGTTTTTTCTTTGTTTTTTTTTTTTTGTTTTTTTTTTTTACGTTACGAAACGTCACCGGGAAATCTGTGCTTCGTATTAAACTGTGCCAGCAGCAGGTCGACCCGGTCGCGGATGGCCCGCGTGGAGAAATTTCTTCCGATTGCTTCGGAGACCCTTTCGGCAATTGAATCCTGGAATCCTGAAATCGGTTAGTGGCGTACACTTCGCGTAGCACATAAATGCCATCGTCGATCAAGAAGCGAACGCGCGCGGGAGCCTTCTCTTCCGCCATTTTCTTCTGGCCTTGGATCGGCCTCGACTCGTTCGGCCATCCCGCTTCGGGTGTAGCCGAAACAATTCAATCCGTAGCGCTCTAATCTGGCGCTTGTTCTCGCAGTAACATAGAGAGTTGAGCTAGCTGGTACTTAGAAGACACACCTAAAACAGCGCACAAGCACAGGAGGAAGATAACAAAACACAGGAAGGGGCGCTGACTCCCAACTTATGTATTGTGAAAGAAAGAGAAAGAGGAAGCTTCACATATGAAACCCACGTTGTTGTTTTTCTTTCTTCTTTTTTCGCATCTTTTTTTTCGTCGTGACCTTATAATGTCAGTTTTCTCCTTTTCTACTGCAACTTAGTAATTTATATGTTTTTACTCTTTCTTCTTTATACCTTTTGGGTGCGCGCGGGCTTCATGTCTGAAGCTTCCTCTTTCTTTTTCTTTCACAATACATAAGTTGGGAGTCAGCGCTCTTTTCTGTGTTCTATTTTCCTTCTCCTTTGCTTGCGCGCTGTTTTAGGTATGGCTCGTACTCGAATTTTTTGGGCGTTCGTGTGCGCTTTGAACATATGCAGCCGAAGATTTTGGCCTTCAACTATGCCGAGACTGAGGCGAACGCGAGTGCGCATGCTCTGCGAGCAGCTGCATTATTTAAATCTGAGCTGGAGCGACTTTGAAGCCTTGAAATACTTGTTTTCAAGATGCAGGTATCGTGCCACGAACGAAATCTACTCGGAGCCACGGAGTAGCAATACGTTGCCATGTCAACGGTTACCGCGTATGTTTAGGCTTAGAAACGGCCAGAATCGTGGACGGTCTTTAAAATGGGGTTAGCCTACCGCTCATTCTTTGTGAATTGAGCCAGATAAAGCAAAGCGAAAGCGGTTGCATAATTCATTGGCATTGAAATGGGCTAATACTGCAGCGACCACGACGAATTTGCTCCGAAGCGAGCAGAAAGGGCGCCGCCATTACTTTCGGTGCACACAGTCGTGTTTGCCGACGCAACCCGGCCCCAAGCGCCAACCCAAAGCCCCAAACGGATTTTGGGTTCTGCGCATGCGCAGTCGTGAGCCCCTATTTCTTTGGGGTCCCCATGCTTTGGGGACCCCTATTCTAAAACTCTCTAGTTTTAGTGGGTGGACCGTACGCTAAAGCTTTGCGTACGCAAGGAAATTGCGGGTCGTGAGTGCGCATGCTCAGAACGCAGTAGAAGGACTAGCGTATTGCGTACGCACGCAACGCTGGGGATGTTGCGTTGCGGGCTAGCGGGCCTTGCGGGAAGCACTCGAGAGATCTCGGGCCCAACGAGAGCGCTAGTTTCAAGATGGCGGTTACCTTGACTGGCGCAGCAAGGGCGTCGTGGTGTTCTCTACGTTCTGTGTTACGCGAACGGTGAAATAACGTAGTGTTCAGCGCGGCACTTCTTTCCGGGACGTACCGCGGTCGAATCAGATCGCCGTGCAGCTGAAAGAGTGCACAGTGAAAGTGCTCACCGCTCGAATTGTGCGTCAACGCTGCGATCTGCTTGATGCTAGGCCTATAGGGAGTATTCGCTGGTGGCCATAGCCGTGTGCGCAAATACTGAGCGCGTGCGGATGACAAGCTTCCACAGTTCTTTTGTAACGTGCATTCCGCATCGTCAAGATTGCCGGTCTTAGCAGCCTATTAATGTGAGCTCGTTCTGAGCATGCGCTCTCAACAGCACCCTCAAATATGGCGTCCAGTGAATGCCCCTATTCGCTCAGTTCATCGACGACGAACGAACGACTCTTCAAGAAATCGCCGAAGTTCTCGCTATGCACTGGACTTCAGTAGGTCATGGATTTCATTCGGCGATAGCATTGATGAAAGGTGGCATTTCCACGGGACTAGTGACGGAGGCTCCGTAATCGAATTTGGCTACGCACCCGTACTCGTAGCCTCTGTACGCCGCAGAAAAGCGCGCTGGTCGAGGCAGCTGCGGCTTGGTTTGACTTTGAATAAAATGATTGGACACGTTTTCATTTGCGATATTCATTTTCAGGAGCATGGTGGCGTTATAAGCACGCGGAATTCTGCGACTCTGGCAAATTTAACCAAGATCATGCGAGGTGTTCACTCGGAAACGTAACGCACAACTAAAATCGGTCCGAGCGGGTCGTTTTTAGCGTACGCTATACTATTGCGTATTGCGTACGTAAGAGCCAGCAACGCTATACTAAAACTGTCTGATGTTATACTTTCTTTTCCTTTCATTATTAGTAAACATATCCTTTTAATGCACAAGCATTAACTATCCCACGGAAGAAAGCCGGCGACGTCTGTAACCGCAAAAAAAAAAAAAAAAAAAAAAAAAAAACGAAAACGCGAAAGAAATGTTTATTTTTTCATTGGCTGAGCGAACCGGCTCCTAGATAGCCATTGGCGGCCGCTTCACGAAAGCGCGCGCTCGACCGCCGTCAGGCGTTGCCGGAGTGGGGTGTGGGACTGCGGCCGCTTCTCCTCCTCTCGGCGCTGAGGAACATGGTGGCGCCTGAGGCATCGATATCGTCGGCGGCCGCAACCTCGGCA
The DNA here is from genome assembly GCF_016920785.2 of Ixodes scapularis. Lineage (NCBI taxonomy): Eukaryota > Metazoa > Arthropoda > Arachnida > Ixodida > Ixodidae > Ixodes > Ixodes scapularis. The sequence goes on from NW_024609857.1 coordinate 98,750,029, forward strand.
TTCACGACTCATGAGAAGTGCTTAGGTGTCCTCGGAATTTTTTTCACATCATCTTTTCAAGGAGAGACTCGGCGCAATGGGGTTGCATTGTGCTTAAGATCTGTTGGGGCAAACCTTATAACCTTCATGGAATTCGCAAAGCCTCTCGTTGAATCCTGAGGATAGGTAGATGTAATTTATTAGGACTGTTCTAAAGCGTCTGATTGCGTAGATTACAGCCCATTGATAACAAAGCTATCTAACCTTCGTGTTGCTTTTGAATTTTGTAATTGGTTTGAAAGATATCTTAGAGATTGCCCGAACACAGTATGTTTACTTAGCGCACAGGTCTTCTTACGTCCTAGACTCCGGAGTGCAGCAAGGATATATAGCCTTCGACCGAAATCTTTAATTATAATTGTAAATGACTTTGCGACTAGTGTATAGGTGCTTCAATTAGTCGATAAGATTAAAAATGTTCGTAGCATTAGCACTACTGTAGAGTGTGAGGTAATGCAGCTTGAAATTGATACCATACATCTTTGGTGTAATGAAAATATGTTATCTTTAAATCCCATAAAAACATCCCATACAAACTAAAGCTGGTTCTCTTTTTCATGCAATACTAATAACATTGTCCACCCTTATATATTAGATGGGTGGTCTTCAGTTGTGCATGTCCTGTGAATTTTGATTGCCTCACGCCTGAAGCTCTGTGCTCATATTAGTAAATAGGCCAATGATACCTTTCGTTTGCTAGGCGTAATATCACGTATTACTCAAAACTTCCAGAGATATTCGTATATGTTCCATCTTTTTTCGCTGACTACTCTTTTTTAAAGTTATAATTTTCTTCAATTGTATTGAATTCCCCATGGGTAAATCAAGCCCACTGCTTGGAATATGTGCAACGACGGCTTGTTCGAATTGTTTATGATCGCCATAGAGGACGAAAACTTTACTATGATTATGTAAGCCTTTCAGAAACACTTCGTCTCTCGCCTCTCTAAAATATGACTAATTCGTGATTGAGTGTTCCTATACAAAGTACTGAATGCTCTCATAAACTCCCCTTTGTTACTTGGTACGATTTTTGTTTCATTTTGAGCGACGACAAACTAGCCACAATATTATTTTTCACCCACGCTCCTCACAATTTGAAACTCTCTTGATTCGTACGCAACCTCTCTATATTAAGTCATATACCGCTATATTGATTTTCGTGTACTTTGAAATGTTTGAAAATTCTGTATGTTATATAATTACTCATTAGGTTGTGACCATATTCATTTATTTTCTTTTTAGTGTATTAGACTTTGTGTACGTGCAGCCCTATTTAGGCATTAAAGGGCAACTCCGCTCAGTTCCGAAACATTTAGGCTTCCATGTGATTCCACTTCACAAAGCACTACTAAACAACTCTACGTCTTCGGATTCGCGAAATGTGGAATATTATTTGTGTAATCCTAGTTTAAACATCAGCAGATACCGAAACCGAAACTTCGGTTGCGTCACGCAACATTGGTCTCCGGTCGTCAGAGCCATGGCACGTCACGTCGAACCACGTGGTCCTGTGACGCAGTTAGCGAGAAACAGGACACGCGACGCGGGCAGGTCTTTTTTTTTTTTTTTATTAGATGCGGGCAGGTCGCTTCGCATGGCGTGGACGGTGATTGCCCGGGGGAGAGGGGGAAGGGGAGAAGACGAAAGAGGAAAAGGGGAGCGGAGAAACAGACCGATAAGCGCGCAGGGCAGCGCAATCTAGCGCATCCGTGTTACGGTGATCACGTGAACGCCCGGTCAGCCAACACCCGGAGGAGAAACTCATGACGTCATCGTTCAATTTCGCTCCGAGAAGTAAAGACAAGCAAAAACGTGAGAATGACGTATCATGCCTCTGACGTAGTGGCTCAACGTTGGCCGCTCCAACTCCGTCGCATTGACTGCGCTGATGATTGCGCGTCGCGCCGCACGCTAGAGTTGGCAGATTTCAGCGACTTGGCTCGCTTGAAGGTTTGCTGGCCAGTTTATTAAATATATAAACGGAATTACATCGTAATATTTGACATGGGGTCTTCCTATATGATACTGAAGAGGGCTACATAGTTTTCTAAATATCAAAAATGAAGCGGAGTTGCCCTTTAAGCTGTTTGGAAGAACCATAAGTAAATCTCGATCTAAATCTAAAAATTATTTTTCTCGCTTTTAAAATTTAATACTTTTTTCCAGTCCTGCTCGTTTAGTGCCCTAGTTACACTCTACATATAGTCTTAAATATGTACTCTTAGACCGAAGACATATTGTTTCTTACTTTAGAAACTGAGTATTTTGCAATATTTTCAATACTGGCAATGGAGCAGAATCGAAAGATATTTTTTTTCGCTTTTATTTGAACGTATTTTTTATAAAAATATTAACTTTGCTTGTTTTTTAAGTGGAAGTTTGAGCTACACATAATCGTTGTTTATGTATTTTAGTTCGACATCATTTACGAGTTTTTTTTCTTAACTGAGTATTTTGCTAAACGGCCAATATTGACCATTTATTTTAGAAAACACAGTATGGACATTTTTTGTCGAAATATTAAAGATATATATATATATATATATATATATATATATATATATATATATATATACTGCTGTTGTTACTTCTGCTGTTGTTACTACTAACTCACATAAGTTCTAAGTCTTATTACAGTAGCGTGTATTTAAATGTAAAGTAAATACTAGCTTTTATGGCTTTTTTAACGCAACCCGTAAGCTTTAAAACACTCGCAAATGCGTGAAAAAGCCTGAAAAGCCCGCAAGGAAGCATTTGTTTTTTTCTGCATTTTTATATGCATCAAAAGCTAACTTAAAAGACCATAGCGAAAATTGCGATCGACACCTCAGAAACGAGGCCCCCAATACACGCGACCAAATTGTGAACTCCGATCTCGGCATAAACAACCGTCTCATACGTCTCCAAGTTCCCCTGTTTTGATGATGCCAACAACCTTACGAATGATGAAGAAAGTCGGCGTAATTCAGTGTACAACTTGACGCACCGCGCAACAAGACTGAACAGCAGCCAACGTCATTTCTTTGCATTTCTTTATTTTTTTATTTGTTTTACAGCGATTTGAACCCGACAATATTTTACGCGCTCTTCGAACCGTTTATCCTCCTTCCCTTCCGCCCTGTTGCAACGCGAAGGGGGGGGGGGGGGGGGGGGGGGGGGAAGAAGGGGGGGGGGTGCGTTAAATTTCTGTGATAAGTACCCAGGGCCCGCGCATTTGTCACTGCAGAACCCTGCAATCTCGCCGTCCACGAGACGAGACGATGGAAGACGGGGGAGGGAGCATGCAGAAGTGGGAGGGAGTAAGACAAGCTGAAAGGACGGACCCTGATAGAACACGGAAAGAGAGAAAGCGAAAGAAAGATGAAGGTGGTGCTGCCGGGAAAGCCCATTTCTCGTTCCAGCCGCTGCCAGTATCCCGCAAGACCTATATTTCAGGATTTTCACAGCTGGCCACATTCCTGGAGGGACTGCCGCGGCGACAGCGCGCCCAAAAAAGGATAGGTACCTTGCATCAATATTCAATATACATCGGCTGTCAGCCGCAGAATTCCCTAACACGATCTGGAATTTAAAGAGCAGACTATCGCTTGCGTAACTGGACCATTAAGTTTCGCTATTATTTAAAACGAGGCCCTCAACGTTCACAGTATCCGGGACGCGCGTAGGTTCTCTCTCTGCTACCGAAGAAATTTGACACATTATAAGGCTGCTTTGCTTTCTCAAATGGCTGCCGAAACGAGTGATCACTCGTTCTGGCGCCGTGTTGTGTCGCTGATGGTTAGCTCTGACACACACAACTGGGGTGATAATGCTTTTCAAGCATGGAATGCAGTTAAAGCATGGAATGCGTTTACAGCGTAGATTGCTTCACAACGAAAGCCTCAACTCCCAGAAATTTATCCACCTAATACGTCTTCCCATACCCCACATCAGGGTATATCATCAGAAGCGGTTTGGTGGCCGTGCCAACATACGCGAAATAATTCACCTAAGCACTAGCTTGGAATTAGAACAATACTTGCTGATTCCCCGCCAGGGAGCAAAGCCAGAAGCTCCACCTCCGGAGCTCAATACTTTATTCCTGCACTCACTAAGTCCTCTGTTCTACGTCTCGGACTGCGATTAACATATCCCGATACTCCCCGTAGCGCATGGCATTGTTAAATAAAGTGAGGGCAATACATGAAAAAAAAAGAGACATATTTCGAAACCAAGTGAAAGGTCAAACCTATTATATAAACTTGTAGAAAAGGTTCGGTAGTACTTCTTTGTTTTTTTAATTTAGCATTTTAAGTTCTTTTGTTGATATCTCTTTAACTTGAACCTGAACATCTGCCGGTGGTGGATTGTACCGGAGCGCTCGGTTCCGATGATGATGCACTTGTGTCAAATTCGTGGGCATGGCACTGTAGCCACGCAGCCCTTTGGCGACAGAGGCGTCACCACTCACTTGACACGCTGATCAAAGCGGTACAGAGGAGCTCAAAAGCAGCTCTTTATAAATTTCATGACGGCAATCAACATTCTTGCTTCCAGGTATCCTTTCATCTTTTAATAGAAAACAATCTAAAGAAAATGTACAAAACTGGTAGCTTCTTCTTTTTTGTCATGACTCTTCCACTAATTCTACAGCAATTCGTTGAATGCGACAACGCAGTCGATGTCTGTGTTGTTAGAACCTTCTCCGACTGCAGTGAGTACGAGTCAGCACCTGCTTTCATCGTGAGAACATCCGGCAAACCAAGTCACGTCTCAAAACTGCCCGCTCCTGTTCCGGGGAAGTCGCGGGAGAAATGCTATATTTTCTTATAATAAAAAGTTGAACACATTAAAATCCTTGCACCTGCACAAACCGGGTGCAGACTACTACAGATCTTGGAATGAAAATATGTCTGTTTTGGATGGACTGTATAATCAGCTGCGAGAGGATACTGAATATTCCTCTTGAACTACAAACTTCAAGCTCACTTCACTATGTCTTCAAACAAGCCGTCTGCCAAATAAGGCATGAAGTTCAACTTCTTCCTTGGGTATTTATTTTTCTTTATCCCTCGTAAACTGATCGTGACGCGCATGCGGCAGGGTGAGTTGCACGAACGAAACCTTTGTTGCAAAACCTACAAAAGCAGGATTATACGCTTGTTGTTGGACAACCCTTTGTATCACGCTTGCCGGAAGGGAAACAGAACACGCGTTATGGTGGTAATATAAAGCACCGCAAATAAATCGCACTGAATAAATAAAAAATAAGAGATCCTTACTTTTTATATAATGCAATAAAGAAAGGAAACTACTTATTATATACACTTCGGGCGCATCAAAGTAAAGTTACAAAACCAAAATCTAACAAGCGACAGAGTAAGATAAAACCTTAGCACTCGTCGCGACCTTCCGTTCCACTCTCTTTTCAGTGTTACGTTTTGTTTTTGTCGCATACGCGTTTCATAAATATCTTGAGTAGTCAACCGAGGGACAGAATGACGCAGCTCCGAGTTCGAAAACTTTGTTCCTAAAACTCAATTTCCTGACTGAAGCGACGAAAAAAAAACACACGCCAGAATGAGAAACAACAAAGTTCGCAGCATCAATCAACAAGACAACAACAAAAAAATGCATTGGCCACTACACGTAACAACCAAAGAACTCTTAGACATCACGACTCTCCCTGATTGGACAAGCGAACACTTCGAACCAAAACACAGAGAACGTGGTAGAACATTTTCACAGCCTACACCCTGATTGGCCTGCGAACACGAGGAACGCTGCAACAAACTTTCTTCGTCTGTGTCTTTTCTTATGCAACAACAAGAAACAAGAGCAGGAGACTTCGCGACTGCTTCTACACTTTCTTTTGTTCGGAGGCGTAAAGCGCCCAAGCATATTGCTCCTAGCGGAAGCAAATCTCCGGCGCAGCGAACCGATGCACAATCAATTTTTTTCTTTTAGTTCTACGGATTCTCGGGAAGGCGTCACAGTGTATGTATATATTGATACTGTTTCTTTCATCTCTGCTTTAGGCGTCTGTATGTGCGGTGTTGGTTTGGCAAATAGTATATACTCCTTGTGTTTTCTTGCGTGCATAAACAAAGAAATGCGCGACGTACTTCCAGGACGGACAAAACAAAGCGAAATAATACAGGATCGCGCTTTGAAGTGAACATAGAAGCCCTGCCAATAACAACAGGCTCATTGCGGGAGCTGCCAGACCGAATTTGTTATCAGGTCTAGAATTCCACCTCGCTTTTTTTTTTTTAAATATCTGTATTTAATACTTCCGTTTTTTTTTTCTGTTTTCTGCTTACGTATGAAGTGGTTTGAGTTGAAACGAACTTCAGTGAAAGTTGTAAAAGTGAATAAAGAAACACAACATATCCCGGTAATAGATTAGAAGAACACTAATGTAAAATATATAAAACCACAAACTCATTTTCTCGAGAATAGTAATGTTATAAATATATCTTTTTAAGTGAACATAAAATTCTGCTTCAACTAGTATTTCAAGCTCCGCAATAAAAATTATAAAAATAAATTGTGCAACGTATGTAAACTTCAAAATATTTGTATGCGAAAACATCTATGAAGTAATATTCTCCTTCCATACGCTAGTATGGCTAAACTTCTCGACATACAAATATTTTCTTTACAATAAAAATGTTCGACACATCAAATGTCCGTGTACCGAAACCTCAATGCGCACTGTGGAGGCCCCTAACCTGAAAAGTTTGCTTACCAACACATCAGTGAAAACACACACGCACGCGCACACGCAAACACATACACACAAACACACACAGACACGCGCGCGCGCGCGGACACACACACACACCCACACACACACGCACACACACACACACAGACACATACACACACCGGAAAGACTGCGCCGTAACTGCCTATGTCATACAGCGAAAGATGTCTCTAGATGTCGCTGCCCAGAACCTCCACACATTTTCCTTCTAGCCACTTTTTGTTTGCAAGAAATTCCATCGCGTTTATCGTAGAGTGACTGAAGACCATGAATACACAAACAAAAAAACTTGGCAATGTCCACACTGCTCATGGCCAACTTTCTGGCACGTTATTTTAATAAACAATTTTCAAGGAAATATCAATACTGTGAATACTTTGCATTTTACGATATGTGGGCAGTACAGTCCTCTGGAACATTGCAATATTATTTCAAGAAAAGTAGAACTGGGCAATTTTGTAATGTAGCCCATTTGGGCGCTCAAAAGGTGAATTACTGTTTCTTAGTATTTTATGACTGTCATCTAAAATACTGTCTAAATTCTTATTTTAGTGCATGCGCCGAAGCGTCGACATCCAAGAAAGTTGGTGATGAACGGTTCTGAACTGTTGCAAAACAACATAAGGCTAACTTTACGTTAACATTAAGCTTCACTCAGTATCTCGTTTCGACGAATTCGGCCCATTGTTATAAAGACACTGAAATTGCGCCCCGTGTGCGCGTCGTGTGTGCCCAGAAGTCTCAAGGCCTGTTCACACATACAGCGGAGCGCTAAGTTAGCGCTACGTGAGCGCTCCAAGGAGCGCTCATGTGGCGCTTCCTCGCGCGTGACTTAGTTCTAGAATAGCTTGTGATTAGCGCTTCAGCAGCGCCTTGTTAGCGCTTCAGTAGCGCCTTGTTAGCGCTCCAGTAGTGCCTAGTTAGCGCTTCAGTAGCGCCGTGTTAGCGCTTCAGTAGCGCTTCTTGTACCGCGGTGCTGCGAATTAGAGCGTGCACTGCGGTTCCGGTTCTTGTGGTTGGGTGTGCATCAGCAGCACCATGGCGGACATGTGTGATGCTAAAATAGAAATGCGACAAGTGCTCTTAGGTACGCGATTAGTGCATATGTGTGTGGACGGCTTGACGCCCAGAAGAGCCTTCTGGGTGCGCGAAATCTTTCGCCACCGAGATACCGACGGGTACGTGGTGAACCTTGTTCCTAGGCTGAGGGACCGAGACACAGAGCTCTTTCGAAGGCGATTATTGTTAACTGCGTGTCTTTAAAACCAGGGTCACGGATCTCGAATAGAAAGCGATGAGGTCCTACCCAATCAATTAGTCGCTCAGAGTCCATGACTCGGGATGGCCTGCCTGACCAACACCACCTAGACAGAAGGCCTCCACACGCGTCATCATAGTCAGATCGATCGAGGCGAGAGATTGGGCACGAGTGCTGCGTCAGTGTTCGGCTGCGGCTCGTGGCCAATCAGCGCGTCGAAGGTCGGGCTCGGGTACAATAGCCGACCGAGCGCGATCCGACTGTGATGACGTTTCATAGAGGAAGAGGAAACCATGCGGAGGCCTTGGCCTGACCCCTTGATTGGAGAGCGGCTGTTTTACTTCCACTTCTTTAACAAGAAAGGAATCGCCGCCGTACACGCGCTGTTCCGCAGTAGTACAGTGTTCTAGAGGGTGTAGTGGCAAGAGCGCGCCCGCTTACAATGAAGCGCATGAAGACAGTCGACGTAGATACCGCGAGTGGCGCTGGAGTTCTGTGCCCTAGGAGAATTAATGGCACGTGTGCGATGAACGAAGAAGACGGCGAGGGTGACGCGGTATGCTTCTCCAAAATCTAGCACCATAGAACTTCTTTCGCAGCTATTAAGCCGGCAGCCCAAGTGATAGCGTTGCTGAACGATGCGTCAGTACTGGGGGGGGGGGGGGGGGGGGGGGGGGAGTCGATATTAATTAAATAATCTCCCTGAAAACACGCGAATATTTCATGTAGAGGATAGCACACACTCTGGAGGCATTAGTCCAAAGGCAGAACTACAATTTACTATACTTCGTTTCAGCTTATGTTGTACCGCAGCGAAGGCTAGAAGCGCGAGCTCACAGCGTTGGCAGCTGCTCTTAATTCACGAGAGCTTGTGCCGCCGAGATGTGCCCCAGAGCGAAAAGCTCGCGCTTGTAGCCTTTCCTGCAGTACATCATAAGGTGAAACAGAGTATACAGAACTACATTAGCAGTTGTTTCGCACCGCGAAAAGCTCCAGTCAAACCACAGTAGTAAGCGCCGAACAGCGCTGATGATGGGGCTAACGGGGGCGCGCTCCTAGGGCACAGAACAGCAGCGCCATGGTGTCGTTTACGCGCAAAATCTTCACAAAGCGGCCGCCGCTCTTGCCACTACAACCCCCTCTAGAACACTGTAGCAGTAGCAAGCACGGCACAAGAAGCGCGACAGCACTAACAAAGCGCTTCTGTAGCGCTAACAGAGCGCTACTGAAGCGCTAACGGAGCGCTACATCACGCGCTAGCAAGCGCCACATGAGCGTAAAGCCCCCTCGATGTGTTTGCGTTTGTCTTGGAAGTAGCGTCAAATGCGCGAGTGCACGAGGCCCATGTCTCGAGCGGCCCTTGGAAGCAAATGGCGGCGCAGCACTGAAATGAGCGGGCCTTGGAAGCGAATGGCGGCGGAGCACCCGCTCATGGCACGTGTCTCGCGCGTTTCCACAAGAATGGTTGGCGGTACTTGTAAAAAAACGCTTTTATCAAGGGGCTTTACATGAGCGCTCCTTGGAGCGCTCACGTAGCGCTAACTTAGCGCTTCGCTGCACGTGTGAACCGGCCTTCAGAGAACAGCATATGCTACAAAACGTTCCGCTGTGCAAGGAAACTGCGAACACACTCTTAAAAGGCCAGACTTATCACCGCGTGCGATTTATGAGTATTCCCCAACACTGAAAGCAAAATTGCTCGGAACAAAGTTCTCCACAGACAATGAAGGGACAACGGGGACAAAATTAGAATACGAAAAAAACAAAAAAAAAAACGTAAAAAGGGATGTCCCAAGACAGTCTACTGCGTGTGGTTTCAATCGTTTCTAATACGTTCTAGAAACCTTGAGCGAAAAAAAAAAAAAATCAGAAAAGAAAAGCAGTTCAATGCTTGTAAAGTTATTTGATTCGAAGTAAGAAAAATAATCAGTCTCACTATAGTTCTCCATCACCCCTCTTGCTTTAAACTCCAGTCACTGACAGGGATGAAAACGGCAGAGAGGCATTTAAGTTGTCCCGCCTCCCCCAGCTCTAGCTTCCTGCCTTTTGTAGGACTACGGTGTGTCTCGGGAGCCTGGAGCTTGCACGCGCGGCCGAAGCACGACGGATGACAACGAGGGCGTGGTAGATGGAGGTCGGACATTCGAAAGACACGGCCTGCCGCTTTCAGAGCACAGCTCTTAGGCGCTCGTTATGAGTGGCGTCGCTGTCGCCGTCTGCGTAACCTCGCGTTGCATTACGAGACGTTTCCATAATAACGTCACACGTGACGTCACGTGTGACGTCACGAGGGCAAAATTTTTCCGCTAAATTTAGGGGAAAATCTTCCCTCTAAATTTCGCGGAAAAATTTCCCGTCAAATTTAGCTGCAGACTTTTACCCTCATGACGTCAGACGAGACGTCACGTATGACGTCACGAGGGTAAAAGTTTCACGCTAAATTTGGCGAGAAATGTTTCCGATAAATTTAGCGGAAACATTTCCTCGCTCATTTTAGTAGAAAAATGTTATCTTCGCGACGTCAGACGTCACATCTGGTCTGACGTAACACGTGGCCCTCCCCTCTGTACTCTCCCCTCCTCCTCCGCAAGAGCTGCGCTCTAATTTGGCAATAAAGAGAATTGCAAATGTCTTTCCTTTTTATCTTGCGAGTTCCTAGCACTTGACCTATACCGGACACTTGCCTCGCCTGAGGGACGCGGGGATCTTGATAAATCCGCAGTCGCGCCGCCTCATAGATCATACAAAAATACATCAATACCTTTCCTGTGTACAACAGTGCACGTTAGGTAGCGCCCTCTCCCGGTGGGGCGTACGAACTAGCGATAATTTGTCACTACCAGAGCCTTCGTATTCGCGGAGAGTGTCGAGTATTCACCTGAATTACCTTTTTTCAAACTTAAGTTCCTTCCCCGATTTAATTATCACCCAAGAGCGCCGAAGAAAGCTCCTCGGTAATTCAGTTTGTCTTTCGGGAACGAAGTCTTTTTTTATATATATAGAACGGGGTGAAAGTGCTTCTACACAATGGGGTTATGCACATTAGTCAGACAGAAGAAAAAACCTGGCATGAAACCCAGATATCATTAAGTCATATCACAAATTCAGAAAGACTTGACAATGAGGCGGCTTGCATTTGATCTTTGACTGTCGACAATGATGTCTTAAGGTTCGCTATTCCAAAGGCCGGGTTGAAACCCCCAAAAAGTGTTAAACGAATGACTGGGACTGCAATTTTTTGAGCATTTATATCATCCATACAAAACGGAAAGACCACGCACACGACTCCACAAGAGTCGTTCGTGTGCCATCCAGCTGCACAGAATTCCATTATATATATATAAAAAAAAACTAACAGCAAAAAGAAGAAAATATATATAAAAGAACACAAACGACAAGCTCGAATAAAATTTCCTTTCTTCTCGGAAGTGCCGATTGAGTGCCTCGGCCCCGAGTCCTTTTAAATTCTCAAAGCTGACGCCTTTCTTAGGTCAGCGCAGACAACTGTATTAATGGTCTTTATTCGCAGGCAACGAAAACATGACATTTCTGTGACCGCAGTAAAAACAAGAACAATGAAGGGAATGGCCGATAAAACTATTTTTATAGTTTTTCTTTTTTTTTTAAGAACAAGGTGAAGGTATTGCAGTTAAAAATCTGGATTCGTGTACATGCTGAAAGCCGCAGTCTGAAGGTAACTTTTATGCAATTGTTCTTTACACGTCTCTCAAGATTCCTGCACACGGTGTAAAATGCATGACTCGCGCTGACGTCAGATTAGCGGCCATTGCGATTGCATTGCTTCTTATGCCATGCAAGAATATTAAGTCGGACTTTTCTTTTCGCTTTACAGAAGCTCATTGTCATTTCCCTTTAGCTTTAAGTCCGAGCGTAGCAGAAGCAACAAGACCTGCTCCAGGCTTTCAGCGTCTCTGCCAAGCACGCGCGCTCGTGCAGTCACTGTCCAGGGCCACATGCTCGCGCTTGTAGCATCGGCAGGCTCTGGACATAAGCTGAAACGATGTGCGACCCAAATAAACTCGCACGAAACACCACTGACCAAGAAACTTCTTTGTTACATTGTAAATTCAAAGACAAAAGCGAACGTTTTTTTTTTTTGTGTGTGTGTGTTTTTAATGTTTTTGATGCAAAATTCAATGATGTGGCTGTGGGGTCGCGGCATCCCCCGGCGACGATAGTTTTATGCGGCTCATAGATTGAACCCGAGCATTCCGTGAGAACTAAATATGGGCTTGTTATCACCGATAGCTCGACAAGCGTTCGGGTAGTGGCCGGTGTCTAATCGCTGCAATGACGAAACTAGCCAAACCGTAAGAATGTCTGGAACTCAGCGCGTGTCCTTTGTTTTTTCTACCCTAGCACGTGGCTATCATCAGCATCGGCGGAATATAATCTGCTCCAGATCACGTGGCCGCATGTTCCCCTGCGAGCTGAGGGGGTGAACGCTGCTTGTTTTAGAGCGCAGCTCTTAGGCGCCCGTTTCCAGGAATAGGGGTGTCGCCGCCGCCGTCGGCGTCGGTGTAACCGCCCCGCTAAATTAAGCGGGAAATTGAATTGATGTTGAGGTCACGTGACGTCAATTTTCCCGCTAAATCTAGCGGAGAAAGTGAATTTCGTCGTGGGTGACCTGACTCAAAGTCATGGGACGTCATTTTCCTTGCTAAATTTAGCGGGGAAACTGAATTGGTGTTGAGCTCACATGGCGTCAATTTTACCGCTAAATTTAGCGGGGAAATTGTGGGAGGAGGAGGAGGAGGAGGGGAGGGTACGGAGGAGGAGGATGGGAGGGTGCGCAGGAGGAGAAGACGACGGAATGGAGGAAGAGGGCAGGGTGCGGAGGAGGAGAAGGGCAGGAGGAAAGGAGGGGGAGGAGTGGGAGGAAAGGAGGGGAGGAAGGAGGAGGATGACGAGGAGGAGAGGAGGGGGGGAGGAAGGGCAGCAGAGGGGAATGGAGGATGATGGGAGCAGAGGACAAAGGTAGTAGGAGGAGAAGGCGAGGAGGAGAGGAGGATGGGAGCGTACGGAGGAGCAGGAAGGGCACACCCTTTCCTCCTCCTCCTCAAGGGCTACACTCTAATTTCATATTACAGAGCTTTTCAATCGTCTTTCATTTTAGAGCGCAGCTCTTAGGCTCCCGTTTCCGGCTTGAGCAGCGTCGCCATCGCCGTCGGCGTAACAGCGCATTGTATTATGGGACGTTTTCCATAATGGTGTTACATGTGACGTCACGTAGCGCCACTCAACCCGGGAAAATTTGTTCCGCTAAATTTTACAGGGAAATTTTCCTGCCAAATTTAGCCGGAAAACTTTACCCTCGTGACGTAACACGTGACGCCACTTCTGACATCAGACGTGACGTCACGTATGACGTCACGAGGGTAAAAGTATCCCCCTAAGTTTGGGAAAAATTTCCCCGCTAAAGTTAGTGAAAGAATTTTCCGCTAAATTTAGCGAAACATTTTCCGCCAAATTTAGCCGGACGACTTTACACTCGGGACGTCACGTGTGACGTCACACGTGACCCTCTCTTCGTACCCTCCCCTCCTCATCCTCAAGAGCTGCGCTCTAATTCAGCATTACCGAGAATTCTAAACGTCTTTCATTTTTTTCCGGTATTTTTTATTCTGTGCCTTATATTGCGCGCGGTGAAAAGAAACGCGTGTTCCATAGATCATTAAAGGGGTCGTGAAACAATATCGGGTTGGAATGTTCGTGACTTTGGAGAGGCGTACTGGTCCTAGTCTGGGCCAAGTATACTCGCACAGACCTCCAGTGATTCGAAAGCTTACTGGTCGCGGTAACATTACGAGGATAAAACGGGACTATTTCTTTCAGTCTTGGCTTCACAAAGCTTCATTACTAATTGTGAGATCGAAGCCACCCGCCTGACGACAGTCGACCGCAGCTCATGAATTTGACACATCGACTTCGGCTCGTAACGATCAATGCCTAGGCGGACACTCGGGTAGTGGCTCGTGTCCAACCACTACTGTGACGAGAGTAGCCGAACTTTAACAATGCCATGGAGCTCAGCAAGCGTTTTCTATTTTGCCCACTCCAGCGCGTGGGTGTGATAAACGCTGGTGGCCGGCATAGGATAGGCACCAGGCCGCGTGGCCGCTTGCTCTGGCTTCGAGTTGAAGGAATGAACGGTGGTCTAATCTGTCGATTTTGTTTCGGTGACTCCCATTACCTAGTGAGATAAACTAAGGAAAGTGTTAACTTTGGACGTTAATTTTTTTTTTGTGGGTGTATTTTGTGTGTACGTTTTGTCAGTGATTTCTACTCTACCGAACAGCGCGGGGTACAAATTTTACTCGAGCCAGCTTTCTTCTTAAGCGATCAAGCTCTCTTTTATGAATCTTTGGACGAGAACATTTCTCGCGGGGTGCCGTGTTACTTTTCTCGCAGAGTATTGTAGCCGTGCATGACGTAGTCGGCTGTTGTTTCTTTTCGTCTGTACTTTCGGTACGCGCGGAATTTTATACTTGAGCTAAGCCCGCCATCAGGCACTGGTGCCCGCTCACGTACGCACGCGAAATGCACCTGGGTCTGGCCATGTACTCGACAGTTGTTTAAGACACTCGAGCGCACCTCGCCATGAAGCACAGGAGCTTGCTGATGTACCAACTCAAGATGTGCTGTGTCTGATCGCGTAGGCCGCGAGTGCTCCGTGCTGTGGACTGGGGTGTCTACGTCATGACCTCCGTAACCTCGGGGTCTGAGTATGTTCTGGTTAGTAGGAAAGGCGGATCCCTCGCGCGCCTATAAATGACGAAGTGCGAGAATCTTCTAAGAAATGGCTCTGGGACCGAAAAGGGTTGAAGAATTATGCTTCTAACGCAAGTTTTTCTTTAACTCTATATTTCTTGCCGTTGTAAATAAACGTTGCCACACTGGTCACTAAACGTCTACCCTGTCGCAACGTGCTCAGCGGCTCCGAACAACCTTTTGTTTCTTGAACTCTCGGGGGATTATTATCGTTGATCATCTCGATCTCGACCGCACCACCTCCTTGGGGAAGCTGACCGCAAGTTTATTCAGTTACTAACGTTTGAGAGTGATTCTAATTAGTATTTAGCGAGAGTAGAAAAATTGGTTCATGACCCCTTTAACGTCAGTGATTTCTTTTAAGCGGTATTGGAGCTAAGCACAGAAAAAGTTGCACCACACCTTTAGGCACAGGCTTTGCATCAACGGTTTCGTTTTGCTAGGCGAAAATGAGCGGCAATAACATCATGTGCGAGCCAGGTGTAACCCTTTTTATAAAAACGCCAGAAGGGGGCGCTGTTGGCAATTTACGTCCCTGCGAACTTCCAAGCAAATAAGAGGACAAACAATCCCCACCATAGCGCCGCTGCTTTTAAAACGAATTAAACATTTTGTTGCCAGTACTGCAGCTAAGAGACCGGTTAGCCAGGTACTTGTTGGGTATTTTTATTACATTTGTAAGGCTACCGCTTGCACTTTTCCGTTACGATCCCCACCTACGTGTTGAATAGCAGACATATAGCTTACACCTCGCTAAATTGCCCAATTCGTGATTTCCGTAGAACTTCATCGTCCCAGGAAATTTGACATCAACAAGTTCGGGAAGAGCGACCGGAACTCTCTTGGAAGCCAAGAGAAGGCTTGGGTTCATATACAGTAAAAGGGTCTATAGGACGAGAGCCAGTCCGTAATCAAAGACAGCGTGCACGCCAGGTGGCTGCTAACTCTCACCTCTTTTCTCGTCTTACTTTCAATAGGTTTATTATCGGCGTTCGATATGCACATTGTCTTCGGACCCTGAATCTTGTATTCGTTGTATACTTTGCAGCCACATATTCCAATGACAAGCCGTTGACCCCCCCCCCCCCCCCCCCCCCCCGCCCCCCGCCCCCTCTAAAGCATGATGCACGAAGAATGGGCGGGCTCAAGCACGTGCACTTAGGACGTGTTTTGTTTTTGCGAGTGACAGTGCGCTGAAATAATTATTGAGAACAGCGCATTTGAGGGTGTCTTTGAAAGTACTGCTCACCAGAACCAATCAGAAGTATGGCGCACTCCTTGTCCCTATCTTGCACACGTTAAACACATTTAGTAGAGCGTATTCTAGAGCTACACTTTGCTACCGGTAGCTCATGCAGTCACTTCGAAGCATGGATTGAGCCCGCTCCTGCTGGGCACGCTTTCCGCAGCGCACGATATACTCAAACTCATTATTGAGCGTATGTAGCCTGCCCTTGTTTGATACGTTCTCTACCATGCAGTACGGTATTCTGCTGCATGTTTTTTAAACTTAGCACACGATAGGTATTGTGTGTGTTTTTTCCCCTTTTTCTCAATTATATTTTCTCATTGTTACGAAAAACTACCTTTTATTGAAATCGACAAGCGCCATCGCAGCCGCCTCAGTGTCTCCGAGGCAAAGCGAGGGCCTTCGAATCAGCAGGTGGTGGGTTCAAATCCCGACCGTAGTGTCGGCAATCTCACAGAGGCTTATTGCGCAGAAGGCCGCGTGTAAATGAGCTTTCCGTTGCTCGCCAAAAGATCTCCATGTGGTCAAAATTAATCTAACAGTCCTCCACTGGGGCGTTCCAGATGCTCTTTGTTGGCTTGGCACCTAAAACCCCCAAATTTGATTTGACAAGCACCATTGCCAAGCTTCATTTTGAAGAATCTTTTTTTTTTCGACGCCTACCTCTACCTGATTAGAGGGAACGTGCAACGCCGTATCTAACGTGGAAGTTGTTTCCACTGTCCAATACCAGGAGCACGAAACCCACACTTTTCTCGGGGCTATCGGACTTCGCTATCGATATTTCTTCTCGCTCACGCTAAAGCAACGTCAGCGGCTCAAAATAAAACCACAGACAATAGCACAAGTATAAGTAATAAGACAGCAGTATCGAGGAACAGACCTACGTGGCACTCCAGTTCCTCATTACGTCTCTCTTTCCAAAAACGATAAGTAAAAAAAAATAATCTAAGCTAAGCGCGTCTAGAGCGGCGACATTCGCCAACAAGTATTCACTGGGGCGCGCTGGCAGACCTCCCGCAGAGTCCTCCGATAGAGTTGGGGAGTGCCTGGAGCCTTTCTCTTCATACTCCAAGCCCAAGCAACTGCTTGCCTCACGCGGTGCCGCAACGCTGTTCTGCCGATTCTTCGGAAAGGCTTCCAGAATACTCGCTGCCCGTGCTGCAGCTTCGGGCGCTGATGTGCGTTGATTTCTCGGAAGTGCTTTCGCCCTTCCGCGGCGGCTCAATATGCTTTGGCTTGCTTACACTGCGGCGATGGCGGCAGCTGTCACGTTGAAGAATGAACTCTGATCGGCGCAGGTCCCGGGCCCAGCGCTCCTCTGGCTCTCTGTAGACGACAGTTGGGAGGTTACGGCCTTAGGCGGGAGTTCTATTTTTGCGTGTGTGTATTCCCCCCAGTGGGTGTCGTCCTGCTGAGAGCTTCGGCAAAGGATTCGCGGCAATGCGGGCAATATCGTTACGGTCACCGTTGTGAAACGGATCAAATTAGCTGGGAAAGCTCGTATGGAATTGGTATTGGAACGCAGCATCAGTCCTTAGAGAAGCTGCCGAGATATTGGGGAAGAAACACGAATGCGTACAGTTTTTGCGCCGAAGTTTAGACTGTGTGATATTTTTGTCCTCTTGTGTAAACCTTTCCGGTTACACCTAGATAATGTTTGTGTTAATGTTGTTACGAAAGCAGGCAATATACTTTCCGCAAAGGAGTTCGGTGAGGCTTTCAATACAAGCAAATACTAAAATGCTAGTGGCAATGTGATCAGCCCTGATGATTGGCTAGGAGTTTCGATCAGGTCTAAAGTCGCACAATAATCTACAGCGTATCATATTATGCCGTGTCATTGACGAAACTCTTACCCTTCCTTTTTTAAACACCTTGAGCTAATCACAGTTGCAGCGAGTTATACTGAATTGAATATTTAAATGACACTAATCAAATGGAGCAAATGTCGGGCTCTCGCAATGGTACAGGGCGTAGCCAGGAATTTTTTTTTTCTTTTTTTTTTTTGCCGGGCGTGAAGAATAACGCCATGGCAATAAGTCATTTTTTTTTACTGTGAGCCTTTTAGAGTAGTTTTGTTTGTCATGTTTCCTTAAAAATCCGAGTCTGTACTTTTTTTTTCTGTTCCTGTTTTATTACAATACGGCGGTTGATATGTTTATCTTAACTTTTAAGCATTAAGAAATCGACTAAAAACGTACAGCACGGTCTGGTAGAACTGAAGAACGCAGCGTTAAATACAATGAATATTGTTGTTAGAATTGTGTACCACTTGCTCCTTACATATTGTGGGATATCCCAGGTAACACGGGTAATTAGTGCTGAGGGGAGACTGACTTGCGATTGTATCTCGCACATGACCACATCAGAAGATTGCTTGCATTTGCTTCATGCATGAAGCAAATGACTAGTGCTTTGCGAACTGGCCATGGCCAGTTCGCAAAGCACTAGTCATCATGATCTAGTAATTAAGCTCCTTCAAGCGCAAGATGGTAATTCAGTGAAGTGTCATTATTACGGACACCGACCGTTTCCCCAAGGTTGTTTATAATGTGAGCTGTTTTTAATAACCGGACAAAATGCATGCATTTAACCAGTTCGCCCCAGAATTTTAGAGCGCAGCTCCTAGGCGCCCGTTTCCGGCTTGAACGGCGTCGGCGTCGCCGTCGCCGTCGGCGCGGCGCGCGGTGCATTTTGAGTAAATTTTCCCGCTAAATTTAGCGGAAAAATTTCCCCGCTAAATCTAACGGAAAAAGTTCCGCGCTAAATCTAGCGGAAAAAAATTCCCTGCTAAATCTAGCGGAAAAATTTCCCCGCAAAATCTAGCGTATACCCCGCCTAATCTAGCGGAAAAATTTCCCCGCTAGATTTAGAGGATAAATTTCCCCGCTAGATTTAGAGGAAAAATTTCCCCGCTAGATTTAGAGGAAAAATTTTCCCGCTAAATCTAACGAAAAAATTTCTCTGGGGGGACACGTGACCTGGGGTTCACATGACCCCCCCACGAAGTCACGTGACACCCCCCCCCCCTGATATCACGTGCCCCCCTTCCCCCGAGATCACGTGACCCCCCCCCCCCCCCCCCGAGGTCAAATCAGCCCCCCTCAGTACCCTTCCCTACTCCTCCTCAAGCTGCGCTCTAATTCGGCGTTACAGGGAGTTGTAAACGGCTTTCACTTTTTTTTTATCAATGTTAGGGCTGGGAGTCTATTAAAAACGTTCGACCTATTAATCGCCACCCCTCATTTGATAAATAGACTAATCGGTTTAGTTCAATATCATGCATAACAGTTTTTTTAAAGTTAAAATTAATTGTTTTGTTTTCCCTCGATAGGTGATAAGAGGAAAAATGTACACTTTCAAATCTTAAATAAACCCTTAAATGTAGTCGAGAACAGTCAAAAGACCCACACTCACAAATATTTACTTCAGGAGGAGAGGCTAAAAAGTTCGCTGATGTTTTCCGGCAATTCGCGACTTTCAGGACCTATAGGGAGTATTCACTGGCGGTTATAGCTGAGCTCGCTGCTGCTTTCTTACCACGGGGGAAGAGGGAGAGAGGGGAAAGATGCTTTTGTACGAATTTTGAGTAGGAAGTTAATCTTCTATAATCTTCTAGAGGAAGAATAGCGACGTCTAGGGAAGCCCGGGACATACAAAGGAAAGTCCCGGTGATAAGAACATTTTTCCTTCTCCTCTTTTCTTGAGGTTGCCCGAGACTTGACGGGAAACTGTTCCCGGGCATGCGCTGTGGGCAGTTAAGTCAAATATGGCGTCCAGTGAATACCACATATAGGGGGCGCGCTGGCACCTATCAAAATGGCTGTCATCTGGATGATGGTCGTAGAACAGCGGAACGAGGCTGGGTCTGCGTCGCGTAAATAATTCTGCTTTTGCGTTATACGAGCAGTATTAGAGCCTTACTTTATTTATTTCATGGCAGGCACGCTTTGGCAAGCACCTTAATTGGAAAGCCGATCATCCAAGAGCTAGGGAGCGTGATTTTCACACCGTGGTACCACCATCGCTGAAAGTTGCGAATAGCGAACTCCTTTGATTGTTCACAATAGTCTCCGCTGGGCTAAACAAACGTTCGCACAACGCTTAAGTGGCTCGGACACGTATAATATCTTCTCCACTTGTTCGGAGTTACAGATCTCGCCCTTACAGTACAGTTTCCTTTAGATGAAAATTTCACCTAAAGTTTGCTTTCATACAGGTGTACTCGTCCATGTCTGCGTGTTGAAAGCGTTGGATTTTTACTTTTCTTTGTCTTTCAAAATGCTACTGATCAACCGCTTAATAAATTAATCGAGATGAAAGCATTAATTGATTAATCCGTAGTTTCATCCATCAAAAACTCAGGCCTCATTATCATATAGTGGGCTATCTACTATATTAGCGGGGCCCATATTAACCAGATATAACTGTATCCATTTCACGTACGCTGGCCCTGTCAGCTCGAGTAAACCATCCCGAAATGCAATTAAGCAGAAATGACAAGTCAGCGATATAAAATAATTGTGGATAGCGAAATCGTAAACTGAACTACAAATTCAAGTTTTGAGTATATCGGAGCGCCTAGGATAATAATAATAATAATAAGAAGAAGAAGAAGAACACACAAATGTAGTTCCACATGAGAAAATGCTAGCGCTTTCGAATCCAGCGATCTTTTGTTCAGTCATCATCACTGCCAAGTTTGATGCAGGCGGGTACAGGTTGCCATACAGGCGAGCATCGTATTAGCGTCAGGCCGTGTAGTCTTAAAGACTCCGGATTAGCAATCGCATTGTGCCAATTCAATTGTCTTGCCACGGTGTTGAAACAGTGTCTCGATCCTCAAAGGCCAATTGTCAAATCGCTGCACAATTATGGACAACGTGCAATTCGTTTTTGTTTTACATCTCGACAAACTCCAACATCCAGGAGTTACACGGCTCACCAAACGAAACTGTTTCTGTCGTGCCCTCAGCAACACATAAATGTGTGTGTTCGTCTCTGCACTAGCTATACATACCTGCTTTAACTGTGTTAATGCAAGAACTGAATGTAGTTTATTAAAAGTTCTTACTAACTTCAGAGCTGTGTAAAAAGTACAATTTATCTATAAAAAAGATTAATGAAATAACACCAACCCTCAATTGAGTGAAAGCTCGAGGAAAGCACAGCTGTGACGGGTAGCCTGCTTTCAGTCTTTGGACAATATTTCAAGACTCTTTCGGGGCCGGCAGATAAATCCCATTTTCTGTCCAAAATAAAAGAAAAATTCCAAGTTCCACCTGGTTTGAAGCTTACGCTTGTGGCTCCATTCGTGTCCCAAAAGCCGGGGGTTGTTAGTTTGTGCAGTGACGAAAAAACAAAAAAACGATAAAGCAACACGACTTGACGCACAAGATTTGTCAGCCCCAAAGAAAAACATAGCGTGTTTCTAGTAGTTGCGTTCACAGCACTACACACGTACAAGAAAAAGAAAACGATTAACGAGGGCCTCAAAAAATCATAAAGTGTATCAAAATGAAGACTAAATAAAATGTTTGAATAAAATAAAACCTTTAAAAATAAAACCTTCAAAAGGGAATTGATGAAAATGAAAGTGAAATAGCATCTTTTTAAGGCTGACGGGCCAAACCGATTGTACCTAGGACGCCTCAGCGAAGGGCTCAGGACTAATTTACGCGGACTGGAGTTCTACACCGAAATCTCATTCGTTCGGGACCTAGACTGCAATAAGACTGTGTCAGATTGGGAGATCGTCTTCTGTGTTACCAATGAAAATTCTTCTTGTGAACGTTTCTCGTACATATGTTTGCTCTAAGTAAAAACAAATCAATAAAAAAGTTTATCGTATTTTTAGATTCCTAATATATTCCCGAAACTAATATTTCTAATTATATGTAAAGTACACGCCAAACAACATATTTTTTACAAACACAATTAGACGATTGTTTTTACAAAAGTTTTACTGTTTGATAAAAACAATGATAGTTTAATAAGATGTTATCTCAACTCCCTAGTAGAGAGTTTTAGGGAACAGTTTTTTTCATGTTTGATGCGGTACGATGGGCCCTCCGGTACGCAATGCGCATGTGCGAGTCTTCGGTGGTGGCGCATGCGCAGCTCGTACCGGAGGGCCCATTGTACCGTATCGGAAGTGCAAAAACCGTTCCCTAAAACTCTCCAATGTCTGCAGACGGTCCTTTCGTACGATGTATTAGCGGTGTACACGCTGGGCTACAGGAGGTCGAAAACACAGCGTGTTATACTCGGCGAGAATAGATGGGGCGTCGCTCAGCAGTTGGGGTGCTGGTGACAATGTGGAGAAAGCTGATGACGCAAAGATGCGGCCAATGTTAACTAGAAGGTATAAAATGCCCTATTTATTTATTTTATTATGTTAAAGGGTGTCTTAGCAGCTTTACCTGCCTTCTCACTATAGTGTGAAATTTCGTTATCGATTGTTGTCTTTCGTAGTAAATTGCAACGGTGATTGGGGGCTTTGGGCAACTCTAAGGAGAATATTAGGATTTTTTTTTTTGCGTTCCCTATTTTGAAAAGAAATAATCTGCCATAAATGGAAGGTGATATAAACATTTTGTAGGAGGAATAAATAAAACAATAAATAAGTTTAGACTTCAATTTGCGAGCGCACTAGCAAACCTAAGGGAGTTAGAGTAGAGACTATTTGTTACTAACTTCGTGACCACCGCCCCCGAATAAAACGCCCAGACAACGAAACGACAAAAAAAAAGTTAACCTGAAAAAACGGTAGAAGACATATTAGTCGAGATTACACTTTATTGGCATACAAGCGGTAAGAAAGCATTACACAGTCATTTAGAGAATTACACACGCCACGAACATTTTCTGATAGTGGGCGTCTGGCAACGAGAACGTCAACTAGCCTTCCTATATGAATAGGCTTTTTCTTCTTGCGTATTTTCGTTTTAATCAAGGACATAAATTTCCGGAATATGCAGCCAGCTTAAAATCGTCACTCCGGAAGGCGAGACAGGAAGCACAGTCTCTTTGCCAACAGATCCGTGTAATGGTCAGTGGCTACGCTGAAGCTGGTACCCTCCTCAGGAAGAACGCGGAATTTCTGTAGCAATGTAGTCACGCACAGGAAGACTTCTACAGTTGCCAGAAGCTCTCCGGGACACATCCGTTTTCCTGAAATAAAAGACGAGGAGAAAAAACATTAATCTCCAAGTATACTACAACGCCCTGTTTACAAACGAAACCGAGTTTGCCCACTCGTCGCGTGACCACTGCCCGCGCGCAGAAAATAGATACACGTGAAGAAAAGCGTCTGCGCCTGCGCCACAGAGACAGAAGCGCCGCCGCCGCCGCAGCGGCGTGACGTTGCAGCCGCTCATAGGTCTACCCGGAGCGCAAGTTCGTCTGATTCTTTCGCAGGCGTTGTGGAGACGTCAGAAGGCCGAGCGCTGATTGGCTCTGGTTGAAGGATAGTGGGTAGACCTCAAGGCGCAGCTTGCTTCGCTGTCTACGCACTATCCTTCAATCGGAGTCAATAGGGAGTTTTCGTAGACCGCGTTTTCTACTCCGCTAAGCCTTCCGCAACGAAGAAGCCACTACTGCGCCTGCGCGCCGATGGCCTTGACTGTAGAGTTCCGGGTATCGTAGCGGGTTCAGAGAGCGTTACGGGACGGCGAAAATGATCTACGAAAACTCCCTAATCAGAGCTCTCGGCGTTCTAACGTCACCGCAACCCTCGCAAAAAAGCAGACGAGCTAGCGCGCCGCATGAGAAATGCAAAATCAAAACTGTATGTTTACTCAATAGTGGTGTCACTAACACCAACTTAAAGGGCAACCCCGCTCAATTCCGAAGATTTCGGGATAATGAGTGATTTCGAATTAAAAAGCCCCAGTAAAAAGCACTACGTGGTTTGCTTCGCGAAAAATGGGATATATATTTTTTTATCTAATTTTAAACACGAGCGGAGATCGAAACCGAAACTTCGGCTCTGTCCGGCAACATTGGCCTCGGGCCGCCAAGTGCATGGCCATCACGTGGTACGAGATGTCACGTGATCCTCGGCCCAGCGACGGGCAGGATGGGGGCGGGCGTGCGGCAGGCGCGAGTGTCGTCTGCACTGCACTCTTCGCCACGTTTTGGTGTCTACGGCATTCGACGACGTCTGCACAACTGCGGCACAAGTCTGCGACTCTGCGCACGTGGTGTCCATAGTGTGGACGAAACTCCGAGAGGCAATAATCGCAAACCGTGAAACGACGACGGTGGTTGTGACGCGGAAGACGGCGGTAACGGCGGGACCACGGCGGGCGGTTGGTCTGCTCCCAAGAAGCGCGCTGCGCAGGCGCGTACGCCAATCACGTGGACACCGCTGAGCGCCGAGAGGAAACGTTGCTGACGTCATGCGCTACGCTCGATCGGAGAAGTAAAAACAAGCAAAAGGGGGGCCATGATGATGACGTTTAGCTCAATGTTGGCTCCGCCCATGCCGTAGCCTTGACTGCGCTGTTGGTTGCGCCTGAATTCGCCCGCTCGAGTCAGCCGATTTCGGCAACTTGGCGAGTTGCAAAGTTTGCCGGACCATTTAAGAAACATTTAGACAGAACTGCGCAGTAATATTTGGCGTGTGGTCTTTCTAGGCGATACTGAAGAGGACAGCATTGTTTTTTCAAAACCAAAAATGAAGCGGAGTAGCCCTTTAAATGTCAAAATTCTGCTCTTTCAAAAATCGGGTCTTCAGATTTCTTTTTGTTTTGTTATAATTACGAATACCAAATTTATTGAAGCTTTTTTGTTTTGTTTTGATAGTGAATTCCTAGTTTCTAGTGCTTCCACAACGCCATCTTGCACTTTTGTTCTAATTCTTCTTATACAACAGTCTTCGTCAGTTTTTACGACTTATTTAAAACGATGTAGTGGTTAAGACGCGCTTGTTGTGATAATGAATACCTAAAATAGAAGAATAAAACCCGGAGGGTGTTCCACAGACAACCACACTCTTTGATTTAACAACGACGGATGTTTATTTATGGACGCAAACTATTCACGCGTTGACCAGAACGGGGGAGGACTGAAAGAGAGGAGGTTACTGGAGCGCCGATAAGGACTGTCACCATACCGTGTCTGCCCAAGTTTATAATCTCTCTTTTTCCAGTTCCGGCTTGATAAATTTGATTTCGCGTCTTATCAAGAATAACGATGCAAATGAGACGTTCTTTTTTGCTTTTTCGGTGAAGAATGTTTCCATGATTTTACGTCCGAATCGCTGTGGATGCGTTCCCAGGACCTTGTTGCTGCCGAAGTTCGGTGCGCACCCAGAACACTTCATCGCATAAGCAGTGATGGGATGTGTGAGATGATTAGCTTTTGATATAGCCTTATTTTGATGACCTCATACGCAGTCGTTTACGCATCGTCTGATTTGCCCTAATATATTCAGCTCCACATTTGAGGGGCACCGAATACATCTTCCCGGTCTCCCATTCTCTGAAGTGCACACTAAACATTATGACGCCCTTGAGGGCGTAATTGGCTTGTTCTATAACTAACACCCTTGTTGGTGTAGCAAAACGCCCTAAGAAAAGGGCGTCATTGCTAACACCCCTAAAGGAGGGCGTAATTCTGAACACCCTTAAATTAAGGTTTGATTCCACTGTAACCTTTTTATAGAGGTGTTATGACTGCGCAGTACGCCCTCTAAATTGGGTGTACCACCACAAGAAAGTGAAGCAAACTAGTGCATGAAGAAATGACTGCAAATGAGTCTAAACATGCTTGGTTCACTTTTTATTTTTCGATCAAGGTTCTACCAGGTTCAACTAAATTCTCTCTAGACGATTGCAAGCAGGTCATCTTACCGCAGCCACGCCTCTGCTTATGCGGGCAACTGCGTGCAATTACAAGGTTGCCAAAGGGCAAAGCTACGTTCACGCGCACGTCATCAAACTTGGCGAAGGCAAGACTGAAAAAAATAGTTTCCTTTTACCCTCGAAATTTCACCACGACCAAGACACTTCTGAACCAGTGGCGGTCCGTGTGTGTAAGGTCACGAACATTCCAACCGGATATTGTTTCGTAACCTCTTAATATTCTACAACCAAAGGCACTAGTTAAATCTCCAACTTCACTTTTCCTGGGGCATTTATGCTTTCTAGCACTGGTGACGTAAGCAAAACTGACTGGCTTGCAAAGACGGAACGACCGGGAGTTGCTTGGGACGTAAGCGGCAGTTCATGCTTGTAAACAGTAAAATGGTCAATTGAGACGGAAGCAGGACTACTATCAGAAGCATACTTGCAGAGTACTTACGAATAAAACAGCGATCTCATGTAATCCGTGATAGATGCATAATCCGATTCGGGCAGTACAGAACAATCCACAAATACAATGTCGAGGATGAAGGCGGTCGCTCACATTCAACGGAAGTCTCGCGGTCGCTGATGAGCAGCTCACTGTCGTGATAGATGCGTAATCCGATTCAGGCAGCACAAAACGCAAACACAATGTCGAGGTTGAAGGCGGTCGATCACATTCAACGGAAGTCTCGCGGCCGCCGATGAGCAGCTCTTTGTCGAAACGCGTCCAACAAACAGAGCACAATAATTCCATGGACTCTGACGAAATAAACGACCATTACCGAAAAGTTGGCATGGATGCATTCCGGCCGTTCTCATAAAAAAATCACACTGACGGGCGCCCCTTCCCTTTTTGGAAACCGGATTTACGTGGACCCTATGACTCACCATAACTTGGCATACGGCAATGACTACGGCCCCAGTAGCCCATCAGCGCGTCAGAGCGAGTCACGTAACAAATTTCCGTCCAAGCGTTTTTGTCCTACGGAGAGCGGTCACGTGTTTCGCGCCACCCCTCTGATTTGTTAGAAGCAGCCTTCGCACTCGCTCACAGCCACACGAAGACACAAAAGAAGGTGTGGAGGCTTATCAGAACACGAGGTCAAAAGGGGTTGGACAAAGCAGCTAATCTCTCTCCGCTGCTTTGTGTTGCCACCTGCACTGCCCAGAGAAAGTCGCGAAATCGGACTCGACAGGACTTGCTTTGCGTAGTACTGCCTTGAGCATATCAAACTGCCACTCATGTAGAAGCGCATGCTCTGGTGCGTACCGCGAGATCATAAAATGAATACAAAAAACAAATTTTAACGCCGTCGTAGCACGGGACAAAGCTAAGGCGCTGGGTACATAAAACAATAAGAGGCTCGGTTTCACGTGTACCAAAGAAAAACCGAAAGAAAAAAAAAAAAGCGTCGGGACGCTAGATATTTTGGTGTCCCCACGCAGAGAAAATAGTCGCATTCCGAAGGGGGGGTGTTATGAATCCGGCACTTTCTAGAGTGCCTTCATGTGCGCTTCGCATAGAGTGATGCCAACTGCCTGTTTCCCTTCCCCACACCCTCTTCCAACGCCTTTTTTTTCCTCTCATTGTTTCCCCGTGCGCCGGAAAGTGGCCTTTGTGTCCATCGGTAATCCCATCAGAGGGGGAAAATGCTAATCCTCCCTCCGTGGGTTCCACAACGCTGCTCCGAACTTCTGAGATAAGGTGCTTGTTTCCGGGAGCGTTATAAGCCCCACGGATTATCCCCGAGGAACAAAATAGCTGCTGGTTTGTCGGCGAGTGGTATTACAAAAAGTGGCATCACCCTAGCAAAGCGCACATGAAGGCTCCCTAGCACTTTCGATCGTCTTGTGACATTGATTTTTTTAAACTACACACAAAAATAAAATCTCAGTGAAGGTGCTATAAGTAGTGCGAAACCCATCTAGGTGAGCTTGTAATACCCGAAATGAGGGCGCCACAGTTTGTTCAAATCTTCAGCGCAGGAGGCCTTTCTCAGGTCTAAAGCAAGCAGATTCCATTTTGCGTAATCTTGGTTGTTTTGTTTTTTAACGTCGGATTTTAGGCAGCCAAAAAATAGAAATTCCTTGCCGGCATAGCCGATTCACGCAGGACACTCTTGACGCTTAACCAAAACGGCGCCCCGTACGGTATGTCATGATGGCGTCGGCGCGACCCATCCCATTTTTCACAAATATTGGCTAGACCAAAATGGTATCGGCGCAATCTTTCCGATTTAATTCCATAACGGCGCAGTACTGTGTGCTGCCTGGGTTGTATATTTACACGCCTTCGTTCATTTTTTTGCGAGCGAAGATGATTTTTTTTTTTTTTAAATCAAAGTTGAAGTGATAAATCTGATGCACGCGTGACACGTAATTTTCGCTTCGTGTCGGACGGAGAGTTCAATCGGAGTTGCAAAAACTGTTCTACAGCACTTCCTAATCACACGCGGTTTCGTGCGGTGATTAATTATACTCGATGTTTGTACAGCCGTAGATCAGCAACAGTTTCACCATTTTTAGGCCACCTGAGACTGGGTGGAAGAAACACGACGACGTTTGAGACGTCGCCGTGTTTCTTCCACCCAGTCTCAGGTGATCTAAAAATGGTAAACTTACACCAGCTCGCCTGCGCCCTAACTGTTTTTTTCAGTTTCACCAAACCAGTAAACATAAACGGCTATGAAATCATGGGTGTATTTGACAGCACCACCATTACACCCCTTTCACACCGTGTGAATGAAGGGCGTACAATTCGCCCATACACCCTTTTTACATGATTTCAGGCACCATCGCTACAAGTGGGGCTTAAAAAGGGCGTGTAAGGGGTGTAAAACGCCAGCACACCCTTTTTACACCCACCGATATCAGAAATCGTGTAAAAAGGGTGTTTTGCCTAACTTACACCCTTTTAACACGATTATGGGTGTTACATTGTTTAGTGTGTGGGTGTGATTGTTTTTTTCGCAGGGCGGTTTAGCCTCCTTTAGGTTAACCATACTGCACAGACTCGCCAGTGTTAATGTGCAGGATAAGACGACTTTCGAGTAAAAGCGGGTGGTGACTGATCGGATGCGATGGCATGCGTTGTGAAAGTACGGGATGCTGGTGATCCTTTGTCGTGCAGGTGGGGGAGGGGGGGAGGGAGGGGGGTTCCTGGTGGTTCTTGGTGTGATAACTTGGGGGAAATAGGAGGCGATCCGTTCCACTAGATATCCTGAATATGAATAGAAGGTAAAAGCGCTAAAAAAACGACGGACAAGTTGAAGATTGACGAACACCACAGAGCGCTAACTTGCAACTGAAGTTTATTACTGAAAAACACGTACACATATATACACCGTGACATCCTGAATATCCTGAAATCAGAAGCCGTTGAGCTTGGGTGTTGATGCTTTCGGTTGCTGAATACCCACATGATTTAGTTTTTTCCGAGATGAGTAGGGCCTTGATCGCCCCAAGTTTAACCGACTTGGAATGGCACTTTTAAACGAGAATGCCGGCTTTTTCGAGCGCTGTTGGAAAGTCCAGCAAACACCTCGCATCATCTTGGCCAGTCGTCGGGCCGAAAACTGAGATTTTCTCCTCATTGGTAAAAAGAAGCCAGAATGGCCTCCACTTTTTGTAGTTTCAGGCTGGGCAATGATATAGTAGTCTACGTTGCGAAAGACTTCACACTGGGGGCTGTGCTTTTTAGGTTTTCCCAGACGGCCCGGTCTACGTGCGACAAATAGATTTCACATGAAACAGGCGCAAGGCACGACCCTATGCATGCACTGAATTTTTGAAGCCAGATCAATACTTCATGTTCAATCATCGTAGATTTGATTTATAGCTGAAGAAGTTCGATGAATCCGGCAAGTGGCACTCTGGAGGAACTTCGGAACTCGCATTGTCTGTGTTCAGTGATTGCATCTTCTACACAGTTTAGGAAATACGGGATGTCCAGGTTATAATTAGGGTTCCGTGCTTTGGGATAAATTTAAGAAAATCTTAAAAACAATCGCTGGTAAATTTTTCGTCAATTCTGATTTATCCGAAAATTTCCGAATTTCAAGGTCACAGCGACAACGTAAACAGCAAAAAAAAAAAAAAAAAAAAAACGGAGGTTTACAACTAAACTTTATAGGGGCTGAAGATCACTGGCCCTGAGGAGATTCCACTTCTGTTTCCTTCGAAATCAAGAGGTACTGACAAAAGGGGCTTGTCCTTTAGTACTTCGAGGTTCCTTCGATGCAACGGGTTAAAGTACCCCAACCTTAAATATTTTGTATTTGAATTTTATTTCACGCAATAAAATAAACTAATTTTCAAAGAATAGGGAATGCAACAAAAATAAACCCCAATAAACCGCAACAAAATAAACTCCGATAGACATTTGTTATAAATATAATTTTTTTTTTACTGGAGGTGCACGGCCAAGGTTACGAGTGTCCGTTAGAAACCATGTAAAGCATCGGCATGTGGAGTGCGATGTCCATTCTGACAAGCACCGAGGCCACTGAAAAGTGAAGGACGCGAGGAGGAAAATCGTGATGTTTGCTGGTGGTGTTCAAACAGACATCGGCCTGCCGGACGCTTCAACTTCCTCGATTTTTGACGGAGTCGTGACGCCCTACGATTTCTGAAGTGTGCTATTTTGGACAGGCCATTAGCTAGTAGGAACGAACTTTATAATTCAGCAAGTAAATCCGAGCTCTCAGTATGATTTACCAAGTCATGTGGTCCATTTATGAATACCTGAACCAACTTGGAAAATCATTAGACAGAACATCAAATAAGGACATCTCTCTTCCCAGTCTAGAGATCCCTCTTGTTTATCGTACGACAAATACCTTTTGAACTTAACGAATGCTATCAGGACTGATCGATCAAGCGTGAAGTCTTAATACCTTTTTGTCCTTTCTTTTTCACACGCTCAATCCTTTCCTTTTGCTATTGGAAAGTCTTTGGTGGTTACCAAGCAGCCTATCTTGAATGTATTTTGCAAGAAGCACAAGTACGAACAAAAAATATTCGTTTTGCGCATTAATACTGCCACGGCGCAGTGCCTTTACGTGTAACTAAACAAAGACCGTAAAGACCCAAGCGAGCCGGTCCTTAGTTACTTCGACCTAAAAGTACGCACCGATTGAAAAAGTAAGGAGATATTCTGGCTTCGAAAGGAGTGCGGATTCGTCATGCGTCAGAAACCGGGAGGGGTCAAATTCTTCGGGATTCTTCCAGTACTTGGGGTCGAAGTGAACAGCCCAGAAGTTGGCTAGGACAACGGTTCCTTTGGGAATCCGGTATCCATTCAACGAGACATCCTCCTCGGCTCTGAAACAGTTAAAGGTATTTGATGTATTCAGAAGTGAGAGGCCTCTTTCCAATATTATTTAGATATGATAATGGAAGGCTTCAGTCCGAGCACTCACTGCCGGAATTACTTGATTCTTGAAGCAATAAGCGGAAGCATTCGCCATTGCAAGGTTATTTTTTATTGCTAGGCCTTGCGAGGAATTTTGTGCATATTTGTTTTCATGGTGAGGTACTATATCTTTTAAGGCGTAATTGTTTTTGCTCAGAACGTCAATAGAGCATCTCCCACGGCTCTTTCCCGGGGGAGCTGGTACGCTTCATAAGCATTTGGAAGCGAGACCTCTTTCTGTTTAATCGAGGTATTCGGGTGCTTTATAATGCTAAAAGTCTTAAAGCGACCCAACAAATTCGACTTGTTGCAAACCAATATACCATTGCTTATAAATCAGATATGTTTAGTTTGTGCGTTTTCGTGAACGATCAAGTGCTGAGTTTGTCTCGGTCAGAAGTGGGAAAGAAACATTTACACCCTACTGACAAACGTTAAATAAAAAGGCAAAAAAAAGTTTAAATATTTTAGTATCACTAAGAATGGGCATGCCTTACGCTCCTTTGCGTGGAACCTTGTTTCAAATAATTTGGAAGCACCAGGCTTCAAGGTTTTGTAACGTCATACAAATGTATAGGTTTAGTTGTTTTTTTTTATATAAAGGAGAGCGTTACTTAAATTCCGTTAGCGCCGCTCTGACTAATCATGTGTTGGTGTGTTCAAACATTTAAACGCATATTTTTAGACTTTTCCCCCGTATTACTCGCTTCCCGAAGTCTCGGAATTGACACGGTTTGTATGCCGAATATTTCAACTAATTAACACATCGTTTTAAATGTATTTAAATTAGAGGCCAAAAATAAAGCAGTTTATATTTTAATATTTTTGTACACTTTTTAACGCGAAAGCATTAACTGTTCCATTGCGCAAGACAACGTCATCAGTTTGAGGCGCGAAAAGAGAACCTAGATTCCGCGATCCAAATGGGAGTGGAGCAACGTAACAACGGTACGTTAGAAATACAACGTAACCAGTCATTCAAACACAGTAACAGTCTCCTATCACTTATTACCAAGTCGTATCAGATAACGAAGATATTAATTATAGCTAAT
This sequence comes from Ixodes scapularis, assembly GCF_016920785.2. Classification (NCBI taxonomy): domain Eukaryota; kingdom Metazoa; phylum Arthropoda; class Arachnida; order Ixodida; family Ixodidae; genus Ixodes; species Ixodes scapularis. The sequence goes on from NW_024609857.1 coordinate 98,782,440, forward strand.
TACACAGTATATTAGCCTGTAAATAAAACGCACACCTATTTACAATGAATACGGTTTTTGGCGTAGCCAGCGAGCATTTATTGAATCTGTTCGTTGACCTCTACCACAGTTTGCGCAGTGAGATCGATAAAAAAAAACTTTCGGAGTCACATAAACCTATCGACGGGGATGTTGTACCCAACGCTAGTTATTAACCTTCCAAAGCGGGGAATGCCTTTAACGGAACTTCCCAATACAAAATATATTTCGGGTAAATCAACATTACCGAACCTAAACACGAATTGAGCTTGACAATAAATATAATTTAATCTTCAATCACGAACTGTTTGCTGGCTTATAAACACATAAAAAATTCTACTTAAATACGGCAATCATTGCATTTTAGGACTTGAGATTTAAAACCTCTATCATCGACTACATGACAAAATATTAATGAAATGGCGCTCGTCTTAAACAATAAAACATAATTTTAGTTATATATACAAAACTAGAACACCGCATTTTGTTTGTTTTTTCTTTAGGATGTATCCTTGCGTCATTACCTGTCATAATGTTCATTGTTGACATAATTAAAGGCTTTGATAGAACTGTGATTTTCAGATAGCAATAAATCATCGTACACCATATCCTGGTAAAGTTTGAGTAATACGTTGGCTATGCAGCCCGCTTGGTGCATTACCTGGAATCTCAAATGAAAATGACGTAAAGGTCGAGCTAGATGGTTATTCAAGTTCTGACACTTTTAACGGAACTTTCTAATACCAAATATATTTCGGGTAAATCAACATTACAGGACCTAAACACGAATTGAGCTTGACAATAAATATAATTTAATCTTCAATCCCGAACTGTTTGCTGGCTTATAAACGCATAAAAAATTCTACTTATATACGGCAATCATTGCATTTTAGGACTTGAGACATAAAACTTCTATCATCGACTGCATGACAAAGTATTAATAAAATGGCGCTCGTCTTAAACAATAAAGCATAATTTTAGTTATATATACAAAACGAGAACACCGCATTTTGTTTGTTTTTCCTTTAGGAAGTATGCTTGTGTCATTACCTGTTATAATGTTCATTGTTTACATTAGTAAAGGCTTTGATAGAACTGTGATTTTCAGATCGCAATAAATCATCGTACATCGTATCCTGGTAAAGTTTGAGTATTACGTTGGCTATGCAGCCCGCTTGGTGCATAACCTGGAATCTCAAATGAAAATGACGTAAAGGTCGAGCTAGGCTGGTTATTTAAGTTGATGGTTTGATGTGTACGCTTTCAACTTCGGTACAACTTTGAGCAATCACTGATATCCGCTCATGTCAGATTTTCCCGTTATTACTAGTGCTGCATTGGCAACATTGTAGTCCTAATAAATAAACAAAATAACGTGTCAAGCTTGCATACATAATAACAGTGCTTGGCAGAGATACAATATAAATAATTCACCTTTTCGCACGAAACACCCGCAAACTATAGTCCTCTCCCTTGCGTGTTTCGCGTTTGTCTTGATATGCTCGTCAGAGCACAGTGTTTGCAGTCGTATCTCGTTAATATGTACCCCTTTACTATACCCCCGTGTCCTGTCAATTAAGAACGCCCTTTATATGGACATAGGCTTAGGGGATGGTCTGGCTATATACACGCATTTTTGTTCCATTATTAGGGACGTCAGGCATCAATAACGATATATTTTGGGAACGACGTGCCTACATTGACGATAGATGACTGTATATACCCCCGTATATTCACAAAATCTTGGAGACAGACAGGGTAAACACGTGGATTTTTGGGTCGTCATTATAAACGACTCAAATAATGCACAATTTTTGAGGGAAACGGAGGTGTCCATATAATCGAGTCATGACTGTACCAGAACAGGTGTAGTTGTCTTACAGTCTTGGCAGGTTGAACGGATTGAGGGTTTTCCAGCGCTGCATCTCCCATATCACGGCCATTGTGTATGGCATAGCCTGGTGGTCTTCCCACGTCGGGGTGTTGCAGGACCCAACAACCCTATCTATCTCTCCGTAGATCTTGGCTTGAAGGGTGTCCGGTTGGTTAGCGCAATGGTATATAATGCACAACATGGTGGCTGCCGAGCTGGTCGTTCCCGCAACGAAGAAATCGAGCATGTTGCCATGAAGGGTGTCAACTGTGTGTGATAATAAGCAGTACAATGTAACGGCACATGCCAGAAAGGTCAAGATACTGCACGTGTTGTCAAAGCTAAAAATATGTTTTCGCTTAAAACAAAACGCGTGCTTTGCGTCCTTGTGCGTAATGTAAGCCCGTGAATTGTTACAGCGAAGATTATATTTTAGGTTTAAACATGTTTTTTAACACAGTAATTCATCGAGATCTCTCGGAGATTGCAGCAATGAGCTCACTCAATTGCTTTCTGGGAAAGTCGAATCACCAAATTTCTTAGACTGGGAACAAGAAACTGAAGGAGGTTTAAATGCTTCACTTAAGAAGGTTCAAATGCTTCACTTAAGCGAGGAGACGCAAAATAAAAACAAAAAGTCCTGAATATTTTTGTTGATTCCTCAGGACGACAGACATACAATATTTATTTGAAGTTTAAACCCCTTGCTCCCCTGCCTCAGGAGAGCACACCCTTCGCAGATGACCCTCGAAGAGAACAAAATACAATTTGGATTCATCTTATACATTGGAGAATGAGAAGTTTCTTTTCTGTCAAGGGTCAGGGCTGAAACTTTGAACACTAATCTGTTGCAATTCGGTTATCATGATTCTAAATTCGTTATTTTCAGCTTCTACAAACGGCGAGAAATGACACTTACTGTTGATGTTCAGATCGGGTTGCCCAAGGTGCTGCGTTATCAGTGTAAGGTAGCCATCAATGAAGTGTCGATCGGCGTCTGACTTCCCTGTCTCCAAACGGAGAGCGACTTCACGGCTGAGTGAAAGAACGATTACTTAGCGTGACCCCTTTGGCTATCAATTAAAATAATGTTTACCTTCCTTCTAAGACTGTGAGCAAAAGCCAGCACGCATAATTAAAAAAAATATATATAAATAACATTGTACTGTCATGCCCCAAATCTCGTCCATAAATCTGTCCCTGCCATATATATGCGCCGAGAAAGTGAGGGAGAGGACGAGACAAGAGGGGACGTAAGAACGCCGCGCTCTGATTGGAACGGTTAGTGGGTAGACGTAAAGCTAGTTGCGTTTGTCTCCACTGCACTCGGCGAACGCGCTAGAACGCAGAACGCCCGCGTCCGGCGTCGTCTGCCCGCTAATCGTTCCCAAACAGAGCTCGGCGTTCTGACGTCCCAGCGTGGTATCGTCTCCCTCTCTCTATCAGTTTCTGGGCGCATAGACATCTCACAGATATTACAGCTCAGTTATTCCACGCCAAAGGAGACGCCGCATGCTTTTTCTGTCTGGGATATGTAAGCAAAAAACTTTAAATAAAAAAAACCTCAAAACTGAAAGAAATATTTCTATTTTATTTTAATTAATTTTTTTTTGCTGATATAATCCTCGAAATTACTGAAATTTGCATAACGCCCGTGAAGTTAAGAAAAGCATAGTGAAAAAACGATTACGTACCAAACAATTTAGGTGGGCGCCTAATTACTTAAAAACATGCCCTCCCTGTATTAGAGCAAAATACAAACATTGAAAGACACCATTTTGAGTCAAAATAGGAGCTCCAACAAGAAATGGCTTTATGAGACTTTTTTTGTTAACTGGAGGCCAACAGAACATGTCTCGAATTCTGAACTCCCTAGAATTCTTAGACGAAGTCTATTTGATAAGAGGTGTGAGTTGCACGGGCGCCGTCTTAGCGGTTTGAGTGTCAGGCTCGGCGAACGTTAGTTGAGGTAATAACCGTAATAGTAAGTACCTACGTACATATTGGTACGCAGGAATGCATGTATGTACGTATGTATGTACGTGAAATGTACATACGCACATTTCAAAGTAACATACTTTTGGGTTGTGAGTTAGCGCTTCTCTCATTTTTGCGTTTCGTTTCTGTCCTTGTCTTCGCCTTTTTGTGCGCTATTATTTCATCTTGTTCAGCCAGTACCACCTCGCCCAGCTTACCACCTTACCACGTCATGGTAAATAAGTTTATTAAACAAATTTGGATTACCTTTTTAGTTTTTGGTTTCGTGGCTGATGTTGCGATTCCAGTATTGATGCCAACTACTATCAGAGGCCTCAGAAACTTACGAAATTAGCTGCAAGGTAATAGTTTCTTGTAGATATTCATCGATCAGTTTTCGTATTTTTATTAACGATGTCAATATGGCTCGTAAAAAGATTGCCACAAGCCGTGTCCACAATTACGCTTAGAAGAGTGAGGCAGTCGTTTTCATGACGCCGTCACAATCTCTGCAGCGTGTCCTTGGTGGATGCGCCAACGAACCTCAATACATGGTGATGCGACATCACTGTTATCATTTTACATAGGTGAAGAGATATTTGGTCTGAATTGTTTTTACATCTGAATATACGGCAGACGTGGTCGACTCGCAATATGCATTTCCGAACTCAGAAAGCGGACGATGAAGGCCTGCTGTCCTGTGCAGTTACATGTAAGCTAGAGTGAAATTAAGACGCCAGTCTCATTACGCAAGGTAAATAGGATATGGATGCGCGGATGTCAAGATAACGTCCCCTTCAACTGAATAAAGAGTGTTTTTAGGAGAGAGTTGAAGACCAAGCAGCGGCGTCTTACACCGTTGACGCCTCTTTGGAGAAAGCCGGCGTGCGTCGCCTACGAAGTGGGCGCCTGGATGCATGGTCAAAAATACTAATAGAAAAAAAATCAAATTTTTCAGCAATAACAAAAGGTACTTTTTATTTTTGTATGTATGTTAAACAGATGGGGTGGATTGAACTCTTGGATGTTTCGAAAGTTCCGGTTCCCGATGCCTACATAGCGTTTTCTGGCTCTCACTAAGGCCGTTTATGCATAAACTGGGCAATTTTTCATTTAATTAAAACGTTACAAAACGAGGCTTTGAAAAGTTAATACGTGCAATTTAATTAGTACTGAAATAAGAACAAACGAAAACGGTATTGCATCTAACACCCTAATTAAAGTTGACTAAAAAAGTAAAGAAGTCTCAAAATGTTCCTTCTTTTTTTAAGCTCCTGTTTGGACTGAAAATGGTGTCGTTAAATGTTTGTATTTTACTGTCAGATAGGGCATCTTATTAAGTTTAGAGGCGCCTACTTAAATCTTTGTGGTACACAACCGTTTTTTTTTTTTCAGAATGTTGTCTTAGCTACACGGGTTTTATGAAAAGTTCAGAAATTGAGAGCATGATATTGCCGCGCGCGCAGCTGACCACATAGGCTGTGCGCTCGTGGCCTAAATGTTATCGCGCGTGCATTCCACACAAAAAGCCAAGGTTTGGTGCCCGGCTGCGGGTACATATTTTTGTTGACTCTGTAAGGCGATTTTCTGGTAAATTCAGGAAACGCGTTGCTGATTCGAGGTTAGAATGTTCTACGCGCCGAACATTCTACGCCGAATGTTCCAGAAACCCACGGCGGTACAAAAGGTGCTCCGCGTGGCGAGCCGGGGTCAGCTCGCCCCAGCGCTCGATCCTTCTGTTTCGCCGACATCGACGCCTGCGACGCTAGTATTTCTCCATTTTCTTTTGGGCACAAGTTCGCCCCATTAAACGTTTAGTTTCTTTACTTATTCGAAGCCTCATCATTTGTATTTCGTGACATTATTATCAAAATTAAAATGTATTTTTTCACAAAAAAAAAATGTTTTCTTAAAGTTAAGAGGCTTGTTTATTCAAAATATTTTTTTTCATATATATATACCAGACATAAAAAAATTACCGCGTCTCCTTAGGCATGGAATTACTAAGCTGTAAGAACTGCTCTCTATTTATAATGGAGACATTACCGTTGAGGGAATAAATGCACGTTGCATTATCGCACGAGCAGTTTTAATTCTCGACTTCCGCAAAGCTATATTAAAAAGATGCTTAAAATTTGTCATCGCGTCTTTGGCTTAGAACATTTAAAACACATAAGTAATTTTAATATATTAAAGGCTAAACAAAAAAGAGGAACAACGAGAGGCATGTGCAGGTTTTCCCTTTTTGTTTAGCTTTCATTATATTATTATATTCGTCTAGACGCTCGTCCAACTCTCCAAGTAACCTGTACCTAAAGAAATTGGTGAGATCTCGTGCCAATTCCAGGCCTTTGTTGCCTCCAAGAACGGGGATATACGCCGATATCCAATTGAGACATTTAGGTAGCGGGTTAACAGGGGTGACGCCAGAGATCAGCTTAGCGAAAGTATCCAAGTGTTGCTCCAGCTCTGCTAGCTTTGGGTCGTTGAACTCGAAACGGCTACCCAGCACCATCTCAGCGATGACGTTGACCACGCAGGAAATGACCAAGGATCGCATCGTCATAGGGCCACCTTTCGCTTCTGCCACCTTGTCCCGAAGGCACCGAATCTCCTCCTATTGAACAATAGAATGCTTTATTTAAATTAAAATTACAACGGAATGTCTGACTCCATATGAAGTCTTGAGCGTCGAGTACTATGCTACAAGACTAATCATTAGATACTCTCCAGCTTTTTTTAAAATTTTTTATTTAAGCTGTGATTTTTGGTATCACAAAGCTTATGATTTCATAAAACGCGGGTGTCAGCCCTCACGATGTTATCACCAAATAATATGGCACAAAGTATGATATGTTTTTGAGTAGTCAAAGGGAGTATGGTGCAATAAAACTAAGAAATATAAAGCCTACCTTTTTTAGCGAAAATCTGATCTGACGTGTAGGCTCTTTGTCACAAACAAGGATGAACAATAGGGTCAACGTTAGGTTGGTTATTTTGCGAGTAATGACTCATTGAACCCCCTCCTTTACGAGAATTCCACTGCCATGTGCATATAAAAGAGCGGAATCTACAGCGTAGACGGAATGGATTGAACGCACTTTAAACTAAACGCAAAATCGGTTTCTCACCTTATCGCGCCGAGATTTACTACAGGGCTGCTCGAAGGTGGTGCATTCAATAACTGAGAGTATGAATACACAAAACCTGCGGAGTAAAAAAAATGAATAATAAAAGCTGGTTTAATTTGTTTATAGAAAAAGGTGTAGCTATGTCTTTTTTCTCAAAATCATCAAAAAATCGTTCTGGACTGTTGTGTATGTATAAAGATATGTAACAGGTTCCCATTCTCACCACCAGGGTGAGCTGGTCTTTGCCCTATAAAATGTGTCTTCGCCATATTAAATTTGTTCTTTGTGTGCTGTTCCTCTGAGTGGCAGCTTCTGTTCTTTGGCGCTTTGGCGCGACAGAACACTGGCGACGAGGATGGGATGGAAGATCAAACGAACCGAGTAACAACGTGGCAAGCAGCACAATGCCGAAGCTCACGGAGTTCAAGCCGGAAGAGGACGACGTCGACGAGTATCTCGAACGCCTCGAGATTTCCCTTCGAGTGAACGCTGTCAAGACCGAAGACAAGGCGGTGACGCTGCTGAACTACATCGGGAAAGCGTCGTACCAGGTTCTGAAAACCTTGCTCGTCCCAGACTCGCCGGTATCGAAATCGTACGACGTACTTTCCGAGGTGCTGAAACGCCACTACGCGCCCAAGCGCTTAGTGATTGCAGAGCGCACGAAGTTCCATTGGAGAAATCAAGAGGTCGGCGAGAGCCTAGCGGACTTCTCCTTGGCTATCAAGAAGCTCGCCCAGACATGCGCGTTCAAGGACTATCTCGACCAGGTACTCCGGGACCGGCTCGTGGCGGGGTGTCGCGACCCTGAGGTACAGCGGACACTCATCCAGCTCGACAACGATTACTTCGACGAGGTTCTGAAGGTGGGCCTGGCCAATGAACTTTCTCTGTGCAAAACGGACGAAATACGACTGCCGGGCGTTCCGGACTCAATGGACCTGCACCGCGTTCAAGGTGATGGTGAAGGACACTCCCGGTGTCCACCTTCCGCCACTGCGTCGCCAGAGGTCCAGTATCAGCGTACGGTAGGCCCTTGTTTTAGATGCGCTAGTACCGTGCATGCTTCCGCGAAGTGTCCGTTTTTGAAAGCAAAGTGTTTCGAATGCGGGAAGCAGGGGAAAACTAAGGCGGTGTGTGGGGTCAAGATTAAGCCTACTTCGAACACCAAGCGCGGGCCTTGGAGCGTAACCTGTATACGGAACAATGACGCGTCTGCGGCATTCCAGAATGTATTAGAAATCGAAGGAAAACCGGTTACGATGGAAATCGACACTGGTTCAGCTGTTACTTTGTTGCCAGAAAGAATGTATGTGAATTTGTTTTCTCACGTGCCCCTTGAGGCGAGTGACATGCGTCTCGGAACGTACACCGGGGCTCTAGTGCCAACCAGGGGTACAGCGAGCGTTAATGTAAAAAAACGGGGAGCTCCGAAGCGAAAAGTTACCTTTGATTGTGGTAAAATCCGCGAATGCCCAGCTGCCAGCTCTTCTAGGCAGAGACTGGATCGAGCAGTTAGAAATTCACTGGACGGGCGTGGGTCGTATCGAGAACGACACGATGACAGACTCACTGAAAAGGTCGTTCCCTAGCATCTTTGAAGGTCCTGAGGGGCCGATAAAGGGTTTTCAGGCAAGGATTGTACAGAAAGAAAACTCTCAACCTGTGTTTTGTAAACACAGAGTGGTGCCATACGCATTCAGAGAGCAAGTAGAGAGTGAACTTGAGAAAATGGTGGCGCAAGGCATTCTGAGGCCTGTAAAAAGTAGTGAATGGGCAACACCCCTTGTTGTGGTTCCTAAGCCAGGGGGTAAAGTTTGCATCTGTGGTGACTACAGTATGTCCGTAAACCCACAGGCGATGGTGGATCACTACCCATTGCCGAGGGTAGATGAGGTGTTCAACAACTTTCGGGGGTGTGGCATCTTTGCTATTTTGGACCTAAAGACTGCATACTTGCAGTTAGCCCTTGACGAAGCGTCGCGGAAACTGCTCACAGTGACCACTCACCTAGGATTGTTTCAGTTTTTAGTATGCCTTACGGAGTCTCGAGCGCACCAGCAATTTTCCAGAATGTAATGGATAAGATTTTGTTGGGCCAAACCAAGGTAGCGTGCTATCTTGATGATGTACTGGTGTGTGGCGTAGACCAAAATGACTGCAATCAGAGAGTCTTGCAAGTGTTGAAACGTTTTCAGGAACATGGACTTTGTGTGAATCAGGAGAAGTGTAAATTTTTTGTACGCGAAGTGCGTTACTTGGGTTACTTGTTGAGTGACCAGGGTTTGAAGCCATGCCCTGAGAACATAGAGGCTATCAGAAAGGTACCCGTACCAAGAACGTGACGGAGGTTAAGGCGTTTGTGGGGCTGCTAGCTTTTTATGCTCGTTTCCTCCCAGACTTAGCTGCCACACTGGGACCTTTGTATGAACTCTTAAAGAATGACAAGAAGTGGCATTGGTCAGAAGTATGCCAGCAGGCTGTAGACAGAAGCAAAGATAAAATTTTGCAGTGCTGGGGTGACTGTCTTCTACGACCCTAGCCTACCACTTCGAGTGACGGACGACGCATCTAGCTACAGCCTCGGAGCAGCCTTAACACAAGACATGGGAAACGGGGACTACAGACCAGTGGAGTTTGCGTCTAGGACGCTTACTGTGGCTGAAAAGAACTACGCACAAATGGAAAGAGAGGCCTTGGCACTCATATTTGCGGTCAAGAAATTCCACCGGTATCTCTTTGGGTGTTCGTTCACCCTGGTAACTGACCACTACCCGCTAACGTCGATCTTGGGACCTAAGTATTCTACAACAGCCATAGCTGCTGCGAGGATTCAGAGTTGGCGCTTGTTACTTGCAGAGTACAACCTCAAGATTCTGTACGGCAAGGGCGGGGAGCTCGGGGATGCTGATGCCCTATCGAGACTTCCTCTGAAGAAAACTGTGGGAGAGGAAAGTACGTTGAAATATTTTTCACCCACAGAGCAACCGCTTCATTCAAGTTCCAATGTGGGGAAAGAGACCCTCAGCGACCCCTTGCTGCAACGTGTCCTTGAACACACCAAGAGTGGTTGGCCAACATCCGTGCAAGATCCAGGGTTGCATCCCTTCTGGCAGAGGCGGGAAACGCTGTCAACGGACCAAGACTGCCTATTGTGGAGGATTAGAGTCGTGATTCCACAGGCACTACAGGCTGCGGTCCTCAAGAGCCTGCATGAAGAACATCCAGGAATGGTGCGTATGAAACAACGTGCGAGAGGGCATGTGTGGTGGCCCGGAATCGACGCCATGATCGAGAACAAGGTGCAGTCATGCGAGATCTGCCAAGCGGTCCAAAACGACGTTCTTCCAGTACCCCTCTAGCCATGGAAGATGACCTCGCGGGTCTTCGAACGTATTCATTTGGACTTTGCAACCAAGTCGGGAACCAACATGTTTGTTTTGGTTGACAGTTTTTCTAAATGGGTTGAGGTCCTGCCCATGTCTTCCACAACCGCACCCCAGACAGTCGCGAAAACTTATGGCTGTCTTCGCACAGTTTGGACTAGCCGAAGTGATGACTGATGGAGGCCCCCAGTTTCGAAGCGAGGAGTTCAAGAACTTCTTGAAGGATCAAGGAGTGGTACACACCATGACGCCACCCTACCACCCGGCTTCGAACGGCGCCGCGGAGAAGGCTGTGCAAACAGTCAAGCGAGCGCTGCTCAAGCAAGTACTTGAAGACGACCTCCGAGGGAAGAGGCGGAATATCCAGGAGAAGTTGTCGTGTTTCCTACTTGCCTACCGGACGACACCACACACAAGTACTGGAAAGGCCCCTGCAGAGCTGTTCCGGGGACGGCTTCCGCGGACCCGACTGTCGCAGCTCAAGCCAGGTGCAACGTCCCTTCCACGGCGAGAGAAGCAAAACAAGAGAAAGGAGCTGGCTGACAAGCGCAGAGGTCCAACGAAACTCTTTCAAGTGGGCGTCAGAGTTTGGGTTCGAAATGTGAGGGGGAGAGAGTAAACTGGACTAAAGGAATTTTAAAGAAAGCAATCAGTCCGGTTACATACCTCGTGCGGGTGGCTAACCAGATTCGTTATGTGCATGCTGATCACTTGCGCTTTCGAAGTGAGGGCTCGTCCCGATCAGCCTCTTCGGAGAGTGGATCGAGTGATAGTGAGAGTGTTGATGAACCGGGCGAATGTGAGGTGCCTATGCCACTGATTGCTGACAGTGGCCTAGCAGCTCAGGAAGTTGGACGGTCAAGCAGAGCTCGACGCCCTCCAAATAGACTGGTGTACTAGTGTTCCTTTATGTAAGTGTGGAGGAGTGTTGTGTATGTATAAAGCAATGTAACCGGTTCCCTTTTCTCACTTCCAGGGTGCGCTGGTCTTTGCCCTGTAAATTGTGTCTTCGCCATATTAAATTTGTTCTTTGTGTGTTGTTCCTCTGAGTGGGAGCTTCTGTTCTTTGGCGCTTCGGCGCGACACATGGTCTATTCTGCCGTTTACTATGACTGAACGCCTTTTGACCTGGAAAGAAAAGAAATTTGGCTTGGCTATTCGTCCCTTCATTTGGCCCAAATAAGCGCCCCAGTAACAAAAAGTATAGGCACATGCAAAGTATAGCAAAGTATAGTTCTTGGTTTCTCGTGATTTACTTAGGTGAGCCAATCCTTGCACATTTTTCAAGAACGCTTCTATTACCTTCGGACATCCCTGTAGTAAGTCCCAGCGCGATAAGTTATTACACCAATTTATGCGGTCACTTTAAAGTGCGTTCAATGCATTTCGCCCACGCTGAATATGGCCTTAGATCAAGGAGCGCAGTGTTGAAATCTATTGTAAATGAAGGCAATGTGCAGATACCGATCAAGAAAATTAAACTCCGTTTTTCAGTTTCTATAAACTACACTGCGCAGAGAGCTGAAACCCCGTGTATATAAAATTAGTGGTGGGGATACATTGTGAACGTTTGGGGTAATAACATTTCTAAGGTCAAAAGATATAACAAAAATAGTGGGGATGATCACGTGACGTGATGCCAGCTGGTCCCTACCATCGACGTTCTCTCTGACGGGCGCGTTTACGCCGTAGATCAGCCTCTGCTTTCTCCGGCGTATGCTTCGGCCGCCTCTCTTTTCGCGAAAGGCTTAGAGCGCAGAGCGGATATCAATATCTAGCCTACAAACTCTAATTAAGGTAGGCCCTCTGGCATCGGCGGGTGTACGCACTCGTAGCACGTGGCAAGATTTTGGATCTTGCCAGCAGGAACACTGCGCGGGCACGTGACACGCACCTTGAAAACTATCAGGTCAGTTTTCCGTGTACGACGACTGAGGAACCTCGTGGCAAGCTACCGTTGAGACACCAGGGCCGGTTTGCTAGAAAAAAGCGTCTCAACTGAGGCTGGGTGAAAGAAAGCACTGCCAAAGCCTGCGCACAAGCTAGGCGGGACTCAAACCGTGTTTCAAGGCGCTGGCGCGCCCCGTCTTTAGAGTGCCTTTTTAGAGCGCAGCTCTTAGGCGCCCGTTTCCGGCTTGAGCGGCGTTGCCGTCGGCGGAACCATGCGGTGCTTTATGAAACGCGTGACGTCACTGGTGACGTCACTGATGACGTCCTCGTAAAAACGTCATCGTCACGTGACCTCACAGGCGTCATGTGACTCTAGGGGGGTCACGTGACCATGGTGACGTCACTTGACTCTCGTGAGGCGACGGCGACGCCGCTAGGAGGGAGGACTAGCAGACAGGATGAGGAGGTGAGGAGGAGGGAGGGAGGTATACGCTCCCCTCAGTACCCTTCCCTCCTCCTCCTCAAGAGCTGCGCTCTAATTCGGCGTTACAGGGAGTTGTAAACGGCTTTCATTTTTCACCCATTTTAGCTGAGACCGTAGGGGTCGGGGGGGGGGGGGGAGGGGCCTTGAGATTCCTCTGAAATCTCCTGGGAGGAGCAGAGCCCCCTCCCCCGGAAAATGCCGGGTCCCCTCCCCCCCCCCCCCTCGTTCGGGAGCTCCTCGGGAAAACAATTACACTTGCCTCTAGGACCTACGTCTCATTCGTCTCATGTATGTGCCGTGGCGGGTGCTTGCGAGTATCGACTGGAGTCGCCCATGAGTCAGAGCAACAAGAAAAATTGACTGCAAGTACTACGCAAACATTACTATCCCAAACACCGCTTTTTTTGTCGCAGTTCCACGCGACAAAAAAGCAATAAAAAAAATTATGCAGACTGCAAGTGATACGTAGTAAAAGACTCCCTGGGCGACCGCAAATAGCACAATATGGAAAAAGTTTTTTCTGCACGTTCAGTTTCTTCCTTAGTAAATTGCAGAAATAAAAATTGTCTAAAATATTGTTTAAGCATTGTTATATGAGATTAACAAACATATATATGACGTTTTGAAAGTTTGTCGTGAGTTAAAAGAGCACTTATGGGGGAAAGCATTTCAAAGCGACGGCCCTCCGAGCATGTCAACAAGCGCGCATGATCTTTTTTTTCTTCAAAAAACCTCCTTTACACGATAGCTAAGCTAGGCTTGTTTAAACCTCTTAATCTCCGTCTTTAAAATTGCCCACTTTTGTGTTTGTGATATCAAAAGTACGTTTCAAACTTCGTGGAATGATATGTGGTGAAACTATCAGTTCTGATGGAATCGCGCCACTTCGGCGCTTGCTCTTGGTTTTCTGCAATATGGGCGTCTCCCTAATTTCGCCTTTTTATATTTTTTATTCAGATATAAGTAAGTTCAAGGGTCTCGTAAGCTGCATTGTCAATTTTTCTTCGACGGATAGTAGGAACGAAAAGGAAATACACGGGCCGAGCAAGACATAGACATGCCGGCACCCTTTTAACTTTATGAGTGTGCCATCCCCTTTTTGGATAGCTGTCGTGATTGTTTATTTAGTACAGAACATTGAACTATGAACATTAGAAACGACAACCATATGACGACTTTTGCACGTGATAGAAGGGAAGAAGCTCTAGACAACCTGTGATTGCCAGGGGTGCGAAAACCAGAGCTAAGCATGCATGTGCCGCCGCCTTCGAGGGCGGCAGCCTTTTCCTTTCGTTTTGCTTTGTTTGCGGGTTCTATGCTGTCCCCATATCTATTATCTCATCTGAGTTTCTTAGACACAATTAACCAAAACCGAGAGAGGAGCAACTACTCTTAGCTTGACAGAAATATTAAACGTGGGCGACCAAGAATTCAGTCTTGAAGACACTAAGAGACTTTGCCTGTATGCTAACCCAACTAAGGAGCGCGTTTTGCTGACCTGTAAGGTGTGTTCAAAAAGAGATATATCACTCTAAGGAATAGGGGTACTCGCCTTGTCCCATATGTAACTCCCCAAAACTACATTTCGTCGTTCTGTCCACTGACGTCGAGCTGGCGATAGCAACGTTTACGACCGGCTTTATAGTCGAGCGATACAACTTATTAAAATAGCTAATGTACTAGTTAAAGGCTACATTAAGACAATCAAGGTTTTTTGGCCGTGCTGCAGAATCTCAGTAATTCTTTTTTTCTATTCTTTGATATGCACATTAGCTATTTAGTGCGCTATATCCAACAGCTATCAAGCCGTTTGTAAAAGTTATCGCCAGCTCGACGTCAGTGGACAGAACGACGAAATGTAGTTTTGGGGAGTTACATATGGGACAAGGGGAGTACGCCTGTACACCCCCTATTTTTAGAGCGCTGTGTAACCCCGGAATTGTTGCCAATGGGAGGAAGAGGAATAAATCAAAGTAGCTTTGTGTGAATCTAGCTAACTGCTAAAGAAACAAATGAGAAGTAACGCATATTGCAATGAGCTCAGAAAGTGCACAACAAAGTACTTCCCCATTATTTTATCCGACATGCTCAGCGGCTTGCTATAAGCTCTGAAACGTCACATCTTAATGCTCATACCACGGTTTTCATTTTAATTTTACGGAAAAGTGGAGCATCGTCGTTCCGCGAGTAGTATACTAGTGCTTTCACTGGAGAAACCAAATCGTTCATATCTTCCACTGTGTCGCTACAACGGAGCGAAAAATCTAGAGCTTCAGAGTTGTAAGCCACGACAACGTGCAAAATACAGCACATGCACTGCTCATTCTGCGCAGAGTTGAAGAGTGGCTGAAGAAAACATTGCGATATTTTTTTAAAAAAATTGTCCACATCCCCGACGGGGAGACTACTGGTTTCGAAATAGGTCTCAACTGTACGAGATGGAGGAAAGACAAGAGGTGACCCAAAATGCCTTCCCTAGTAAAAAAAATCATTTGTATGAGAAATTTCTTGTGTCCAATAAACACATATGAATCATACAAGATGTATAAGAACATATAATAACATATAAGAACCATATAAGAATTATATGAGAACTATATAAGAAATATACAAGATATATAAGAACCACATAAGAAACTTATAAGAAACTTCCCACTAGTTTCTTATATGGTGCTTGTATGTTTTCATATATCTTATATAGTTCTTATATAGTTCTTATATGGTTCTTATACAGTTCTTATATGTTCTTATATATCTTGTATGATCCATATGTGTTTATTGGACACCGAAATTTCTCATACAAATAAGAATTTTCAATAGGGTTTATCCTACGCAACGGCAAATGTGCATGTAATGGAATGGGGAGAGTCCTCGAGCACCAAGTCTCCTTGCACAACTTCAGGTCGTCGTAACTGGAAACCTTTGGAAGTGCTGATAATGTTTCGCATGTAGTGGTCCCGGAAGGGCCTGCAATCGTACTCCTCAAAAGTGAAACAGCATGGCTCGCCCAATGCCGTGACACAGTAAAAAAGGTATGGAATATGTTTAGTCCTTTGAAAAGCATTCAATCTGGCCGCTTGTGGATGAGGGCTCAAAATAGAAACAAGTATTTCAGGGTTGTGATAAAAAAAGAAAAAAAGCGACTCTTCAAGAGTAATGATAACCTCAAATAAAATCACTTTTTTTATCACCATAAACGTTACTGTGGGCGTAGAATACTAAAATTGTATTTATTGCTATGTGCACGTCTCCCGCGTTTATCTGCATTCTTTGTTATTGCCCCAAATAACGATAAAGTCAAGAAGTTTTGCCCCGCAAGAATACGTGAAAATGCGGCCCCATGTAAGGAGCCAAATTTCGCACTCGACGCGCTAGTTTTTGAACATAATTTATCGCGCCTCTTCATAGCCTGACATAAGGGTTGTGAAACTTAATTTTTAGGATTTTTGAATAAAATAAAAAAGGCGTTTTAATAAGTTTATTTTAAAACAAAGTTGTGAATCTTAAGCTTTTATAAGTGAACTGCCCATCTGCATGAACTTTTCTATTTTAATTATAACGTACGAATCATGCCTTGTTTTTACTTAATTGTACATGAAGTATATCATAAATGCTGTAGTCACGTAGAAGCATATATGTAATAATTGCGTAAAAGATTTGACAATGTCCCATATCATTCTATCCCGAAATGGAGGTAAAAATGTGTCCTCTTTTTTAAACGCACTGGTTAATCTGACGATATCATATATGCCAAAGAACTTTTATTGCATACAAAAAAACACATCGAAATATTTGGATATCAAAATGGGAAAAAAAACTTAATATATTTAAAACAACATTGCATTTTGTATTTTTAACGTTTCTTTACATGTTTACTGTGTTGTTTCTTCTATATTCCCGCGCGCAGGGCTGAGAAAGCAACGCTCGGTCACGAACCTCTAGAAAGTTCTCGTTTATTCATGTTCCAGACGTAACTTCTATCGTTCATCCCTGCTTTTGTTGTTCCAAAAAGTGCGTGTTCATTCTCGCCCCGAACGCGCTACGCTCGAACCTTCTCCGCCGAATCTTCGAGATAGTGACTCACCTTAGATAAGAGGCCGCCCGCGATCTTGTCGAGTCAGTTTTCGCCTCGGCGTTCGATCTTGCTGCTTCGGCGCCTTCGACGCCCGCGACGCTCTGTTGCTATCTTTCTTTCTCCTTTTACTTTTTGGGCACAGGTTCGCCCGATTAAACGTTCAGTTTACTCCGGTATTTGCCGCCTCATCACTTGTCCTTCGTGACATTTTGGTGGAGGTGCGGGGTACCGTAAGCCCGTCCAGCGTTCCCCTCCAAGGGCCGCAGTGCAAGTCCGAACCCAGCCTCCCGAGGACCGCGCGAAGACCAGATCGAGACCCGATCCAGTCGCCGCACCCAAGGTCTACCCCCGGAACACGGACTTCTGCCACCCCAGACCAGGCAGCCAACGAGGCCGACGATGGACAACCAGTCGTCGCAGAACCCGTCCGCCGCCGCCGTCGTATACCTTCCCTTCGCAACCCGGACTCCGACGCCATTCCACGGGGAGGTCCACGAGGACGTTGATGATTGGCTGCAACATTACGAACGAGTTGCTCGCCATAACGCATGGACTCCGGAGCAGTGCCTTCAGAACGTCTACTTCGCTGTGGATGGCACGGCACCCACCTGGTTCGAGAAACACGAAGCGTCGATTTCGTCCTGGCAAGACTTCCAGGCGGAGCTTCGACGCACTTTTGCAAGCCAGCAGCGACATCAGCGGGCCGAAGAACTTCTTCAAGCAAGAAGCCAAGGGCCAAACGAGAGCGTCACAAGTTTCTTTGAGGACGTTCTCCGCCTCATGAACCGCGCCGACCCAAACGCTCCTGAAGAGAAGAAGCTGCGGTTCCTGATGCGAGGAGTGAAAGAGATCATCTTCGGAGGCCTTGTGCAGAACCCGCCTATCACCGTCTGAGACTTCATCACCGAGGCAACTAACATCGAACGTGCCCTTCAAGCACGCGCCTCCCACTATCAGAGACTTCCTGGCTTCGCTGCCCCCTCGCCGTACAGCAGCAACACCCCGGACATACGCGAGATCACCCGGGGCGTCGTCCGGGAGGAAATCAAGAAGATCCTGCCTGCTACCCACCAGCCTGCTTCGGTGTCAATAGCCGAAGTTGTCCACGAGGAGGTCCAGCGAGCATTCCAACCTGAGGCTCCTGCCAGCGTACCAGCACCCGAGGAGCCCTCTTTGACCAACGCCGCGGTAGCTCGGAGATCGGCGCCAGCGGCCCAGCAGTGCTCGACGCCACCTCGACCTGTACTACAAGAGCCACAAACCTTCCGACGTGTGGAAGGGCAACCCCAGTTCTTCCGCACTGAACAACCGGCGCCAAGGAAGACGGATGTGTGGCGCACGGCCGATCGACGACCGCTGTGTTATCACTGCGGTGAGGCCGATCATGTGTACCACCGATGCCCATACCGACGACTCGGGCTGCGCGGATTCCACCGAAACGACCCGCGCCCCCGGTATGGTGAACACCCTCGGGAGATCGACGAGTACCTGCGACGACCTCAGTCCCCCGAGCCTGCGTCCCGCGGAAAGTTCCGATCGCCTTCGCCACGACGTCCAGCTTCGCCGATGCACCGACCCCGACGTGAAAGCCTGTCGCCCCTCGCTCCTCGCCGCGGAAACTAGGCGCGGCAACCCCTGGAGGTGGAGTTGCCGAAGACGACCGACGTAAAGAGCCTCCAAGAACGACGGAGCGCTCCCACTCTCCCGACGCTACGCATCACAACGACGCTCCTGCTTTGGTGTCCAACAACCTAAACGTTGTTATCGACGGCCTCGACTCATCGGCACTTGTGGACACCGGAGCAGACTACTCAGTCTTGAGTGGGAGGCTCTCTCGCCGCCTTCGAAAAGTCTTGACGCCGTGGGATGGACTACAAATAAGAACCGCCGGAGGACACCTGATTACATCAGTCGGGAGATCCACCGCTCGCGTCGTGATTCACGGCGAAACATGCCCTGTGAAGTTCGTCGTTCTGCAAGAGTGCTCGAGGGACGTCATTCTCGAAATGAACTTCCTGTGTGAATACGGCGCCATCATCGACCTTGCGGAGAACAAGCTGACGCTTCGGAAGCCTGCCCCATCGGTGGAAAATCCCAAACCGACGTTAGCTGCAGTGCGAGTCCTCGCCAACAACGTAAACCTGCCGCCGCTGTCGAGTGTCTTTGTGCCCGTCGGGACCGAAGGAGCCACCTGCGGTGTAGCACTGCTGGAAGGAAGCGTCCAACTTCTCTTCGGACGAGGGATTGGCATTGCAAGAGGCGTAACCGAGCTCCAGGACACGCGTACCGTAGCCCTTGTCACCAACTTCCGGCAAGAGTCGCAGCACCTTACAAGGCGTACAGCTGTGGGCTACGTCGAGGAAATTCAAGACTCAGCCGCGATTGCTGTGATCTCAGAAGACGCCTCTCCGACGCAGAACAAGACAATCACGTCCTCAGAGCTCGACATCGACCCGTCCCTCCCAGCCCCACAACGACGACAACTTCGTGACCTTCTCGCCGAGTTCAGTGAGTGCTTCTCCGCGTCGTCGAAGGTGTGCCAAACGACGGTTGCGAAACATCGGGTAATTACTGATGACGACGCACTCCCTGTGTATCGGCCGCCGTACAGGGTCTCCGTGAAAGAAAGGGAAGCCATCCAGCAGCAGGTACAAGAAATGCTCGACGACGACATTGTCCAGCCTTCAAGCAGTCCGTGGGCTTCACCGGTAGTCCTGGTGAAAAAGAAAGACGGGACTCTTCGTTTCTGCGTGGACTATCGCCGACTGAACGCCGTAAGAAAGAAGGACGTCTACCCGCTGCCACGCATCGACGACACCCTGGACCGGCTGCGCCATGCCCGATACTTTTCTTCAATGGACTTGAAGAGCGGGTACTGGCAGATTGAAGTCGACGAACGAGATCGTGAGAAGACAGCCTTCGTCACGCCGGATGGACTGTATGAGTTCAAAGTAATGTCGTTCGGGCTGTGCACAGCGCCGGCAACCTTCCAGCGCGTTGCGGACACCGTCCTTTCCGGCTTGAAATGGCAAAGCTGTCTCGTCTACCTCGACGGTGTTGTGGTGTTCGCAAGCGAATTCGACGAGCACCTGAAACGACTGCGAGCCGTGCTACAGGCCTTCAAGGCTGCTGGGCTGACCCTCAAGCTTTCCAAGTGTCGGTTCGCCTATGGTGAGCTGAAATTCTCGGGCCACGTCGTGAGTGCTCAGGGTGTTAGCCCTGATCCCGCAAAGACGTCCGCTGTCGCCGAGTTCCCGAAGTTATCAGACAAGAAATCCGTTCGAAGATTCCTTGGGCTGTGCGCTTATTACAGACGTTTCTTTCGTGAATTTGCGCAAATTTCTGCACCGCTGACGCATCTGACGAAAGACGACGTGCAGTTCCAGTGGGAAGAGGAGCAAGAGCAAGCGTTCGGCGAACTCAAGCGAAGGCTCCAGTCGCCCCCTATCCTCGGACATTTTGACCAGTCGGCGGAGACTGAAATCCACACGGACGCCAGCAATACCGGTCTCGGTGCGTTACTCGTTCAGCGACAAGAAGGGGCAGAGAGAGTAATCGCTTACGCAAGCCGGGCGCTGTCTAAGGCAGAACAAAATTATTCAACGACCGACAAAGGATGTCTTGCTGTCGTCTGGGCGATAACCAAGATCCGCCCGTACTTGTATGGGATCCCGTTTCGCGTGGTCACAGACCACCACGCACTCTGCTGGCTCGCAAACCTCAAGGATCCGTCCGGACGCCTCGCCCGCTGGAGCCTTCGACTGCAGGTATTCGACGTAACCATTGTGCATAAGTCCGGCCGCAAGCATAATGACGCTGACTGTTTGTCTAGGGCTCCAGTCGAACCTCCAATCTCCGGCGCCGACGACGATGACGACTCCCGTTTTCTAGGCACAGTTAACGCTACCGACATGAGGGCACTGCAACGCGACGACGCGGAACTTAGCTCCGTGATCGACCACCTCGAAGGTCGAGGAGGCTCTGTCCCACGGGTCTTTTCTCGGGACCTGCCGAGCTTTGTCCTGCGGGGAGGCGTGCTATTCAGAAAGAATTTCGGAACCAGCGAAACTCCCTGGCTACTGGTTGTCCCCGACAGCCTCCGAGAAGCAATTTTTCAAGCGTGCCCCGACGACCCAACGGCTGGACATCTCGGCTACAGCAGGACCCTTGCCCGGATTCGTGACAAGTACCACTGGCCAAAGCTTCCGAAGACCTTCCATCTCTACACACGATCGTGCCATGAGTGCCAGCGACACAAGAAACCGCCGTCAAAGTCAGCAGGTCTCCTCCAGCCGATTACCCCGCCAACCAAGCCCTTCCAGCAAATTGGAATGGATCTGCTGGGTCCTTTTCCACCGTCGACGATGAGGAACCGCCGGATAATTGTCGCCACCGATTATCTTACCCATTACGCCGAGACGAAAGCCCTTCCGTCGAGGACTGCGGTCGAAGTCGCCAAGTTCTTCATCGAGTCCATCGTCCTGCGGCATGGCGCCCCCGAAGTACTGATCACAGACCGAGGGTCATCGTTCATGGCACAGTTGACCCAAGAGATCCTTCGTCTAAGCCACACGGAACACCGCCGAACAACGACATACCATCCGCAGACAGACGGGTTGACGGAGCGGCTCAACAAAACAATCGCCGACATGGTCTCCATGTACGTCGATGTGGAGCACAAGACCTGGGACGAAGTGCTGCCCTACGTCACGTTCGCCTACAACACAGCAGTGCAAGAGACCACAGGAGTGACGCCCTTCCAGCTGGTGTATGGTCGGGCGGTGACGACTATGCTAGACTCTATGTTGCCGCACGAGTCAGTCGACGACGGGAGCGATGACGCCCAGGTAGCTGCTCAACGGGCAGAAGAGGTCCGCCAGCTAGCCAGACTACGAATTCAAGACCAGCAGCATGTCGACGCCCGCCGCTACAATCTTCGCCGGCGTGACGCCCACTTTCAACCCGGAGACCGGGTATGGATCTGGACACCAATACGGCGCCGCGGTCTCAGCGAGAAGCTTCTGAAGCGCTACTTTGGACCCTACAAGGTTCTTCGCCGTCTCGGGGACTTAAACTACGAGGTTCTTCCCGACGGAACTAGACCATCAAGACGACGCCAACCACGACCCGAAGTAGTCCACGTCGTGCGCCTCAAGCCGTATTACGAACGATAGAACTTTGAACTCTCGTCAAACCGTGAACTGTGACTCACGATTCTGCTATCTTTTTGTTGTAGCTTTGTGTTTTATGTTGCATCGGGACGATGCACTTTTAAAGGGGGGGATAATGCCGCGCGCAGGGCTGAGAAAGCAACGATCGATCACGAACCTCTAGAAAGTTCTCGTTTATTCATGTTCCAGACGTAACTTCTATCGTTCATCCCTGCTTTTGTTGTTCCAGAAAGTGCGTGTTCATTTTCCCCCCAGCGCGCTACGCTCGAACCTTCTTCGCCGAATCTTCCAGATTGTGACTCACCTTAGATAAGAGGCCGCCCGCGACCTTGTCGAGTCAGCTTTCGCCTCAGCGTTCGATCTTGCTGCTTCGCCGCCTTCGACGCCCGCGACGCTCTGTTGCTATCTTTCTTTCTCTTTTTACTTTTTGGGCACAAGTTCGCCCGATTAAACGTTCAGTTTACTCCGTTATTCGCCGCCTCATCACTTGTCCTTCGTGACAATATAAATTATATATAATTTAACAATAATTTCTAAATTAACTTAGATACAAGCTTTCATTTGATATCTATCTTAGGCTTTCAAAAATTATACATCTAAAACTAGGTCGAATGAAACTTGGCCTATTATAGTCAAAGGTGAAAGATTTAGGAATTTTATTTGATAAACTAAAATAAAAAATGCACTCCTACAGAACTGTAACCCTCCTATGCGAAGTGTTAAAGCAGCAAAAAAAGTCGCACCTGTTGTGAAAAAAAATAATCCGAAAGTTTCGAGATTCCAAATGGTGCCAATCGTGAAAACTGCAAAAATGGCAAGACGCACCCTTTCTGCCCTTTCGAAGCCCAGAACGCAAGAACAAGAAACGCTCCGTAGTTCTGATTCACAGATTTGTTCTAGTCACCTATTTTCCACCAACATGCTTTTCAGAATTTTTTCAGGACCCATCATTTTTTTTTTTTTTTTGCAAGATTTGAGATGAAATCACCCATGAATAGATGGTGTTGACTCTACACTTTGTATCGGGCAGCAGCTTGCGCCTTCTAGCCCTGAAATATTTACACTCCTCCCCTTTATATATTGCTCTAAATTCTGGCTACCCCGCTAAATTTGTGCAATATCACATATTGCAATAGACCCCTTCCAGCAATCCCATTTCTTCGGTCAAGGGGGTTGCCCTACTCCCGGGCCATCCAGCCATGCTTTGTCCTGCGTAGTGACCAAGAGCGCCAGGTCACGCGCAACACGTGCGCGCTGCCTTGATAAGGCAACACTGAGGTTGCGCGTGGGCAGTCGACGGCCGATGGTCAAGCCCCAGGAGCATTTTTGACACTCGACTTTTCTACTTCCAATTAAATGTCGTCTCAAGTTCAAGAAACCGTCAGCTTCGCGTCATTCCTCCGGATCACGTATGCAGAAAGGCCAACTAAATTGTACCCGCGAGATACTATTTCCATTTTGTTCCAAGCGAAACAAAAATGAGTTCAGGAAAAGTGCGTTAAATTGCATTTACAAAAGAAATAATAAATTATGTGCTAAACGCTGTAGAACAACCGAGCTATACTTCATATTTCTATTGCCTCTGCCTGAACTTTTAAGGGTAAATAAAAAAATAAATAAATAAGACATTGTAATGTAGTTAAGATTTTCTTGTAAGATATGTCTTAGGTAAAAAATCGTGCATCATTTTGTGTGACGGTATATTCCCAACACCTAGTAAATCATCTCAAATGTTCATTTCTTCACTAAAACAAACTTAGTGTAACACAATGAAGCTACTGATCTTAGAGAGCTAGGCCGGAAATGTACTGACCCTTATTTGACTCATCATAGATTTTCTACCAGTGCTAAGTTCTCGTAGTGCCTTCACGCAGTAGCGACGGTTTTCCTGCCATGCCTTTGCATTGAGAGAGCCTACTCCTGCAAGCAAAAAATGCAAAATGTTCGAAGGTGAAGTTATTAAACAGGATGAGCTGGTTAACGTTACAAATAATTCTAAACGGGGACAAACGGACTACAAGGGGACAAGCACGCACGTCTCAAGTAGAGGTGTGTGCTTCTGCCTCATGTAATGGTTAATCAATGGCTGAAGTATTTTGGGCTGTTTTATACCTGGTCAGAAACGACCAGTGATTTATACACCAGGTCACATATTTTTTAAAGGGTGTAAAAAAATACCGTAGTTTATGTTAAAGTTAGTGTCACAACAGAACCCATAATTATGCTTGCGGAACATCATGACATTGGTGGGGGGACGGAGGGGGATGGTAGAAGAATGTTACAAAATAGGAAATAATCGTTTTTTTTATATCGATCATTCCCCCCCCCCCCCCCCCCCCCAACCTATCATGCAAAGGTGCAGTCATTTCGAGGACGCGATATATGTATTTGGCAAAGTATGGATTAGCCAAAAGGCTGCACTAATAGCGAAACGAATGAATCACCAACCCCCAGTGGCCTTGAATATCCAGCTCCGTGGACGGTAAAGACATTCCTTCTTAGAAAGGACCTCTTTTATCAGATCGAAGTCGTTCACTAAGACGATGCTTTGAACACCCAGTTTGAGTCTGAAAAGAAATGTTAGCGCAGGTAATTCGGAAGGCCCCATTTCCTATACTTACCCTGGAGGTTAAAATTTAAAAAAAACGAGGCTTTAAAAAAAAATGAACGGCGAGCAACGCGGTAGACATGCAAACAAAGTTATATAAATTGATTTTCATTATTGTTCACCGGCCAAAAGCTAAAGTTGGTAGATAAAAAAATATGACGAGTAAAATACCTTTATTAAAGAATTTACGTATTCATTTCTACTACTCCTGCAATCCTGCAAGTGGTGATATAAAAAAATACTCATTATAGGTAAATACCTTAAAAGAAATACACGCGCGCGCGTGCGAGCACGCGTACGCACAGACACACACACACAAACTCACACATTCAAACAAGAAGTTACGCACCTAAAATGATTATCGCATGTTTCTTCCAAATAGAGTACTTTAAATATATTTTCCACGCATAGTGTCTCACAGACACAAGCTATTTAGATATATCTCCGACTGTGTTACTATGTGTTTGTTTATACCGATGTTTACTAATAATATAATCCCTTTTCTTATTTTTTTTTATAATAGAGCTTGCACTCTCTTTGCTGTTTTTCACTAAAAGTGATAGTTTCATTTGCCATGCACATTTTTTTTATTAACATTGCACTGTGATTTGTTTTATGACACATTTGCCTACAATTTCTGCTGTCCTTAAGCCAGTAGATTTTTATTTATTTATCAACACTACTAATCCTCATTTATGGATTTTTGTAGGGTGGTTACTATCACAGGTGCGCAACCCAAAACAAAATACATGCTCTAAAATACTACAAAAAGAAACCTAGTTGTGTTGTTATCTTAGAAGTACTCCAATATCGCTCTGGAAAAGGTGAGAGCGATCTAGCATGGACAGCGTGTTGGGGTAAACTTTTCCATTCCTTAGCGGAAATCTGAAAGAAACTAACTGGAGATTTCGAATAAATTCCCATAGTTTGATCGGGTTGTTCGCCTTTCCTTTGGAATGAGGTATTTAGTTATTTTCTGTCTTTGCCATGTCATTTACTCTTTAGTACGTTAGTTTTGACCTTCCCACCTTAGCTCTGTTTTCTACCGACGGGATGCGCAATCTGCGAGTGAGTTCTGCGGGTGATTCATGCCTGCCAGATTTATTTGTTATAAACCTGACACGTTTTTGCATCTTCTCCAATTTTTGGATATTAGATTTGTGAAGGGGGACTAAACAGGATTAGCGTATTCAAGCACGGACGGATTAGGGTTGTATAGGCTAAAAGTTTGGTATCGCGCGATGCATATATTAGTCGCTTTCGTATACACCAGTTTTGTTATTGCCCTTTTTGTTCGTGCGTATATGGCATGGTCCAGTTATGATCGCTTGTGGAAGTTATTCAAAGTACTTTGATTTGTCAATTTATCTATATTTTTTTGTTGATTGTAAGGGCAGATGAGTTTATTATTCTGTGTATTGTCATGGCAACAGTTGTAACTGTATTAATTGCCAGTCGTTTGCCAGTCGTTACACCACCCTGAGATTTAATTTAATGCAATTTACAGCTTTAGCGGTTCTGACGGATTCGTTATTTTAAGACAGATTATACAGTCGACGGCAAACAGTTTGATATTTATTTATTTATTTAAGTACCCTCAGAGCAAATCAGTATTAAAGAAGGAAGTGGGAGTAACAAAATAACACAAAAATAAACAAAGGGGCAGAGCACATAAGGTATCATGGCGGCTCAGGACAGTGGAGATGTGTTTATAGCGTTTTTAAATATTTGGGTATCAAAAATATGAGTTACGGGAGTCGTAAGGTGATTCCATTCCAAGGAAGTTTTAGGGACGAATGACTGTAGAAATGCGTTGGTATTACATATACAAATTCCAAACTTGATGTGATGTTCAATGCGAGGTGAAATGTAGGATGGTGGGATAAGAAGACAGTGCTTTAAGTACGGGTTAGCACGATAGATCTTGTGAAAAAGACATAAACAAGCAACTTTACGTCGGAGAGAGAGGTTAGGCAGGGACAAAGGGATTTTCATGGAGCTTCCACTTGCTGTTCGGGGATAGTTCCCTGGAATAAAACGAGCAGAAAGGTTTTGGACCGTTACCAGAACATTAATTAGATTAGAC
This sequence comes from Ixodes scapularis, assembly GCF_016920785.2. Lineage (NCBI taxonomy): Eukaryota > Metazoa > Arthropoda > Arachnida > Ixodida > Ixodidae > Ixodes > Ixodes scapularis. The sequence goes on from NW_024609857.1 coordinate 98,809,139, forward strand.
TGACAGGGGTCCCTAATAGAAGAAGCATACTCTAATTTGGAGTGAACGAGAGATTTATACAGTCGTTAATATATAGCAGGAAACAAGAGGAGAAAGTACTGAGCCCCGAGGAACGCCGGAACATACTTGCTTCATGGTTGAACTCTCCCCGTTAATATCTGCCTATTAACATCGTCCCCCCTCCCTTCCCCCCAAGAATGATCATCTTTAACCCAATCAAGAAATAGGCCGTCGCCTAGAATGGCAGTTGGTTTGAAAAAAAGCTAATGCCCGTGCCACACGGGCAACTCGAATGCCATTTACAACGAATGACATTTGAACGATCGGCCAATCAGCGCGCGACAATCCGAGCGTGGGGCGTTCCACGCGCGACAAATCGCGAGCCGATTCGTGGATCACACGAATATCATTCGTTGTGAATTAATTCGAGTAACCCGTGTGGCACGGCTATTAGTATGGGAGACTCTGTTGAATGCTTTCAAAAAATCTAAACGAATGACGTCCACCCGACATCTGTGATTGATGACTGTGGAAAAATCGTGCACGCTTTCAATTCACTGTGTGATTGTCGATAAGCAGGATCAGAAACCATGCTGGTGGATTACTTAAGATATTTTTTCCTGAATAAAAGAACTTATATGATTTAATATTATTTGATCTAGTAACTTGCAAGTTGCAACAGGTGGATGTTAGGGAGATTGACTTAGATTTTGTGTACTGCTTTTGTCGCCAAATTTGTAGATACCTCTAAATTACCTCTAAAGGCCCACAGGGGCATTACATAGAGGAAGGAGGGGGGCATATAGAATACCATCATAGTCGCACATTGTGATTTTATTAAATATAAGAGTAAACGTAATCACGCTATCAGAGCTTAAAAACACGTTACATCATGCATGGTCACAAACACCAGCATGTAGTAAGTTCTAAATCATTAAAAAGTAAAACAGAAGAAATGCGCAACTGCTACCAAAAAAGAGCGTACACAGAAAACCTTATAGTGAACACTTACTCAGCGATGATGAAGTTGACAAGTGGGAATGTAAAGGCACCAAACGAACACGTGATACTCAGAAAAAAAAAAAACTTAATAGATGTCATGATAAAGAGACACGTAACAATAAAACAAACGTGTCATGGTTTGTTGTTTGTGCGCATGAAAGAATTGTGTACGGGCAATTGGCACAAACAACAGAGAGCATTGCACCTGGCTCAGAAAACTCGTCTGCAATTCCCGTAATTGAGGGAAGTGCCCGTTGTGTGGGCACCTGTAATTTTATGTGCCGCCGTATTTTAGCTGTAGCGCCAATCAGACGCCATACGTTAGCAGAAAGACACCATAGCTAATGATTTCAAGTTCTTTATTTGAAACACTTTTACTCAGGTGAGTTTGTTCACTGAAATTATATTACACAAAGTCCACCATCTTCAGGCACCTTTGCGACATGCGTACGATAATGCGATAGGCTAAAAGTACTGAATAATGCGGTCCCACTAAACAGCGAATGAACCCTTTGACTAACGCGGTAGAGTTAAGAAGTGGGAATAACATTTTGGCTTATCATGTTTCTTCTATTTATTAAAAACCGAGTCGAGTATATATTAGGGATAGCACAACACCACTACGGCGGACATACATTGGAGCTCGTTCTGACTAATGTAAGCTTCAAAACTTCCAAGCATAATTTAATCGTACAGGCTGAAAGCACCCATCACAGCAAGTAGGGCTTACCTTTTCATCTAAATCATTATTCACTACTGCTGTAACGTATGCCGTTTACGAAGTTATAAACAACAATTTAGACAAACAAGGATTGTCATGCTGGACCTATATTCAGATATTTCGGAATAATTATTTGCCTCGTGTATAAAATTTTAAAACCGTCCTCTTTTTATATTTTTTTTTAACCCCGAAATGTTTAACCAGTTTCATGGCACTTACGCAACCCGTAACAGAGTGCGCGTTGTAAGTAGAAACTTCAAAGTCCCGTTTGACTTCCCGATTTTTTTCAACTCACCTGAATACGGGTCCGTACTTTCTGGCCAGTTCGATGCACTCCCCGCAATAAAAACCTTTCCTCAGGATAGCAAGGTTTCCCAGTAATGGGGTTCCCCATGGTCCTGGAGGCAAGGGCGCTCTCGCATTCTTATAGCCCCATGGCCAATACCAGCGAATACAGAAGAACAGGGCCATCATCAAGCAGAGTGTGGCTGTGTATTTTGGTAGGTTCCCAGCAACTGCACTCTGCACCGAAGAAGGAAAGAAATGGCGAAGATTTCGGTGAGATTAAGTTCGACTAAAATTTTCATACTGCTTTTTGTCGCTTTTATGATCGACCTGTTTGTTAATTTGCTGCAAATAAAGCTATGCTTTCGATACCTAAAGCTAATATGCATTTATCGGTAGTTTCGTTAAACTTCACGTACACCTCAGTTCGTGATTCAAAGTGACGGAGTGATCTCCCGCTAGACGCGTACCTTCCATATTGTCACAAATAAACAGGCGAGAAAGCAAAGAATAACTGGAGAAACTGAAACGTTTAATGGGGCGAACTTGTGCCCAAAAATAAAAGGGTACAAAAGATAATAACAGAGCGTCGCGGGCGTTGAAGTCGGCGTAACAGCTGAGTCGAACGCGGGGGCGAGACTGACCCCGCTCGCCTTGCGGAATCCCTTATGTATCCTCGTAAGTTTCTGAATCGTTCGGCGTAGAAGGTTCGGCGCGTAGAACATTCTGGCCTGGAACAAGCAACATGGTTCTCGAATTTACCAGAACATTACTTTACAGAGTCAACAAAAATGCGCCTCCGCGGCCAGGAATCGAACCGTGGCTTTCAGCGTGGAAAGCACGCGCGATAACCGTTAGACCACGAGCGCGCTGCCTTCTTGGCCAGCTGCGCTCGCGGCATTATCCCCCCTTTAAAAAAGTGCATCGACCCGATGCAGCACAAAACGAGAACACAGATCCCCAGCAAAAGAATAGCAGACTCGCGAGTCGCACTTAACAGTTCACTCTTTGACGAAAGTCCAGAGTTCTATCGTTCGTAGTACAGCTTGAGCCGGACGACGTGCACCATCTCGGGTCGTGGCGGGCGTCTTGCAGATGGGCGCGTTCCGTCGGGTAGAACTTCGTAGTTCAGATCGCCGAGGCGTCGGATGGTTTTGCAGGGTCCGAAGTAGCGTTTAAGAAGCTTCTCGCTGAGACCACGGCGACGAATGGGAGTCCAGACCCAAACCCTGTCTCCGGGCTGGAAGTGGACGTCTCGACGGCGAAGGTTGTAGCGGCCAGTGTCGACGCGTTGTTGGGCTTTAATCCGGAGTCTGGCGAGCTGACGGACTTCTTCTGCCCTTTGGGCAACCACCTGGCCGTCGTCGCTTACGTCGACAGCCGGTTCGTGGGGCAACATAGCGTCCAGCATTGTCGTTACCTTGCGCCCTTGCACCAGTTAAAATGGTGTCACTCCTGCGGTCTCTTGTACGGCTGTGTTGTAGGCAAAGGTGACGTACGGCAGCGCCTCGTCCCATGTGTTGTGCTCCACGTCGACGTCCATGGAAATCATGTCGGCGATGGTCTTGTTGAGTCTTTCCGTGAGCCCGTTGGTCTGCGGGTGGTACGCCGTGGTGCGACGATGGCTGGTGTGGCTGAGACGCAGGATTTCTTGGGTCAGCTGTGCCATGAACGATGATCCGCGATCTGTAATCAGAACTTCGGGAGCGCCGTGCCGGGGGACGATGGACTCGATGAAAAACTTAATCCGAACTGCTGTGGCTCCCTTCAGGAACCACAGCAGTTCCTGAAGGGAGGGCTTTCGTTTCGGCGTACCGCGTGAGATAATCTGTGGCGACGATTATCCAGCAGTGTCCCGACGTTGACGGCGGAAAGGGGCCAAGTAGGTCCATTCCGATCTGCTGGAACGGTGCGGTCGGGGAAGCAATCGGCTGCAGGAGACCTGCCGGCTTCGTTGGCGGTTTCTTACGTCGCTGGCACTCGTGGCACGATCGGGTGTAGAGGTGGACGGCTTTGGGGAGCTTTGGCCAGTAATACTTTTCACGAATACGGGCCAGTGTTCGGCTGTAACCGAGGTGTCCCGACGTCGGGTCGTCATGACATGCTTAAAAGATCTCCTCCCGAAGGTCGGTCGGGATTACCAGCAACCACGGTGTGCTGTTGTCGCCGAAGTTTTCTTTGTAGAGTGCACCTTGTCAAATGGCGAAGGTCGGCAGTACTCGTGAGAAGACACGTGGCACGGTACCCCCACCCCCTTCCAGGTGCTCGATTGATGCGCGCAGCTCAGGATCGTCCCGTTGACGTCGTGCCATGTCGTCGGCGTTTACTGCTCCTAGGAAGCTCTCATCGTCATTGTCGTCACTGCAGCCGGAAGGGGTTTCGACGGGGGCTCTGGACAAGCAGTCGGCGTCGCTGTGCTTGCGGCCGGACTTGTAGACCACTGTCATGTTGAACTCTTGTAGTCGGAGGCTCCATCGAGCGAGGCGCCCTGACGGGCCCTTCAGGTTAGCAAGCCAGCAGAGCGAGCGGTGGTCCGTGACTAAACGGAACGGGCTCCCGTACAAGTACGGGCGGAACTTCGTGATTGCCCAGACGACCGCAAGACACTCCTTTTCAGTCGTGGAGTAATTTCTCTCCGATTTGGACAGCATCCGACTTGCGTAGGCGATGACTCGCTCGGCGCCTTCTTGCTCTTGAACCAGTACCACTCCAAGTCCTGCATTACTAGCGTCCGTGTGAATCTTGGTTTCCGCATCCTGATCAAAGTGTCCTAAAACAGGAGGAGTCTGGAGTCTTCGCTTCAGATCGTCGAATGCCTGCTGCTGTTTCTCAGCCCATTCGAACTTCTCGGAGTCTTTCGTGAGGTTTGTGAGCGGTGCGGAAATCCTTGCGAAATCCCGAACGAAGCGTCGATAGTAGGCACTAAGTCCGAGGAATCTTCGCACGGCCTTCTTGTCTCTCGGCGCTGGAAATGTCACGACGGCGCGAGTCTTCTCGGAGTCTGGGCGGACGCCTTTGTTACTAACCACGTGGCCTAGGAACTTCAGTTCGTCATAGGCGAACCGGCACTTCGACGGTTTGAGAGTGAGCCCAGCGGTCTGAATGGCTTGAAGAACTGCTCGGAGTCGTCTCAAGTGCTCGTCGAAGTCAGCTGAAAATACTACGACGTCGTCAAGGTAGACGAGACAACTCTGCCACTTCAGTCCTGCCAGTACGGTCTCCATGACACGCTGGAAAGTTGCTGGCGCCGTGCATAGTCCGAAGGGCATCACCTTGAACTCGTACAGTCCATCCGGCGTGACGAAGGCTCTCTTTTCTCGGTCCCGTTCGTCGACCTCGATTTGCCAGTAGCCGCTCTTCAGGTCCATCGATGAAAAGTATCGAGAATGGCGCAGCCGGTCTAGAGTGTCGTCGATGCGAGGGAGTGGCTAGACGTCTTTCTTTGTAACCGTGTGGAGCTGCCGGTAGTCCACGCAGAACCGAAGAGTTCCGTCCTTCTTCTTAACCAGCACGACTGGAGAGGCCCATGGACTGCTTGAAGGTTGGATTATGTCGTCATTCAGCATCTCTTGAACTTGCTGCTGGATCACCTTACTTTCCTTAGCGGAGACTTTGTACGGCGATCGATGCACAGGGCGCGCGTCGTCCTCGGTAACGATGCGGTGCTTGGCAACCGCGGTCTGGCATACCTTCGACGACGTCGCAAAGCAGTCGCCGTATTCGGCGAGGAGGTTAACCAGTTGACGTCGTTTAGGGTCCGGAAGCTTAGGGTCAATGTCGAGCTGCGCTGGCGACGTACTGTCTTGCTGGGGCGGCGAGGATTCGTCAGTAATCGCGGTGATTTCGGCGGGGTTTCGGAGTTCCTCGACGTGGCCCACGGCGGCACCTTTCGTGAGGTGTTGCGTTTCGTTTCGGAAGTTCGTCACGAGGGCCACATTCCGCCCATCCTGAAGGTCAGCTACTCCCCTTGCGACGCCTATGCCTCTTCTCAGGAGCAATTGGAGGCTTACCTCGAGAAGAACTTCGCCACAGGAAGCTTCATCGATCCCGACAAGTACGAAAACACTCGACCGCGGTGGTAGGTTTACGTGGTTTGCGAGGACTCGGACCGTGGGTGACGTCGCTTGGGGTTCCTCCGCTGGTGGAGCAGGTTTTCGTAGCGTCAGCCGGTTTGTTCCGAGGTCGATGACGGCGCCATACTCGCAGAGAAAGTCCATTCCGAGGATAACGTCCCTCGAACAGTCTTGCAGAACGACGAACTTGACAGGGCACGTTTCACCGTGGATCTCGACGCGAGCAGTGCATCTCCCGACTGGTGTGATGAGATGTCCTCCGGCGGTTCGTATTCGGGGTCCTTCCCACGGCGTCATGACTTTTCGAAGGCGGCGGGAGAGCCTCCCACTCAAGACTGAGTAGTCTGCTCCGGTGTCCACGAGTGCCGATGCGTCGTGGCCGTCGATGACGACGTTTAGGTTGTTGGACACCGTTGCAGGGGCGTCGTAGTGATGCGTGGCGTCGGGAGAGTAGGAGCGCTCCGGCGTTCTTGGAGGCTCTTTACTCGGGTCGTCTTCGGCAACGGCACCTCCAGGCGTTGCCGCACTTAGTTTTCCCGACGAGATAGGGGGGACAGGCTGTCACGGCGCGACCGACGGAAAGGCGACGCGGAACGTCGGGGGGATGGAGAACGGGAACCTCGTGGTGCGGTGGGCGCTGGTGACGGAGGGCGACGGAGGCATTCCTCGGTGTCCCTTCGTCGTTCTCCAAAACGAGGTCGACGGTCGTTTGGAGCGAATCCTCGCAGGCCGAGCTGGCGGTAGGGGCACCTCCGGTAAACGTGGTCAGCCTCCCATACAGTGGAAGCACACCGCGCGTCCGTCATCCGTGCGCCACACGTCGGTCTTTCGAAGTCCACGCTGCTCTTGGCGCGGCGCGTACTGCGGCGAAGAGACTTCTCGTCGGGGTGCAGCTGGGTACTGCCGAGCAATAGGAGGCTGCGGACGACGAACAACGGCGGCATAGGTCACAGCTGGTGGTTCCGGTGCGGCGTCGGCGAGAACGTCTGGCTGGAACGCTTGCTGGACCTCTTCTCGAACAATCTCGGCGATCGAGAGTGAAGCTGGACGTTCGGCGGCAGGTATCAGCTTCTTTAGTTCTTCGCGAACGATGTCCCGGATTATTTCTCGGATCTCCGGAATATTGGGGCTGAGGGCGCAGCTTGACGGCGTCGGTGCAGCGACGGCAGGAGCTCGATCGAAGTGAGCGGCTCGTGCTTGCAGGGCCTGTTCAATGTTGGTCGCCTCTGTTACAAACGTTTCGACGGTGGTCGGCGGGTTGAGGACGAGGCCTCCGAAGATGTCATCTGGTACGCCTCGCCTCAGGATCCGCAACTTCTTTTCGTCGGTGGCTTGAGGGTCGGCGCGAGTGATCAGGCGCAGGACATCCTCGACGAAACCTGTGATGGTCTCGTTTGCGCCCTGGGTTCTCATTCGAAGAAGGTCCTCGGCCCTTTCCCGTCGATACTGGTTAGTGAAAGTTCTCCTCAACTCATCCTTGCAGGCGGTCCACGAGATCAACGAAGTCTCCCGATTCTCGAACCAGTGCCTGGCCGTTCTTTCGAGCGCGAAGTAAAGGTTCTGCAGGCACTGGTCGTCCGTCCATCGGCTGTGCTGGGCCACTCGCTCGTACTGTTGAACCCAGTCCTCGACGTCTTCGTGGGCGTCCCCGTGGAATGGCGTCGGAGTCCGGGGTGCGACGGGCAGGTAGATGAAGGCAGGAGCGACCGGGGTCTGCGACTGGTTGGCCATCGTCGTCTTCTTCGGCTTTGCTTGTCCAGTAACGAACCATATTCAGGATTCTCTCCCTTGATGCGCCGGCTGGTCCGAGTTTCGGGTTCCGCGGGGAGTGGTCTCCTCACTGGGCTTGGAACCGGACTTGCACTGCGGGCTCTTGGAGGGGAACACTTCACGGGCATGCGGTACCCCGCACCTCCACCAAAATGTCACAAATAAACAGGCGAGAAAACAAAGAATAACTGGAGAAACTGAAACGTTTAATGGGGCGAACTTGTGCTCAAAAATAAAAGAGTACAAAAGATAATAACAGAGCGTCGCGGGCGTCGAAGTCGGCGTAACAACTGAGTCGAACGCTGGGGCGAGACTGACCCCGCTCGCCTTGCGGAATCCCTTATGTATCCTCGTGGGTTTCTGGATCGTTCGGCGTAGAAGGTTCGGCGCGTAGAACATTCTGGCCTCGAACAAGCAACATGGTTCTCGAATTTACCAGAGCATTACTTTACAGAGTCAACAAAAATGCGCCTCCGCGGCCAGGAATCGAACCCTGGCTTTCAGCGTGGAAAGCACGCGCGATAACTGTTAGACCACGAGCGCGCTGCCTTCTTGGCCAGCTGCGCTCGCGGCAATATGGTCCACCTAATGGCACCAATAAAGGGAATAGCCTGTAATCAGGATGGGCAGTATTTCAAATACAAGTATTTGAAATACGTATTTCAAATTCTTTGTGTATTTTTCATTTGTATTTAATTACAAATTGGGTAATGAATTTGACGTGTGAATTTAAATACTAAAACGTGAGTATTTCAAAAACAATTGTAATTAAATACAATTTTGTGGGCGAAAATGCATCCCTCAAATTGATTGTCACTGTCCAGAGCAGGAAGAAAACTACGTTCTGCACCGAAGGCAGTCTGTCTCAATCAATCACAAGCGTTTAGTGACTTTGAGATTACGGTGCTAGTCCAGGGCAAGAATGGTGACGAAATCGACGTTCACACGCAGGCTGGCTAAATAAGTGCCTGTGACAACTTGTGATGCTGTCCAGCCTGATTTCCATCCATATTTTTTCCTGCAACATTCTAAATGCGCGGGTCGTCCAGATTTTCATAACTGGTGCGAGTTGCAACAATAAAAAAATCTGTAGCTAGTGCTGCGCGTCTTGGACGTCTCGGTTCTTTGTTGCTCTTACCAAAATGCAATCGACAAAAAAAAAAAAAAAAAAAAAAGCTGCTTGAAGCTCTGTACTTTTTCACCTATTACGTCCAAGTTGATTACATTTTGTTGTGATTATATTTCTATTACGTTACTAGAGCCTCGCCCACTAACTCCCGAGTGTGCGATGCAAAATTAGAATGAGATACCAGAAACCCGTTGCAGGTGCCCTGAAGTCGCTGACTCAAATTTTGAGGAATGTATTTGGAAAAGTATTTGGAGGGAGACCAAATACATTTGGTTGTATTTGTATCTTGTATTTAAATGCTTTTTTTGCAAATGTAATTAGATTTGTAATTAAATACATTTTTGACGAAGTATTTTGTATTTTTATTTCGATACATATTTGCATGTATTTTGCCCATCCCTGCCTGTAATAAACTGACGGTGAGTATTGAGCATATTTCACCTGCAGCAAAATGCAGTTTCAGGTGTCCTAGTCATCTTAATACATATAAAAATATTCTTTGCTGAAGAATACTCTATCCGTTCCGCGAAGCCATTCGATAGCAAGTGATAGGCAGTACTAACGTTATGCATTGTAGTAGCAAAGGGACACCCTCCTTGACGGAGGCTTGAAACGAAAACCGTATCGCGGTCACTGATTGAAGCTTTTTTTGGTTCTGTGCGCATATAAATATTTTTCCAACTAAGAAAAATCAAACCTCAAGAGAGCGCCAGAATTTACGTGTTTTGCACATACTTCTTACATTGTTCGTTAAAACCATTATTTTGCTGATTACATCTACTAACTTCGCACACGATTACCTCTTATCTGTTTTTCGTGACCCGTTCCTTCTTGTTTTGTTATTACGTGAGATGGGAATTATTCTGCACAAAACATCAATCTCTTCGAACAATAGTTGCGCCACTCAGTTCGCTGCTTAAATACAATCCGATATTTCTCAAACAATTGTGCACATATCTTGTTTTGACATTCTATATCAGCATTTATTGGGCGAATTAAAAATCCTATTTTTTTTTTTATAAAATATTTGTCTTGTCGACTTGATGTTTACGGTTTTTAGCGTGGTTAACAAAACACACTATTGTAAAAAAATCCTCATTACTAGGATGGTGAACCGATTCCCGCTGCCTTCACTTATTTACAGCAGTGTAAGTCCCCTTCTTTGGATTAAAATGTTTTCTAGATATCTTGTTTGATAGAGGTATTTATACCTAGGAAATACGAGCGTGTAAATTAATTTAAAAAATTGCACTGGCTTAGATCGGCTATGCCAGGATATACGTAGCGTGAGCGGCCGGGCACGTCGCTCAGCCTCCTGGCGACGCCGCTTTGCTTGACGTTCCTCCCTTTGCTCTGGTGTCTCCGCAGCACGTTTAGCCTTCTTCTGTTCGTTCTTCCTACGCTCCACCGCTAATTGCCAGGCAACTATTTCGGGATCCGATGAGTTAAGCTTTTCCGCTCTTCTGCGCCGCTGAGCAGCAATTTCGCTCTCCTTCTCCATGGCTATACCACTTTGGCCAACTCCCCGCTATCAGTGTACCCCCACTGATACCTCTGCGCGCGCGCACAAAATGAGAGGCGCTATCAAGCGGCTCCTGCGCAGCGTCAGACTTGGCTACTGCGCAACAGAGGCGCACAGCTGGGCACGCGCCGGCGCCAGTGCGACTGCCGCGGCTATGACGTCACTCCTCTGGAATGCGCAGACCGGCGAGGCGCGCGCGGCGGTGGTGGAGCGCGTGGAGGCGGCGCGCCGGTTGTGCGCCGTGGGACATCACTGCTCCTCTCGCATGCGCAGCACGGCTCTCCAGGAGCCACGCGAAACTGCTCAACCTCGGCCAGTGTAGCTCACGCTACAAAAAAAGACGTTGATAGGTCGGTAAACGCTAGCGCAATTCCTTCACGTTAGCTCCATGTCGCTGCAGTCGCTTCCAATTCCTACGACGTTATAGGAGAAGAAAAGGAGTAAAATTAAAACCACTTACCAACGTCTCCAGACATATGCTCTCAAGCATTGTCATTGTGGCGTAATTCAGAAGTTGTCAGTAGGGAATAGCCAGTCCTGGATAATCATGAATCCTAAAAAGAATTGAATGCACAAATAAATTATTATTATGAATATTAAATTTGCGCAACGCTTAAGAGCAGTACTTGCGCGAATGCCAAATGGTGCGCACATCACAACTGTGCACGTAAGGTCGACATTTCTCTTGATTCAGCACGTACTAACACAAGTCGCGAAACCAACGAGGCATTCACCAAGTCTGATTGAATTGTATTCCCTCATTGCCACCCTACAGTTCTAATATCTCACCGCCAAATTTTCATTTTTTTTCGAGCCACTAAAGTATGGACTGTGCGGAATATGATTTGAAACGTCGAGAGCGCGATTTGTGGAGTTAGGACATGGCTATATGTGAGCAGTAAATGAGCTGGTACAGGAAACCGTGGGTTTCCTTGTTTCGTGCAATTGCAAAGCAGTTTAGTCGAGTTCATGTCCCGTAGAAAAGAACGTGTATGAAAGAAACATGGAAGAATAGTCTGCGTGAAATTCATTCATTTGGTCGAAGCTGTTTCCGAGAGAAAAAAAAGTATGGACAATAATTTCTAACCAAGTCTCGTGCATAGCCAACCATATTTGTATTTGTTCAATACTTATAGACATATATGCACATACCCTTAACCTACGGAGTTTTCTTTTTTGGAGTGTCGAGTTTATTTATACTAAAATGCAATGATTCGCCTTATTTCAGATTCTTTGTTTTTCTCAATCAATTTCAAGTTTTTTTCACTTTATTTTTCTCAAAGCATAGCCTTTGATCAATCATCGAATAGAGAAGACAACGCGCATTCTTTTTCTCTTAAAATAACGAGATATCTGTAGTCGTTGCTGCGCTTGAGGGCTGCACTGCGCCATGTGTTCGATTATAAGTTGCTGAGTGCACTGTGCCTGTACAACCCATAGAGTTAATACATTATTCTATATAGAACCGTCCTATGCACTGCGAACGTTTCCGAACGGCGGGGCATGGGCGCAGTTCTCGACGGTCCCGCTGGGATCACGGGCGACTTTTTAATGCATACCAGAAAGCATGAAAGCAACACCTGCAAGGTCTGTACCCATTGTTCTTCTAGCTTATTTGTACTAAGGGGAAAGCACTGTATAAAAAGAAATCAAGCTGACAAGCACCCGAAAGCTTCATGTCGTCGCGTCAAAACAAATTTATCGTCTGCTCTCGTTTCTGGGCTCATCTGTCGCTCTCTTTCCCGTTCTCTCGGGACCATCGATGTCACCTCTCACGATTTGTCTCGTTCTGCTCGCCTCCTTGCCAGCGTGGGAGAATTCGGGAAGCACCGCTATGTCTTGCAAACTCATAAAAAAAAGATTTTTTTTTATGCGTTATAAATGGTTCACTGAAGAACTCAATATTTCAAGAAAAAGGTTTCGTCGTTGGCATGTAGAGCATAGGGCGTTTTCACGAGGCGCCTTTTCACTTCCGGTAAGCCGTATTCCGCCATGTTTATGAGAAGCTTCCTCCACTTTCGCCATTAGTGTTCATGCAGACTATTATCTGTTGGCGTATTTTTTGTCATTGGTGAAAAGCGCGAACATGGTGAACGTTTTTTTTGACGACAGAACTCAAACCCTTAAACCAGGCACGTATATGGGCCGCAGAAACCCTTATTTATTACGTGTTTCTCATTAGGCAACGAATAACGACCCTTGATGTGTGTGTTTGTCTTGCAAGTACCGGCCCAATATCGCAAATGCATTAGGCCCGTACCTCGTGCAAACCTTCAAAGCAAACAGCAGTGCTGCGCTGAAATGCGTGGCATCAGGTAGCAAGTGGCGCCGCTGAAATTCACTCATCCCAAGCAGCACAATTCACCGGCTCAAGCTTGAGCCTGCTTGGGCAGCCGGGGAAAGTTTCCCTGGCCCAAGCACCATTTTGCTCCAAGGGGCAAGCTAGCCCCAGCCTGGCTAGCCGGCCCGGCAGTTCAGTGGGGGTTCCTTGTACAGCCAAGCTTGGCTAAACGGTGTAAAACAAGCGTGGGCCAGGCTGGCAGTTCAGTGGTCAGCCAAGCTTGGCAAAACGGTCTAAATGCATTCTGGGCCACACTGGCAGTTCAGTGGTCAGTCAAGCTTGGCAAAACGGTGTAAATGCAGTGTGGGCCAGGGTGGGAGTTCTCTGGTCATTCAATCTTGGCTATACGGGGAATTTACAGACTTCTCCCAAGGAAGTCTATGTTGTCATTCAAAGGATGTTTTTTGTGGTATATGATATAGTCAAACATCTCCAGTTTTTGGTGCTGTGTGCAGAAAAAAACTGGTTGCTACCTTGTTCCGGATTTAGTGACCCACGATTAATGGAGCTGTTAAAGTAATTTTCTCAGAATACTTAAACAATAAAATGAAAGTTGAAAACATGCGCGAGCTGCTGTATTTATTGTGCAGTTGGCATGCAAATGAAGCTGCAAAATCAAGTCAAGTTTGATACAGTGGTTTTTTATTTCATGTTCAGTACATGGTGCTAGCTTATGCCCGAGTTCCACTACAGCGACAAACAGAAACAAATGACGACAAGTCTCAAACCCGAGTCTTTCCCGATTTGACAGGCTTTGTAGAATAAAGGAGGCTATGCTTAAACACAAGCATCATGCACGCGAGGGTATCTTTGGCAGGCTTAGAATCACTCATGCTTATTTCACGAGCACCGAACGAATAAACGACGCCTGCCAAAAGTACCACCACGGGCATGCTGAATGGGTTGGAGGCTTGTAGCTGTCGTTTGTTTCCGTTTGTCGCTCTCGTGTCCCACTAGAGCGACAAAGGTTGGTTGCTGGTCGAGTATCTGGTGCCTGGCAACTGCGCTTCAGAGCTAGTAGGTGGCTCTGCCGATTCGAGTACTAATGACAGCAGTTGTACACAGTTCACCCCATGGCCACTTCATGGCTGTGACGTAGAGCTGGATAGCAGCACCTGGAGAAGGAACAAGATAACCAGTGATGCATGTTTAGTAAATATGTTTCACATGAACTATAAATCATGCTCCTAATTAAATTATAACAGCAGAAAGGCCACCCAAAAGGTCTTGGTGGTATCTTCAGTCTCCTTCAATATAAAAGACGTACTAAAAGCGCGTGGCCGAGATGACCGTGGTCAGGGGCGCTATGTGCGCTCCACGAGATTCTGTTCTGCCTCGAGGAAAGGATGCTCACTCGGGGCTGAACTGGTCCTGAACTTGCGGACAGTTTTTGATTTAGGTTTAGACTAAGAGCGTGCTTTATCGGCATTGCGCCCACAGATATGATCATGGAGGCTCGAAGTAAGCATGCTCATTATTGTTTTTGTTATCAGTTGTTTCTGGTGTAAAATTTGAAAACAGGCACAAATATTAATGTTGCAACCGAGTCTCATATTTGAAAAATAAAATGTCTTGATGAGCGGATTTATTAATCAGAAGGATGGCATGGACCATGCACTTTAGAAGTGAAAATAATTGCCTTGACTCGGGCCAGTTTCTCTCGGACAGCCATTTCAGAATTAGTGGCTGTGACATAATGTGAATGAACTGCTCTCCACCGTGAACCCAAAAACTGATAAGTGTGCATTGCACTTTAGCTGAACACTAAGTGAGTTCCCCCTTGGGTAGGTTGGGATCTCCCAGAGCACACCAGTCACTGCCTCGGCCAGGCGCTCCCACTGGGTCTTTCATACTGCAGGAGAATACATAATGCAGGAACTACAGAACTTGACATTGACAAACATGATTTCCCTCCATTTGTAGAATACTACTGTCAGTAAATGCAAAATAAAAGCCAGTTAGAGCACCTCAATGTGAACACCACATATAACATACAGTACTGTGGAAGGTTGCTCAGATCGTTTGAAAGCAGACTTTGAATTGCCGCAAGGGAATTCTTGATTCTCTTGATAGTAAAACCAAGCCATAAGTACAACTTCACTGTAAAGACAATGTTTTCTATCTGCTTTTCTTTAAATGCATAGAAGTACTTTTTGGTATTTATGTTACCTACCTCTAAAAAGACGAAGGACCAGTAAAAGGAAACACAGACACAGTTACGTATAAAACGAGCATGTTGGTAACAGTAACTAAACATGAGGAAGACACAGAGAAAGGGGGGGACAGACGGACAACTTCGTTGTCCGTCCCCCCTTTCTTTGCATCTTCCTCATGTTTAATCACAAACACAGCGCTGTCTTTCCTTTTACTCGTCAATCTTTTTTGCACTGTTTTAACCCATTCAATATGACCACCAATCAACTCGCCCAACTTTACACCTTGCTACCTCTAAGGTTGCAATATAAAGTGGTCTCAACTTCCACTGACAGCCCTGAAGCTATAAACCCACAAAAAACCAAATTCCCTAGAAATTAAAACGACACAAAAGAAAATCAGATCAGAAAAACATTCAGTCTGACTTGATTATATTGAATCAATAAATACAATGAATGTGAGCAATATTTTTGTGAAATTGTATTATAAACTTTCAATGTAAAATGGGATGAGAGTCCCACTAAAGCAACCAAGAGGAACAACAACCGACCCCGACACAACTTAAATACATTCAGCATGCACACGAAGATACCTTTGGCCGGCTTCCCATTTTTCGAGGCTCATGAAAAAAGCACAAGTTATTGCAAGCCTGCCAAAAGATATCTTGGTATGCATGCTGCATGGTCTTGGGGCTTAAGATGGCAAGTTGACTATTCATCACTGAATAATATGCCAAAAAAACACAGACACAACAAAGGAAGATCTGGACAGAACACTGCATAACCTTCAACTGAATGGTTCGTATAAAAAAAACAGAAATACATATAGACCCTTTCAGGCAACATTTCATGGGTGCGCCGCCGCCACCTTGACGTCACGTGACCCTGCCGCCACAGCCGACCTTCAGTTTCTCGCAGTTCTCCGCGTTGTGTGCTGCACCGGCCACCACCGGAGCTTTGTTCTGGAGTTCTTTTACGTTCTGCGTTGAAATCGTGTGTTTGCTTTAGGTCCTTTCGATATTTCGGGCTTTCATTTAATCATTTGATACCGACATTTGAACATCGCTCTTGTATTTTCTTATTTATGGAATGGAATCGGACAGCGAATGGATCGACGATACAAGATTATGGCCTAGGCTTCAGAGACCATTAAGTTCATCACATTTTGTTTTTATCGTTAATAAGGGCAGTCAACACCATTGCGACACATAAAAATTTCAACTGACGCTGTAAGGCTATCGCAGTCGTGCTTCTTGCTGCATGTGCGAACTTTAGACATTGTTTCTGTAAGTAAAAGCCGAACCGCATGTAAGTGCTCAAGCGAGCGGCGAGACGAGCAACGGCGACAACGATGAGAGTCAGCGACGAAGATTTCTCGCTGTCGCCCGTTGCATCGCTCGGTTTTTGGATTTCTAGAAAACGTCGCTCGTCGTTTTGGTCGCTTGCGTGCGGTTTGCCTCGTCGCGCGACTGATCGAGCGAAAGCGAAGCGAGTCGCTTGTCTCGCTGCTCCCCAAATCGCTTTCATGCGGTTTTCTAGAAATCAAAAAGCCGAGCGCCGCGACGGGTGGCAGTGAGAAACTTTCGTTGCTGACTCGTCGTTGTCTCTCGTCTTGCTTGCTAAAGCGCTTACATGCGGTCCGGCTTTTATCTACGGAAACAATGTCTAAAAGCGCGCACATGCACCGAGAAGCACGACTGCGATAGCCTCACTGCCAAAAATTTGGGGGTTTTGCGTGCCAAACCAACGACGGGCATCTGGAGATAGCCTCACTGCGTCAGTTGATATTTTCATATGTCGCAATGGTGTTGACTGCCCTTTATTAGCGACAAAAACAAAAGAATGTGATGAACTTACATGTTCTCTGAAGCCTAGGCCATGATCTTGTATCGTGATCCATTCACTGTCCGATTCCATTCTATAAATAAGAAAATACATCTATATTGAAACTTAGGTATCAAATGAATAAATGAAAGCCTGAAATATCAAAAAGACCTAAAGAAAACACTCGACTTCAACGCGGAACGTAAAAGAACACGAAAACAAAGCTCTGGTGGTGACCGGTGCAGCACACAATGCGAAGCAACGGCGACAAAATGAAGGTCAGCTATGGCAGCCCGTTAAGCGCGCCGACTGGTGGCAGCTCGAGTAACTGACTCCCTAAAAGCATCTATACAGATAAAAACTGACACCTGCTGGCAGAACACTGTAAGGTCAAAATGCACTTCCTCAGAAACCAGTGCCACTAGTTCCACAGAGAGTGAAATTCTGTCAGACAATGACACTAAGGGTGCACCTCAGACAAGAGTTGTTACCCTGGTATTTTATCCAGAAGGTCACCTAGCAATTCACTGTGTCCATTGTGAGTGCAAGTCCAACTTAGAAAAGGACTAGTGTCATGGGCTGCTACAAGACAAAAGCAAAGAGGAAAATTCACAATGCCTTCTTGATGAAATCCTAGAGTAACAACTCATGTGAGCCCACCCTCATTACTAATACATGACAAAGAATTCCACGGTCTGCAGAGCCAATGACGCTCGTTTCTGGGGGAGTGCGTTCAGACGACGCATCAGCCCACTTCACATGGCGCAATTTCGCTTGCAAATTTACACCTGTGACGTCAGGCACTGCAGCTTCCCCCATGCCTATATTTCGCTGCATGAGTGACGTCACAACAGCAAACTCCCAAGTAAAGTCACACCATGCGAATCAGGTTTACAGTGTTCACACAGCATGTGTTACTCCCTATCAGTAGATATATTTTTTTTACCAAAGTAAACTATTCAGTTAAAAGTTAAGACGTGTCCTGCCCAGATCTTCCTTCATTTCGTCTGTGTTTTTTGGCGTATTATCCAGTCTTGAGGCATATCAGTGTCAGGTGTTTCTCTTTGTCGCTCTAGTAGGACTTGGGCAGGGTGGGGAAACAGTCATGTCTCAATAATATGGATACTCTGCTATATAAAAACCGTTTTCGGGGACCAACCGGGTAAATACCTGCATTTTGTCCTGTTATTATGCACAGCTCACATTATGGACGCTTTTGGGTAGGAACGGAGGTGTCCATTTGCATGAGACAGCACTGTCATATTCCCTAGTGTTGAAATTAATGACTGCACGCTCTGAAGCCACGTAGCAGGTTTCTCCACTGAACACTAATGCGTAGCGGTGGCATGGCAGATGTTTGTGGCTGCAGAACACACCGCAGGCAAATGATATCCAATGTGGACAATCATGGATATTTGACATTAGAATCAACCAACAAATAGGCCTACATGTTGCTGTCACAGAATTGAACGATTTTTTTCTTCGTGTGATTCCGTTTTGAGTAAGATGCACAAGTGCCGAAAACACGAGCTCGGAAGAGAAGAAAAAGAAAAAAAGAAGGAAGGCGGAAGCTGCATAGAGCTAGGCTTCAGTGGTTGGAACAACAAGCAAGGCTTCAGTGGTGTGGGAGGTCGAACCCCGAACAAGGCTTTGTCAAGATGGTTGGTGGGCCCTGAGCAAACTTCGACGATGTGCATGTGCTTGTGAGCGAGCGCTGTTCGGCACTATAAGCACCCAAGCCACCACAAGTTCTCGACTCCAACTGGTGCCGCAAGGGACTGGGACCACCACCGACATCTTGGGACCATGATTCGACTTTCCTCATACGAAATGTATAGCGTCTTTGATTTGGCTTCTGTTCCCTCCTTGTTACGCTTTCGAAGCTTTTGTGATTTTCTTGCCCCTGTTACGAAGAGCAGAAGGCTTGCAAGATATGTTCTTTTCCTTTATTATTTTCATTTTTTTACGACCGTTTGTACGTCCTGTGCACCTTTTCTTTAATTTTGAATTTCATTACTCATAAATAGTGTTTCGAAATGCCAGGTACAAGTCACTCTCAATTCCTACCGCCTCTAAGGAAGTCCATCACCTTGGTGTGGCCCTAGTACCTGGACAGCGGTCCAATTCAGATTACAAGTTGGTTTGTTTATGGCATCTTTTCCAACCGAACCTGTGACAAACTGGCATCCACTACAGGACTTGAACCTGTCACAAGTTAGTCACAGGTTCGGTTGGAAAAGATCCCATAAAAACAAACTTGTAATTTGAATTGGACCGCTGTCCAGGTGCTAAGGCCACACCTAGGCGATGGACTTCCTGAGAGGCGGTAGGAATTGAGAGTGAGTCGAGCCTGGCGTTGCGGAACACTATTTAATAGTAAAGAAATTCAAAAGTAAAGAAAAGGTGCACAGGACGCACACACAGTCGTAAAAAAAAAGGAATAAATAAAGGAATAGAACATATCTTGCAAGCGTTCCACTCTTCATAACCGCAGAAGGAAAAACACAAAAGCTTTGAAAGCATAACAAAAGGAACAGAAGCCAAATCAAAGATGCCATACATTTGGAGGAGGAGGAGAGTCCAATCATGGTCCCAAGATGTCAATGGTGGCTTGGGTGCTTACAGCACCACACAGTGCTCACTCACAAGCACAGGCACATTGTCTAAGACTTGCTCGGGGCCCACCAACAGTGTTGACGAAGCCTTGCTCAAGGTTTGACCACCCAAACCCACGAAGCCTTGCTTGCCGTTCCACCGGCCATAGCGCCGATGCCTTGCTTCGCGTTCCACCACAACCACACCGTGCGCGGGTTCCATCTTCTTTCTTCTTGATCCCTTCCTCCGAGCTTGTGCTTTTGGCACTCGCACATTTTGCTCAAAAAGGAAACCAGTAAAAAGAGTACAATAACCACTGAATTCTGTGAGAGTTGTTATGACTGTGAATGTCTAGAGGGCAAAGTTGACATTTGCAACAAAACTTGAAATAATAAGGCATGTGGAGAAGGAGACAAAAAGTTTTGTGTCACTGGAGCCCACAAGATCTTTGTAAACTACTCAAGAAACGGTGTGACATAAAAGCGCGACAAAACACATTCTGACGCACAGCATGTTAAGACATCGAGAAACCACTACAGAGGTGGTTTAGAGATGTCGGGGCAAGCAACATTCCTATATTGGGACCAATCTTCTTAAGGCATGTGAAAAACTCCTTTTACTCTTGAAGTGAAGAATCTTCTAAAAGAATGTGAAAGATTCCTTTTACCTTGATGTGAAGAACTTCATTGCAAGTGGATAGCTACATTAACTTAAGGGCCACCATGGCATAGGAGAAAAGACCATCTAAGGGATGGATAGATAGATGCAAACGGCTGTACCTTTTGTAACGAGCAGTAGTGCCAGTGTATGTGATGGGACTATTGTGGTGGCAGTGCCAGCGTCGAAAGAGAAAGTCAATGGCTCAACAATCAATTGAAGCCAAGTATGAAACCAGAAATAGTTAAATGCCTTGCCAAGGAAATTGGCCTGCAGTGGCAAAAGCATCCCTGGCAAGCGATTCACAGTTCGCATGGAAACTAACAGAGCAAGGCCCAGATATCAGAGCTTTTGAAAACCAACACGGATGGCACCACAAAAATGTATTCTTAGTGATGGGAAAGTTTAGAATGCCAAATATTATGAGCTGTTGCAGTAAAACCATCATATACGTATGAAACATGAAATCATGGATGACTCGGGATCTCTTTGGCTGGGTCTTTCGTGGCTCGTGGACTGGGAAGCCGAGTTTGTGGATAAGCGTCCCAGCGTGTGCTTACTTGGTGACATGTGCCGCTTAACACTATCCAGTTCCATTCTAGCAGCCAAACACGACATCCAAGCTACATCCGTTAGACCAAGGCATAATTCAAAGGTAGTCTAGATTGTGTTTACCATTTATAAATGTCCAGGCACGTCTGCAATTTAGCCCATCCAGAGGCTTTCGGAGACGGTCACAAGAGCCAGCAGCTTGCTTGGGCAGCTCACTGTCAGCCACTCTGTCCTTCCATGCACCGTGCCACCTCCATGAGCTCCCACTGAAAAACAAAAAAAAAAAGCAGAATCGGAAATTATACTTGCAATAAGAACATCTCAGCAGCAGAGGCTACGTTATGGTGCCTGGAATGCGCCTCCAACTGGTTCGTTTAGTGTTCTATATAACCCATGTACCAAAAGTGGTCTCTAAGCGACAAAATTAAATGACACCACAGGAGCTGGCATGTCATGCTGTTGGATGTTGCAATCCTGGCAGTTAGTCGTACAACTTCTGGCAAAAAATATATGAGCTAACACAGCTGTCATTGTCCTCGCAACATTCAAAATCCTGGCTGACAAAGCTTCTATGGACTGTCAAGCTGAGGGATACCCTCTCTGCCCCCCTCCCTTTTCCAGCAGAAACTACCTCAACTGTCATGATGTTCACAGCCCGGAAAAGATCCCCTAGAAGTCTATTCAGGAGCAACTAGGGTAGCTATAGAGACAAACTCTCGCACTATGAAGCCATTCCACAAATCTGCCATAAGCAGCAGCAGTTCGTTGAAAGTATAGAAGTTTGCCTTGTAAATACATTTCGAGATGAAGTTGCATCTCTGGATTCTACCAAGACTCTAGTTTCCAGCAAAGATTTACGTTGGCAGGCCGGCCGAGTCGCTGAGTAGGAGGAAGGTGCATGTGTCACACCACACGTGTCTTTTGCTTACATTCAGAGAAAGGAAGGCTGAAATTCCCTGATCGATACTGATTAGGCTGGAAATCTTGAGACTTTTCCAATTGCCGAATTTCTCAACAATACCAATTTTCAGCTCATAGAAACCCTGCACAGGTTTGAGTCAGGTACTAACGGCCATTAACAACTGCGTGAATTACTGTACACATATGCGGTAACTATACTAAAGCCCAACTTATTCTAGTAACGCACAACGCCATAAAACTACCAAAAAACACCGAGCATGCACCCGCGGCAGAGTAAGCGCTCAACCCCTACTTTTGAAACATATCAACTCATCTAAGGACATATTAGTGCCTATTCCTCTATTTTAAGCAAGTTAAAAAAATATATGAAAGAGACATCAGGCACCCTGTCGCCATGGGCGTTTATCTCCACGACTGGCAGGCAGAATGGGGATAGAACAAGTAGAACAGCAAAGCAGGAGAGGAATAGGAGGGGTGCAGTCGAAAAGAGCTAGAAAGTGATATACTTGGGGACAATGCTCCGTGGCAATGAAGCTAAAGCTAGAGAGCCAAAGGACACCATTTCACTGCATGGCTGAATATAGTTCAACCATAATAATTTGCTGGGTGGAACGTAACCAATTAAAATATATGTAAAATTGTTCTGTTTAGCTTTGACTTTAGAATGTTAGCATAACATTGGCCAGGATGTGCCAAACCTAGAGCATTTCCTTTTTAGCCATTTTGTGTTTTCTTGGTTTGAATTCACCCTAGGTTTTCTAGCTCCCTGCAAAATTAAGATGGCATCTTTATCATGCGCATCTTTGGGCATCATCAGTGCGGTTTATTGCAGGCACACTCTGTGAGCTCGCCCCTTTGTTTGACATGTAAGATTTTTATGAAGTTTGGCAACCAAGAAATCTTAAAACAAACCAAGCAAGTGGTGTGCAACATGTATGACAAATGGGACAGTGGGAACCGGGACTCCTAGTTGTTTCCGTATGCCGGTTGGCTAGCAAGCTCACTGGTGTGTCTGAGCAGGGGTGGGGACGGAACTCAGGACCCCTGGGTTCTGCAGCGCAATCCTCGCTACACATATTCTGAGCTGTGGTGTGCCAGCGACCCCCTAGGGCCAGCCATAACTGAATGCGATCCAAATGGAATGCGACTTCGCGTCGTGGAGTGTGCGTGCTTCTATTTCTGTATATTCCTCCCGCGCAATAGTTTTTCAGCACCAGAAGATTTACAGATAACTGACCTCAAAACGCGGCAGCACTCATGAAATTCGTTCATGTGGCAATTCGGGTCAGGTGGTTCATGATCATTGACAAGCGCCAAAAAATAGACAGGGTCAAGAAGTTGCCACTGGCGCACTCGCAACTAACATCATTGAAAAAAAAAAAACAATCTGTTACATTGCTGTGAGAAATGTCAATCATGATTACAACCAATGTAGACCTCTATCAAGAAATTCATATTCTTTTGCTGATAAGGTTATGGATGTGTCACTTGCACAACTCGTGCCTTCGGCTATAATCTCAAACACCTCGTGTAGCTTTTTCTAGACATTTTATCTGGGTATCTGGCCAAAAATTTGGTGTCATTAAATGACGGGAAACAAGGGCAGCAGCTGATGTGTGTTGTCGCTGCAGCAGCGGCCCTTGGAAAAGACAAATGCAAAACTAAACACTGCAAAAAATTCACAGAATGCACAACCAAAGTTGTGTACGGAATCACAATGTCATATGGTTCTGTGTACACGGGTCAGACAGGCCTATGTATTAATGATTGCGCCCGCGAACGCGAGGTGGCCACACAAGCGATCTCCATCACGACATCTGGCCACACACTGCAGACGCTGCTTTTGCTCCCAGTCGTTTAAAGACACTAAATTTTTGGCCAGATACCCAGATAAAGAATCTAGAGAGCTACACCAGGCGTTTAAGATTAAAGCCAAAGGCACCAGGTGTACAAGTGACACATCCATAACCTTATCAGCAAAAGAATGAATTTTTTGATAGAGGGTTGACCAGTTGTAGTCATGACTGACGTTTTTCACAGCTATAATAATAATAATAATAATAATGTTTTATTTGAATCATGCCCCAGAACGACCACTAGGCCATAGTGTGGTGGCACATAAAATGGTAGTAGATGACTTAGCACAATGTCTTCCACTTGTAAAAAAGAACAGACTAACATGCAATCACGAATTAAAGATAAAACTTTAGCTCCCTTCTAAACACTGATATATCTGAAAAGATATCAACATGAGAGGACAGTTCATTACCACAAATCTGCATCCTTACCACTTACTATATAAGAAATTTTGTTTTCAATAAATGTTAGTTGCCGGTACGCCAGTGTTCATGTCAAATTTTTGTCTAGGTATTTTTCCGGCGCTTATCTATCATGAAGTTCGCAGCTTTTCCTGATCCGACACTGCCTATCTTCGTCAGCTGAGAGACAAATTAAATTCTAGGAGATTGACCACGGTGAAATCTACCTTGCAAGTCTGTCCGAGTGCTTCAGTCAAAGTGTTGGCTTACGCTTAAAAACGGGTGAAGCCTTCAGAAATAGATCTGAATATGCCTGCATGCTCGGCGATCGCGGTTCAGCTCCCTCAACCGCAATCCTCGTACAAAAACATGCAATGAAGCAACTGCGTGGTTGACACGCCAACACCCTAACTGAAACTGAGACAAAAAAAAAAAAAAAAACGATAACTATTTGGTGCACTAACACAGAGCCTTTGGCACTGCCTGCCTCCCCCCCTCCCTAGTTTTCTCTTCATTGCCAAAGAAAGTTGTGCCCAAAAAAAGATGGGTTGCTTTTTTGTTCTAACTCGGAAGAATAAATTTAAGGCTTTATAACAAGAACAAGCAAGTGCGTAAGCAACCATTCTTTAGGATGTTAATTTGTAATAAAAAAAAAGAAAAAAAAAATAGACTTTGTTTTTACGTGTTTGCACAGTCAACCAGCTTTGTAAATGGCAGCTGTTTGTAATTCCGTGGTCAGACCAAGGGACCACCCGACCATGTACACCTTTGCTTTATTACCTACCCTATCCCCCAGCTCTCCATGGTCATCCCCAATTTAGAGTGGGCAATTGCTTGGTATATTACAGTTTGGAATGGTGTTATTTGTTTAGGAAAACAAAAGGTCAGATAAATACCAGCAGGGCCCTGCGGAAGCGGTGCATGGGCCCTGTTTCACTTTTCACAAACCATCCTGTCTTGAAAGGCAGCAGAGAAACAGGTTGGGCTGATTCGCCTGCAGGCCTTTGCTGAGTTGATGGCTACTATCCAGACTGGCAGCTGATCGGCAGCTTCCAGCCACCTGCAGTTTTTTCTTGATGATACAGACTTCCTGCAATACCATGAATAAGAATCAGACTGATATTCTGGAACAAACAAAGAAACCAAAACTTGCTTCACAGATCAACAAAAGAAAAAGTGCCAACATTACGCTTCTCTTGTTGTCGACAGTGCAAAGACCATGATGACAGCACCATTAAACTCAACCAAACAAGGAAAATGAGCTTCTTCATAACGTAATTGTATTAAGAACCAGGCACGCAGCCGGAAAGGGGGGGGGGGGGGGGGGGGTGGGGTAGGAGCCTACCTCACCTTTTCTTTATTACCTACCCTATCCCCCCCCCCAAAATCGTCCATTTTGCTAGGCCCTCCCCCCCCCCCCCCCCCCCAAAAAAAAATACAAATTTCTGGTGAAGTACCTGTTAAGAACAATGTGCATGTAGAGCTTAGATACCTACTGGTACCTTAAGAAATCCCAGGAAGCTAAAAACAAATTAAACACCACTTAAAAATAGCACAGCTCGCTTGGTAGGCACATGCACAGCAATCAACAAGCCTCTTGACATGTTCTGCAGTGCAGGGATACAGATTAAAAATAAACACCAGGGATGTGATCGATATTCTCTGGGGCAGTGCAATGCGCAAGTTTATCCTGAAGCTACTGTTTGCGCATGCACCCAAGAGGCGTTAGAGCTGGTTCACACTGTTGCAACTGACTACGACCGAGTTGAACAAAACAGGGTTTTTAGCCGCTTACGACTGCCATTATTACTGCTGGACGGCGTGGTCATAAGCCGTCACAAGAGGCTTAAAGACTGGTTTTGTCGGAGTCAGTCCTAGTCGGTTGCTGCAGTGTAGACCAGCTATTAGACTAAAATTGTATCCAGCTTTGGGTCTTTCCACAAATGTTTTAAGAGACTCCCTTCAACTTTACCAGGGCCTCAGGTATTTAAACGTTGTAGTAAGTAGGGAGCCATCACATTCAAAGCTGGATCTCCTTGCTTCGTATGTGTCTCCCCAGTACCACTAAACGTTCTATACCAGATCAGAGCATTTTAATCAAATCATTCAACCTCTTTCCTCAGCCATGTAAACTACTTGTGCACCCACGAGTTCTACAAGTCACGAATGTAGCCGGGGTAAATTAAAACGTCGCTAAGGCAAGCAATAATAATCATTATTAGCGACAGTAGTACCCTGGGTGGCTCGCAAAGCTAGACATATATGCAGGGGCCCGTACGCACGATCGTCTGCTAGCCAATCAACCAGAGCAAGATGATCAAAATAACAAACAGGCAGCAAGGGAGAAAACAACAAGAACGATGAAACTAAGAGGGCTCGGTCAACACTTTTAATACCCGTGCGACACGGGCAACTCGAATGCCATATACAACGAATGACAATTGTGTGATCGGCGAATCAGCTCGCTATCTGTCGCGCGTGGAATGCGTCACGCCCGGAGTGTCGCGCGCCGATTGGCCGTCCGCTCAAATGTCATTCGTTGTAAATGGCATTCGAGTTGCCCGTGTGTCCCAAGTATAAGAAACTCAAGGCCCGAGCACCTCAAACCCAACGCCACGCACCGCACGCCGGCGCGAGGCACGCGCCGTACACGAGCACAACGACGACACCCAGTTAGGAGCGTGTCCTATCAATACGCCAAACGCCAGCGCCAGTCGAACCGCGCCATCCCGCTGGACGCGGCGTGAAAACCCAGAGCGCGCGGGCCGGGAGTTTCAAAACATTGGGCACAACTCAACGCTGCCGCTAGCATGAAAAAGGACGAGACGACACGCAATCAAGCGTTTAACAACACAGAACAGTTCACTGATAGCAACGCGTACTTTAGAAACAATCTAATCAGCGTCTCTGCAGTGCTCCGGTGTCGCAGAGCATTCACGGGATTCTCAAGATAGCGGCACGGCGGCACCGCGGCCACCGCGGCGGCGCCGCCGCCGCCGCCGGTCAGTGCTAAGACGATTTCACTTTTTTCGACTCAAATCGTAGAAAAAAGTGAAAAATCATCCGAATTACGGTGGCAACGTGAGCTACGTTGTTCCGAAGATGATCTAGCATATCTGGATATTCTTCTAGCATGCATTTTGAATATGAAATCGGCAAAACTTACCTAAACTCGGATCGACCGACGCACTCCGAGAAAGGCCTTTGTGTCCTCTCCGGAACGAACAAGGATCCAGAAGTTGCTTGCGGCTTTGAATTGGCACGAAGCCAAGCCAGCCAAGGCAGCCAAGGATTGAAATACGACTTAATAGTTTCGGTTTCGACCCCACTCTATCTCAGTCCATATTTCTGGGGCCGGTGTCACTACGGTTGACATGACTGCAGTTATCGTACTCTATACGAACTTTGAAGTCAATCGAATGCGAGCAGACATAATTTCCCAGCTTCTTCTCCTGTTATACGTTGCTTGATAACCTTTGTTTGCTGATTGGAATCTGCATCAACTCATGTCCATCTGGTCCTTCAAACAAACGGTGTTCAATATCTTAATTCGACTTGATTTCTTATTTGTGAATACATGTAATTGCTTAATCATTCACTGGATATCTGTTTTGTTTTTATTTTTTTGCTAAGAAAATGTACGTATTTTTTAAGGTTTTTTTTTTTTTTTTGGTTTGGTTTGAATTACAGGCCGTGTTTTGTGGCTCAGTAAAACAGGTTGATTTGAGAAATTCAAGATCATGAACAGCCGACAATACACCAGTGATGTAAATACAGGGGAGGCGGGAGAAGCGCACCCACCCCCCCCCCCCCCCCCCCCCCTTCCCCTCCACCTTAGAAAATATTCCTGGCTGCGTCGCTAAATGAGCATAAGAGGCACTGCGTTTTTTCCCTTATCAACATACACACAAATCGAAGGAGTGAGAAGCTGCTTCATCTGAAAACTTTCAGTTTTGAGATGAAGCAGCTCCTCCCATCTCTTTCCACTTTTGCAGAGCGAACGCTCGGGAGGAGCCGACCCCCTCCCCAGCGTTTACTTTCAACCTGCCAACGAGTGTGGCTGCATTTTTTTTTTTTTTTTTCGTGGACCTTCTAGATCGCTACAGCTTCAGTGCATACAGCGGTGTAATCCACTCGCTAACTTGCTGTGAGTGTCTAAACAGAAGACTTGTTTCCCTCCGGAGCGGGATCGGCGGCCGAGTGGGCTAGAGCACACCAGCTCGGAGCACGCGGAGCGAAAGCTCGCGCAACAGAACCCAGGGATCCTGGGTTCAATCCGCACCCCTGCCCGTTTCGATCTGGATGAACATCCTACAGGCGCGCTTTCGTGTATCATTACTGCGTGATGCACGTTAAAGACCCTGCGCTATCAGTTGTACTGCATTGGCTAAATTTTTCATCTACAGCTGGGAGACTCGTCGGCCGTTGAGGCAGACCAAATTCTAGGCTGTATAAACATACACACTCCCCAATTTTTCTCTGGAGCCATAGCTACAGGTTCAGCGCACGTGATCAGCGCATTCAGAAAACTAACTACAAGAGCACGCCCACGAGGCTTTGCGTTGCCTCTAATTTGCACGTGCTCACCCCAGCTTTGACGAAATTGGAGCCCTGCAGAAGTGGGCTAAAGCGCACACCCAGCTCGACGCGCGTGGAGTGAAAGCTCGCGCTGCAGAACCCAGGGATCCTGGGTTCGAGCCCCACCCCTGCCCGTTTCGATCTGGATGAGCATCCTACCGACCTGCGCTCGTGTATCACTACTGCGTGGTGCACGTTAAGGACCCCAGGCTAGTGGTTGTACTGCACCGGCTAAATTGCTCATCTACCGCGAGTGACTCGTCGCAACTTTAAATGGCTGACCAACTGCACGCTGTAAAAATATCCCCATAACCCAATTTGCAATTTTTGCCCTGCAGACGTTACGCTAACCTTGATGACGTAGAACAAATTAGTTCTGAACACGTCGACGCGTGCACCGCCGAAACGTGCCCCACATGTCCTACACTTCGTTTCACGCTCAGTGCGAGCGAAAGCAATGTGAGGTCGATGTTGACACGTCACGAGCTCACCTTCGCTCGTATTTATGGTGAAAGAGAGAATGAAGAGTCATAGAACAAAGAAATGATACAAAGCATAGATGTAATCTATGTTTTGTATGTAGATAGTGTAATAGATGGCAGGGTAAATCTATGTCATCTATGTTTTGACTGCCTACGCTAAGCCTATTTCGTATTTACAAATTCTGATAAGCATGAGTCCACGTGGGAACCTATCCAAACGCGGATTGAAATCCGGCTTGCTTAATTTTGAGATTAAAATAAAAATGTAAATAAATATTTACATTCCCGGTGCACTTTACTTTGTTTCGATTCCTTACATCAGTGAATGCGATTTTCCGCTGAATAAACTTCTTTTTTATGTACTTGATCACTAGCGCCACTTGCACATACAACGCTTTTGCTTTACACCACGCGTGGCCAAGGCTTTCGTAACTTGTGGTGCGGTCCGTGCAGACCGCATTCCACGTGTGTTGGCGGTGTAAGGTGAGTCAGATGGGTCGTTCCCGCTTTAAATAAATACTAAAAATCAGTTTCTCATACTGCGGCACTAAGCGTTGACATTGGTGCAGCGAGAGCAGTCTTGCCTCTTCTTGAACTTAGAAATACCAGCCAACATCTAAGCCTTTCTCGTGTCGGAAGTTTTGCGTGTCGCGTTTCATTTGAAAAACTAAAGGCTTAGCACATGTCGGTTTTAAAAAGCATTTCTTGCTTGAAGCTTGTGAGGCAAGTTCGCTTTCGCGAAGAAAACGCACCACCAGGATGCAATTACGTAGCATGTGAAACTGATATTTGTTGTTTATTTAAATGTGGGACGATCAATTTGACTGAAGCACCCGGTCATTCTTTTCAGTCTGGAAAGAACTCGGGGTCTTAGCGAACGGAAAATTGAACACGCGCGCTCAACGCCTCTGCAATGTACGCAGATTTAGTTGAGCAGCATGTTTTTCACATATTTTTTCTTGAAGCGCCGACTGATTTGCGATTAGTTAATTTGTTCTGGAATAAACACCGGCCTCTGGAATTTGATGAAATGTGTTCTATTGTTTTTTTTTTCTAATTTACACATCCAGTGCAACAGTTTGTTTTTGGCGTTTTTGTGAAATCAGACATGGGGGGTGCTGTTTTGCGGACCCTGCTTGCGGTTGCGATGTACTGTCGGCACGGGTGTGTCAATAAAGCCCGACGATCGCGTCACGCCGGCAAGCGCAATATTCTTGAAAAGGAGGAAACTGTTCCTGGCCAAAGGTCTAAGCACAGATTCTCGTGTACGAAGCTGTATGTCACTGGCTTTGTGATAATAGCGTGAGAGTCAAATTTAAGCGCAACGTAAGTACGGATCTTAAGTTGATGTAAGTAAAAGTGGCCGTATCGAGTACTTCAGGGTCCGATGTCAAGCAAGTTCCAGACAAAAAATAATGAACGACGGTAATTGCCCGTCGTTCCTTCGCGCGCTGATCTTGCAAAAGTAAACGACACCCGAAACCAGTGGCGTCACGAGGGTCAGCGGCACTCGCGGCGGTAGCCCGCCGCGACACCCCCCTCCTCCCTCCTCCCCCCCCCCTCCCCCCGCTCCGCTCGTGCGTGGCCGCGTGACCCGCCGCTCCCCCCCTCCCCCCTCCGCTCTCGCGTGGCCCGCCGCGAACTCCCCCCCCCCCCCCCCCTCCGCTCTAGCGTGGCCCGCCGCGCCCCCCCCCCCCCCCCTCCCCCCCGCATCCCGTCGCGACCCCCCCTCCCCCCCTGAGCGCAGCACCCGGGCGCGGTCCCCCCCCCTTGTGACGCCACTGCCCGAAACCACTCCCCGGCAGTTCCGTGGAATCCTGGAGCCAGTGAATACAATGAATCGCCACGAAATCCTTAAATCTTGGCAGCCGCCTATCTAACCTGGTCGGCTCGGACCAGGACAATACAAGGAACGCCGAGGAAATCACTTCCCTGGCAGTTACGTAGAATCCCGGGGCCAATGACCACGCTGAAGCGCCACTAAGACTTCAATGTTGGTGGCCGCCTGCTTACCCCGGTCGGCTCGGACCAACAAAATACAAGGAACGCCAAGGGAATCACTTCCCTGGCAGTTCCGTAAAATCCTGGGGCCAATGAACACACTGAAGCGCCAATGTTGGCGGCCGCCTGTCTACACTGGTCTGCTCGGACCAAGAAAAGACGAGGAACGCCAAGGAAATCCCTTCCCTGGCAGTTCCGTGGCATACCGGTGCCCGGGAAATACGGTGAGACGCCAGGCTGGCAGTTCACCGAATTCCCTGGGCGGTCCCGGTCCAGTCTACTACGGCCAAGGCCCCATCCTGGCCCCAGCTAGCCCAAGCAAGTGTGCTGCTTGGGATGGCACGTGTCTCGCGCATTCGACGACAATTGTTGGCCTTAGTTGTAAGGAATAAAAAGCGTGATTGATATCAAGGGACTTTGGCCACAGTTGAGCGAACTAGCGTGAAGGGCACGAGGCGCGAGAAACGCAAAAGAATGGCCCATATTACCGCCGGGAGGCGCCTCGAGCGACGAACTCAGTAAGCTTTGCTCGATCACTACTTTTATGCATCTCCTGGGGTGGTACGCTGATCAAAGCGGCTCTCTCTCCCGGCGGCTAAAATAGCCGCACAAGGAATTTTCTGATCACATGACTGGCTCAGAGGGCATGAAATACCGAACATCGCAGCCGACTATCCTCAAAGGATGCAGGCCTCGCCTGTGATATCCCCTTAAAGGCCGGCCCGCAAGCAGAGAGAAGGAACCCGACCCTCTCTTTCCTTCTTGCCACTGTGAAAGGAGGAAATCGCCTCTCGTTTCCTCCTCGCCATTTTCCGATTTTTTTTTTCCAGCTGCCTGTTTCTTTTTGTTTTTGTTTTTTTTTGACAAGTTTGGGGTGGAGGAAATGAAAGCTTCAAGGATTTGAAAAGATTATCCAGAAGCCAGCCGGCACACCTGCGACAAGGAGCTGAACAGCGCGCATGAAGGCACCCTAGCTGAACCAACCGAGTAGCTGTTTTGAGCGAGCTTGGCACTTGCTCTTCCCAACGAGTTGCATTGGCTTTTTTTTAGCATTGGTTTGAAAGACGATTCTTTGCCGTTGTGAGAGCACAAATGCCTCGTTGTGCTCAAAGAAGTAGTCATTGAAGTATCAATTTTAATATAAATATCTGATTTGGCATCTTTCGTTGTTTAGGCGGATTCATGGCGACAACGGGAAGTACGAGCGGCGTTTTCTGTATATCAGGGATGGCGCTCCATAGACCAGTGGTTCTGAATCATCATGGTTCGTAAACCGGCAGAGGTGACAGAGGATCCCATCCGTAGTGGGTCTAGCACTTTTCGGTGTAGAGTGTTTTGCTGTAGGGCATTTCGGTGCGGACTTTTTGGAGCACAAACATTTCAGTGTACGGACATTTTGCTGCAAAGACCTTTCGGTGTGGGACTTTTCGGTGCGCGGATATTTCGGTGCACGGACATTTTGATGCATGGACATTCGACGCTATGGTTTGCTCGCCGGTATCTCTTTTCCAACGTACGCAGACACGCTTCACATCGTGTTTGCGCGTTGAGTTGATAGTCTCCCCTTTAAAGTTTTGGCTTTATTATTGATCCTGCGTGTAGGAAACGACCCAAACAGCAAGACGTTTGAAGTTGTTTGTGTATTCAGAACAATTTTGAATATCTTCAAATGCGCCTCCTCCGCGTAATCGCATAGCTCCGATTGTTAATATTAAATTGTGATGACCTCGCACGACAAAAAAAAAAAAAAAGAACTATGTAATTATCATTTGTAACTCATTAGGGAATAAAGTAGGCGTGTGCGGGTACAAAATTAGTGTAATCAAATCAAATATCGATTTGAATCAAGTAAACAAGCCGAATTTGATGAATGCTAAATCTATTTTATTTGGTATCAAATGTTTGGTCATTCTCGTACGAAACAAAGAAACAGTGACCACAGATCATACACAGAGTATGATCTGTGGTCAACGTCTCCTTCCATACCGTAATGATGTCGCCAGACGTAAAGAACTGCCTTACAATCGTGCTTATACAGGGCGATTTTTTTTTAACGACTAGACATTTTTCTAAAAAAGACGTCAGAGTTACGCAATTGCGGTTTGTGCCTTATCTGTAGTCATCAAAAACACCAAATCATTCATTTTTAAAGAGATGTAGTGGACGTGAAGTGGCTCACGGCGTCCTAAAAAGCCTAATTTGAACGCGAATCGTGTTACCGCAATCTTTTCGGCCACCGCACTCCTCGCCCCTTCTACAGTGGCGTTGTCACAGCGATGCGCATGATTTGTCGCTTTGGCTTCATGGCGTTAGGCTGTGCCACGCGGAGATGGAGCCCACATTATATCAGAACTATATTTTCGCGCCCAAATTAGGAGGACGCCGTATAATAGAGTACGCGCGTTACATCTTTTTAAGAATGGACGGTTTGGTGGCTTGCGATTATGGCCAACAACTTTCTAAATAGAAGATGCCGTTTTCTTTTCTAATTAAAAGGTTAATTAGCGAATTTTAGTGAATCGGTCGGTTTTTGTTGCGTTCGTTATTGAACCGAATCTTCGCCTGGCCGTATAACTCACATCCACAAAACGTTAATTTCCACGTTTTTTTCTAATATCTAGTAGGTGAAAAAAAAAAACAAAAAAAAAAACAATAAACGTCGTATATAAAACAGAGGGCAGTTCTTTTCTTATATAAATAAAGCGTGGGGCAGGCGTCTTGCATGCATCTCTTTTTTTTTCCGGCCTATGAAAACAAATCCCGGGACATTCGAAATTAAGTTTATGATGGGGCGGGCGCTTTATCACGGGGTATTTTGTCATGTTTCATGAGCTTTATTACTAGTCAGAAGGAAGCCACGCGAGCCGTATCACGTCGCAAACAGCTAATCACGTGTTTCTCAAGCAGCTCTAGAACTTTCCAATTGACATTTTGGTTCTTAATACATCTAAAAAAGTTTGGTACTTAGTCCTAAACATTTAATTCATTAGGCATAATTAAAAATACTGCAACTCTCGCAAGACGTCTGCCCAAAACATAAAGTTGATTTCATTGGCGTAAAGTGGCTGCGTCTTTCATTTTTATGCTTGGTCTTCAAAGATTCGTGAAAAGCATTCGCGATTTTATCTGTCAAGCCGCGTACGCGGACCGGCGGCCTCCTCGGCAAGTTGTTCCCTCATCGAAGACGACAATGAATAAAAGGTACGATCAAAATCTTAATGCCTGAAAAAAGCGCAAGTTTAAAATAATTCTAAGGGTGTCAGTTGATTTTATTTCTGCTATATTCAAATTTCAACATTCGTCGCGGGCAGCATGAAAGGAAGCACTGCACTCTTGGCGCAAACCAGTGCCCAGTCAACGGTCCTACACTCAAAACACGCATCACCACCCGACCTGTTTGAAAAATAAATAATATCCAGTACTTTTGGTAGAAAAGGCGAATTTTCTACTGAGCGTGATATTTTGTGGACCCAAAAGTCCTGTAGCCGAAATCGGTAGTTCATAGCTTCAGGAAGACGAAGAACACGGATGCATTATTTCCCGCGGAAATACTGTTTTGACTTTGAATTCCACATAAAATTGTATATGCACAAATTGGTGGCACGATACCGAGCTTGCTTCATTTGGTGTTGGTGTTGACTATCTGAGTGTGTTTTAGAACTGCAGAAAAAGAGCAAAAAAAAAAAAGAAAAAAAAAAGAAAAGCGAGTTAGCCCGAATTTTTCCGAGCTCATATCCAGCCTGCCTAACTAATCCCTGGTGTTTGGGATTGAAGCAGAGAACCTTGAAGGGTTACAGAGATTTTGTCGGGGGCCGGTAAGCCCATTAGCACTCGTGCGAGAAGGCCGTAAAAAGCGAGGAGGAAAGGGGAGGAGGAAAAAAGAAAAGAGGGGGAATCTTCTGCCACGCTGAAGAAAATTTTGAGCGCCCGCCTTTAAGAGGGTATAAGAAAAGAAGTTCACATGCATCGTTTATGGCAACGTTTTGGACCACATCCTCGCTAATTATTGAACCGTTTGGTGCCGGGGTGCTTTTACTGGGAAGATAATAAAAAGAACAGCTTCGCGGTATTGCATATTACAATGTTACGTTCATTATTGATCTGCGGGGACTAAAATATTAAGGAAAAAGACGTATTTTTTTAGCTTCCAATTTTACGCTTTTTTCGAAATTTAAATAAATTATAAACACAAACCGTAGCACCGCGTTGCAATGTAAAATGCATTTCTGAATTTATAGTTTCTAATATATATCCTCGGTGCATTTTCCTTACGAAATAAATTGATTAAGCATATGCTTCGGTCAAATCGATAATTCGTCCAGAAGCCAAAACTCATAGGTAAAGCGCCGGCCTACAGATCCCCAGGTTGCGGGTTCCAATCTGGGCAGAGGTGCCCGCAATCTAACAAGGGCTTATTGCGTAGAAGGCGCCGTGTAACCGAGTTTTCGGCTGCACGTCAAAAGATCCCTAGGTGGTCTAAATTAATCCTTAGTTCTCCGCTGGGGTGTGCCAGATGTCTGTCGTTAGTTTGGCACGTAAAACCCCTAAATTTGATTTTGTTTTTTCCTCTAAGCACCATTTTTGGGCTCTACTCAGTTGCGCCATCCCGTGATCGTTATCACTAAACTCCACGTGTCGGTGATCAATGAGTCTGTGCAGCGTGAATTACTCAGCCGTGAAGAATTCATTGCGTGTGGTGGTGCAGTTCACTGATATTCAAGACTGAGTCCATGATGTGTATTTTCTAGAAATGACTTTTTCTGCTTCCGGTTGCAGGCAGCACGAGCTCTGGGCTCTGCTTCTTCTCACAAACATCTACAGTGCTGGCGAAGGCAAGGGCACGAGCGTGTGACCTTCGAAAGTGCCTTCAATGCGCAAATTCTTGTACAAAAATGAGAGACGTTTGCAAACCTCTGCAAATCTTCCCATTCTCCTCCCCAAAAGCGCAGGAGAATGAGGAGGGCACATACAGAAAGGTATTTCCCTCCCCCTCTTCTGCAGAATCCCCTCCTCTGCCCCTCGTCCTCCCCTCCTTTTCCCCTCCTCCCCTACTGCTCCTCGCCCTTCCTCCTCCTTTGCCCCTCCTCCATACCTTCCCCTCCTCCTGCTCTGTACCCTCCACTCCTCCTCCCGCGCACCCTCCCATCCCCCTCCTCCGTACCCTACCCTCTTCCCACAGTTTCGCCGCTAAATTTAGCTGAAAAATAGACGCAACGTCACCTCAACAGCAATTCAATTTCCCGCTAAATTTAGGGAGGAATTGAATTGCGGTTGAGGTTTCTTTTTCTATTTTCCCCGTTAAATATGGCAAGGAAATTGAATCTGTTCATAGGTGCCGTGACAGGAAGTCATGTGACGTGATTTTTCTCGCTAAATTTAGCGGGAAACTGATTTGGTGATGAGGTCACGTAACGCCAATTTTCCTGGTAAATCTAGTGAAGAAACTGAATTTGTTCATAGATGACGTGCCACCAAGTCATCTGACCTCATTTTCCTCGTTAAATTTAGCGGGGACACTTATGGATGATGAGGTCACATGACGTCAATTTTCCCGCTAAATATAGCGTGGTTACGCAGACGCCGACGGCGATGGCGACGCCGACGCCAACGCTGACGCCGAAAAACCCGGAAACGGTCGCCTATAGCTGCGTGTTGAAAACGAAGTCATTTGGTAGATCTAGGCCCACGTACCTGTGGCCTGCCGTGTAGAGGTTGCTAAAGTAATTCGACCCTGGGAAGTAGCGCCAAACTCTCCGAATGGTTGCCATTTTGGTTCATGGAATAATGATTTTCTTCTTGACCTCTCCACTCTTGATGAGCAGACATAAATTCGCTGGTGACGGGCAGTTTTATTGAGATGTTTCTTTTATACCTAGATTTTACTATCCACACACTGGCCAAACATGTATAAATCTTTACGTCGGCACATGCGGGCGTCGGTGCTTGGATGCATTGGAAAATAGTTACTCTGTTGAAATAAGCAAGAAGAGTAATATCATGGTTTGATATCAGGGGAGATAAGGGTGATTGATAAGTTGAGTTCATGCACAGTGCCAAGGAGGTTCATATTTGCGATTAACGCCTTCAGTACGATGAAGCTTCTAGCGATCTTGGCGCAACTGGTCAGAACGAGTCTTTCAAAGCTTCAAAAGTTTGAATAGAACAAAATGTTGATCGTCATGCCAATTGAGAGAGATAAATAAGTCACCATGGTGAGGTTGCGTCGTCTGTATGCTGGCATTTGTTTGTGTACGGCTAGCAGGCAGGGAAGTCAATGTCGCTAGTTTCTCAGGATCCAGTGACTCTAGACGTTAATATTGTGACGTTTAGTTTGTTGGACAGTGAACGATTGTGGACAGAGGAGGAAAAAAAACGAAGCAGTCACAGCAATAGAGCACATCCTGAAAGACGTATTTGTCCACTGTGAACATAGCGTTGCGGATCGTGTCGAGAAAACTATGTGCTTCCAGTCCATGAACCATGTAAAATAGAGTGCGTTATATGGTTTCGTGAACAGCAGTGTTATACGCATAGGTCACGACAAGAAGTATCTCATCCCAGTTCTGCCGATCCTGCTGAATATGCATTGCACGCATCGAGGAAAGCGTACGGTCAAATCATTTTGTCAAACCGTTGGTTTGACGATGGTATGCGGTGGTGGTGCAGTGGTTGGTTCCTCAAAGTCGGAGATACTGTACTACAGATGACAGAAATGCTCTACCTCGATCGCTTACATGTTTTTAAGAAGATTTGTGACTCAAAGCGATTTTGTGGAGAAAGAACTATGCGGTTCTTTCGGTATTTGCCGTGCTAAAGTCCTTTGTCTCCCCATACCGGGAAGGGTTGTCGATGGGAACACCAACCGAGCGTTTGACTTGAATCGGTCGAGTCCGATGCTCTCAAAAGGGAGATTCGGAGGTCGTACCGGGTGAAGGCATCAATGCATGCTGCGACACATCCTTAACCAAAAAAAACGAGAACGCACGCGGTTGTGGGTGCGAAACACACCCAGCTGTCTAGCAGGGGGATCGTCATGAAGCTACTGAAGAATATAATTACGCAGGATTTTGGTGATCACATGAAGAAGAGATCTTCCTAACCTGCTTCACAACCGAGGTCCTACTCCTGTTTGTCGCCGCGGATCTAAACAGGCTCCATGAAACCAGTGTTGTACGGAACGGCGTTCCTGGAACGCGTTCTTTTTAGAAGGAACGAAGGAACGCCGCCGTTCCATAGGTGAGCCTGCTCGGCAAATTTCGGGGTGGACACAGCAGGGTCCGAGCGATAAAAGGAAGAAAATAAAACATCGGAGACCGTGCCGATGTCACGGGGGTCGTCCAAAAGACTAGACGTACATATGGGTCTTACGCGACTGTCCTTCCCTGCCGGCGCGTGTAACACGGAAGCAACGAATTACCTCCACATCGTCAACGGGTCGGCCACGCAGGCAGCACCGCTGGACGCGTAAAGGAGACGCTGGTGGCGATCACGTAGGACCGCCACATTCTCCGACATCAGGCGCGTGCGTGTTTCGCCACACTGCATCATACGTATGCTGCTAGCTGTTTCGTTGAGGAGGATCCGACTACCGTCGCCGAAGCATCTTTCCTGTGGTCGTCGCTTAAACCGGCAGTCCGACTTGACGATCTCCTACTAAACAAGAGACATCGGGGTCACCGAAAGCGACATCTCAGGTCATCGGAATCGTCGGTGGGAAAGCGAAGGTAGCTGCCGCGTGCCAGGAAATTTCGGAGACAGGGGCGCCCTGGGGAACCGCCTTCTCCGAAGAGCCGGCTTGTAGTCGATGGCAGGCGGAGGTGGGATTCGTTGAAGAACGGAGGGGTCGGGGTCTTCCTCGGGACTGTCGGCCGTGAGGGGATCTCCTTCGACGGGAGCGAATGCCAGAGGAAATAGGCGGGGGTATCGGGCATGCTGTGCTGCTGCGGCGTACGTCGTCCGTTGCGTGCGCTCGGTGGTCGTGCGGGGGGGGGGGGGGGGGGGGGGGGGGCTGATTCGAGATTAGAATGTTCTACGCGCCAAACCTTCTACGCCGAATGCTCCAGAAGCCCACGCGTGTACAAAAGCGGCTCCGCGTGGCAAGCCGGAGTCAGTTTCGCCCCAGCGTTCGACTCTGCACTGTTAGCAAGTGCCGTGTATTTGGTGAATATTTGGGGTGAAAAACACGCTATTTACACAAATTACCATAAATTTACACGATGAGTAACGGATAATACGTTCAGATATCATGCGAGGTTGTAAAAAACGTGTTTTGGTTCGGTCATACACGCATAGCCGTGTAGCCGACCTCGATAACACGCATCGCCTCCGGCGACGACCGCGGCACTGCCGGCTATCGAAGCACCGGAATGCTTGGGGACACACTTAGAAAGGACCGTCGAGACAAATGCCGCGGAAAGAAACATGTCTCGGAAACAGATAAGCACCAAAAGCAATTACGCCATGTCGCGGGACGTTGGCGAAACCCGCGCTTGCCGTGGCTCGCCGCCATTTTCTGGTCGATGGCAATGCGGCTTCCCTCATGTCGCCCATGTTTGCATTTAGTTTAGGGCTCTTGATAATAGTTTCTTACACACCACAAATAAAGTCATGGGTCCAATTATTCGTTCAAAACAGTTAAAATGGATATAAAAAGCGTGTCTTCGATGTGAACACGTGACATTGCAGTTGGTTTCGTTTTTGCTTCAACCTTCAACTGCTTCAACTGCAAGCGATCTGGCCGATCTGGCCATGGCGCAAGAGCAACGTCGATGTACGGTGGAAGCAAGAGCCGGTTGGCTTTCGTTCTTTTTGTTTGACCGGAGAAATTTCTGGCAGCCGCTATTGTTTTGGTTTGACGGGACGCGAGAAGCTTCGCATAGAGCTTCGCAGTTTGCGAGCACATAGTGAAGACGTGACCGGAGAAGTGCCCCTGTGATGTTCCCGGAAGACGGAAAGTACCATTCGTCGTGTGTGCTTTGAAAGCGAGGGGAGTCACAGGGTCCACGAGTGCGCAACCACAAGCCAAGGTTCACGACAGCGCTGCGTTCTTCGGCAATCTCGTTCTGTTTGGGGCAACACGGCGATGCGAGAAAGGGCCGAAACGTTCGTGGTGTGTAGTGCGGTGCTTGTAGGTAGAAACCCGCACTAACGCGGAGCTCATATTGGTTGTTGTGGAGTTGCGTTTGACGGGTTTAGCCCCGTCGTCGTCAGCTGATCCGGTCCAGCTGGTCGGGGAGGACGCAGCGAGCGTTCTTAAAAGTAAATCTTCCTTCGTTCCGTTTCAAAATGTGGAAGATTCCCGACGCATACCGTGAGTAAAATGCTGCGGACGTTTTCAGCAAAATTACGTCGTTTTAATTGAACAAGGGACTTCGGATAGTTTCCCTAAATCTGCCGTTTCTATGCTTCGTGTCGTTAGACTGCATTTGCACAGCGACATGTTCGCACAGCGACGCACACCGCTCGAGTAGATGATTCGGTCCCGCAAACGACCGGTTATACAGAATTTCAGGGAAACTTAAGTCACCACCGATGTTTTCCTATAAATCTCGTGTGACTCGTGTGAGTTTGTTGCGCTCATCATGCGGTGTGAATAAACTAGGGCAAGATTTTCTACCTGCCCACAGATGCATGAACTGAGACCAATTTTTTACGTAGAGAACATAGTGGTTTTTCTTTACATTGGGAAGAGGCCCGAATTTGTCTCTTTTCCCTCTGGCACTGCCCCAAGTTTCAAGTTGCAGTTTCAGTAGACATACCTACTAACAGGTACAAACTGCTCTAAAGCAGGTAAAAGACTGGGAAGTCAGGACGGTGCGGACACCGTGTTTTGCGCTTCTCGCAAGGTGACTGATGCTTTTGCGAGGTATGCGGAATATGCAAACGATTTTGTTATGCCCTTCGTTTGCGTCTCCAGAAAAAAGAATAAGATTATTTACAAATTTAGGCGCAATCACAAGCCAAGATTTACGATAACAGTGCGTTCGCTTCGGTGGTCCGTGTAGTGGTATTATACGCTGCTTTCTGCAACACCGCGTCATGACGAAGAGCTGGAACGGTCACGGTCTGTGCTGGGCTAGCGGTTGACAGAAACCCGCATCGCCCGCATCGGCACCGAGTGCACTTGGGCTGTTGATGCTCGAGCCTTTCATACGCGGCTTGTCGCCAGCTGATCCTGCTGCTCGACGGTGAGAAAGCGGCGAGTGTGACCTCTGAAGTAAATGTAAATCCTCGTTCATCCAGTTATCCAGTGTAAAAGTGTGGAAGATGTCCAACGTGTACTGAGGGCGGGAACTACGAGCGTTTTGCCTTGCTTTTATAACCGAAACCAGAGCAGCGAGATAATTGCCTTGCGTACTCCAAAATGACGCAAGCAATAAGTTTCAACAGGTCGATTACGTCACCGCGGATGTAGGCGAGACTGTGCACTGTTTAAACGCTAGCAGTATCCACGAGTGCTACCAGAAAAACGACGTCAACAGAGAAGGAGCTCGCGATTTTAGCATAATGCACTGCCACGGGCTCGTGAATTTTCAATGTGGCTATATAAAAATATTAAAAAAAAAAAAAAAAAAAAAAAAAACGCATTAGCGC
The DNA here is from genome assembly GCF_016920785.2 of Ixodes scapularis. Taxonomy (NCBI): domain Eukaryota; kingdom Metazoa; phylum Arthropoda; class Arachnida; order Ixodida; family Ixodidae; genus Ixodes; species Ixodes scapularis. Next base: position 98,850,596 of record NW_024609857.1, read on the forward strand.
CACTTTAATGATCACGAATAACACCGGTCACAAACTCCCAAGCCTCACCGCTCCGCTCGACACCAACACGACATATGACAACAATCTGCATCAAAACGCCCCAAAAGTGAAGGCGTTTTCTCCCGTACGCGTACTACAACTAGCGAAAGTGAAGTGTTGGGAGGATGTCCTTCACAATAATATATATAAAAAATGCCTTGCGCAAGTATAATTTCCATTGATTATTGAATACGTACTGATAAAATCCCAATCATTTGTTTTTCTATCTGATTCAAGCGAGTCGGACTGCTCATAACACTGGTCGAGCATGAAAATAACAAAAATTTGAACTTTTTCATGGCTGGTTTAAGATTTATTGTTAGTACATCGTTGTTTTTCGCAAAGGACTAATTTTACAGATTTTGCCTCCATACTTTTTAAATGCAAACAGTTCTTACATACGGCTGTCCATTGTGCCGTGTTTTGTGTCTTCTATAAATCGGTAACGATCAGCGACCAAAGAGCTCACCCGTACATGTCAAGCATATATACGCCGCGGGGAGAGTCCGTTGTTAGTAGGAAGTGTCGGGCGTAGTGTCGGTGTTGTGTTTGTGTATGTGTCTCTGCTGTGTCCTACGTGGTGCTCGTGTTGTCTGTGATGTATGAGAGTAGCAGTCTACTCGTGATAGTTCCCAGCGTACTAATCGACTCATGCTTTTTTTTCATTGGTTGCTAGAAATCGCACTAGGTGGCGCAAGTTACCGCCCGATTACAAGAATTTGCTTGAGCTATTTATCCATGTAAGTTCAATATTCGTTTTTTTTTTTTGTTTTTTTTTTTGTCTAGCGGTTTTGTCGTAGCTGCCGACGCCACCGACCGCCGACGATGCACGTAGGTACCTTTGCACGTAGCTACGTCCGCCGCTCGGAGACTGTTTACTGTGCATAAAAGACATCGAACGAGAACGAACGCGTCCTGTATGCTTTCAGTTCGGCTGAAAGGCGCGGCTGGCTGGGCTCGTCCCTCGCCTGTTCTCGGCTGCTGGCCGCCATGTTTCATAAGGAACACGTTGAACCGTGCTTCTCGGAAGGCAAACACGGTGTAGCGTGTTAACTTTACACAGTACCTCATGTGTAGACGAAAAACACAGATGGCTCCGTGTAAAACGAACACGTTTCGACGTGTCCGCTATGGGACAACGGTTTACACGTCTGGGCGTGTTATTTTTGCTAAAAGTGTGCTGTCACGCCGACTTCGACGCCCGCGACGCTCTACTCTCTTCTGTTCCCTTTTTATTTTGGGTTCAAGTTCGCCCCATTAAACGTTTAGTTTCTTCATTTATTATCGCCTCATCACTTGTCATTCGTGACATTTTGGTGGAGGTGCGGGGCATTCGCAAGTTCAAGAGATGCTGAGAGACGACATAATCCAACCTTCAAATAGTCCGTGGGCCTCGCCAGTCGTGCTGGTTAAGAAGAAGGACGGAACGGCTAAGGTTCTGCGTGGACTACCGGCAGCTGAACGTGGTGACGAAGAAAGACGTCTATCCACTCCCCCGCATCGACGACACTCTTGACCGGCTGCGCTACTCTCGATATTTCTCGTCGATGGACCTGAAGAGCGGTTACTGGCAGTTTGAAGTCGACGAACGGGACCGAGGAAAGACAGCCTTCGTCACGGCGGATGGACTGTACGAGTTCAAAGTGATGCCCTTCGGACTGTGCACGGCGCCAGCAACTTTCCAGCGTGTAATGGAAACAGTGCTGGCAGGGCTGAAGTGGCAGAGCTGTCTCGTCTACCTCGGTGACGTCGTCGTGTTTTCCAGCGACTTCGACACGCACTTGCGACGACTCCTAGCAGTTCTCCAAGCCATACGGAGCGCCGGACTCACCCTGAAGCCGTCAAAGTGTCGGTTCACCTATGACGAACTGAAGTTCCTAGGCCACGTGGTTAGTAACGAAGGCGTCCACCCAGACCCCGAGAAGACTCGCGCCGTCGCGGCATTCCCAGCGCCAAAAGACAAGAAGGCCGTGCGAAGATTCCTCGGACTTTTCGTCTACTATCGACGATTCGTTCGGGATTTCGCAAGGATTTCCGCACCGCTCACAAACCTCATGAAGGACGCCGAGAAGTTCGAATGGGCCGAGGAGCAGCAGCAGGCATTCGACGAGCTGAAGCGAAGACTCCAAACTCCTCCTGTTTTAGGACACTTTGATCAGGATGCGGAAACCGAGATTCACACGGACGCTAGTAATGCAGGACTTGGAGCGGTACTGGTTCAAGTGCAAGAAGGCACCGAGCGAGTCATCGCCTACGCAAGTCGGACGCTGTCCAAATCGGAGAGAAATTACTCCACGAATGAAAAGGAGTGTCTTGCGGTCGTCTGGGCAATCACGAAGTTCCGCCCGTACTTGCACGGGAGCCCGTTCCGCGTAGTCACAGACCACCACTCGTTCTGCTGGCTTGCGAACCTCAAGGACCCTTCAAGACGCCTCGCTCGATGGAGTCTCCGACTACAGGAGTACAGCATGACTGTAGTCTACAAGTCAGGCCGCAAGCACAGCGACGCCGACTGCTTGTCCAGGGCCCCTCTCGAAACACCTTCCGGCAGCATCGACGACAATGACGACGAGTGCTTCCTAGGAGCAGTGACCAACGACGACCTGACACGACGTCAACGAAACGATCCTGATCTGCGCGCATTAATTCAGCACCTGGAAGGGCACGGGAGTACCGTGCCCCGTGTTTTCTCACAAACCCTGCCGACCTTCGCCATTCGACAAGCTGTACTCTGCGAAGAGAACTTTGGGGACAGTAACTCGCCGTGGCTGCTGGTAATCCCGAGTGACCTTCGAGAGGAGATCTTCCAAGCCTGCCATGACGACCCGACGTCCGGACACCTTGGTTACAGCCGGACACTGGCCCGTATTCGTGAAAAGTATTACTGGCCCAAGCTCCCCAAGACCGTCCACCTATACACACGATTATGCCAAGAGTGCCAGCGACGCGAGAAACCTCCGACAGGCCGGCGGGACTCCTGCAGCCCATCTCTCCTCCAACTGCACCGTTCCAGCAGATCGGAATGGATTTACTTGGTCCTTTTCCGCCTTCGACGTCGGGGAACCGCTGGATCATCGTCGCCACAGATTATCTCACGCGGTACGCCGAAACGAAAGCTCTTCCTTCGGGGACTGCTGTGGAAGTTGCTAAATTTTTTCATTGAGTCCATCGTCCTGCGCCATGGCGCTCCAGAAGTTCTGATTACAGATCGCGGATCATCGTTCATGGCACAGCTGACCCAAGAAATCCTCCGACTCAGTCACACCAGCCATCGAGATTAGAATGTTCTACGCGCCGAACCTTCTACGCCGAACGCTCCAGAAGCCCACGCGTGTACAAAAGCGGCTCCGCGTGGCAGGCCGGAGTCAGTTTCGCCCCAGTGTTCCACTCTGCTGTCACACCGACTTTGACGCTCGCGACGCTCTACTTTCTTCTGTTCCCTTTTTATTTTGGGCACAAGTTCGCCCCATTAAATGTTTAGTTTCTTCATTTATTATCGCCTTATCACTTGTCATTCGTGACAATATTCCCTAACACCAGACAAATTTTGTGCAGAGTCAGCTGTCGAAAATATTCAACTTTGTTTGCCGTCGTTTCCCGACCTCCCAAAAGTTCTGTAACGGGCCATCCCGAACGCATGCTCACGCCTAATAAAATATTTCTGCTCACTTGCGATTTTAACCTACCGAGCATTGACTGGAATACATTAGCTATCCCGCGATCACAATACGTTGACAGCGAACGCCATCTTTTGTGTTCTACGTGAGTTACCGAGATAACCTATTCAATTCTAGTCCTTATCTTCACAAACAATTTTCCAAAAGATTGCATTGTCACTAAAACGGACGGTATTGCCGATTATAATTTGGTTAATTTTAGTTTTAATCATGTAACAATAAGGCAACGCTTTTATTTCAAACATTTACTGATTTCTCAGCCACAGATAATGAATCGGTTATCGATTTTTTGCACTTCTCTCGTCGATTTTGAACGGAGTGGTGACGTTTCACTTCATTGGGAAAATTCGTCCTCATGACTTGTAGGGCTAGGCGTCAGTTAAAAATTTTAACTGGATCAATTGCCTAAGATTATTCGATTAATTAATCCAGTGGTTCTCAGTCATTGATGTTTCGCGGACCCCTTGTTGATCGGCAGAGATAATGGAGGACCCTGCTCGTGGTGAGGGGAAAGTATAGGTTAATTTTGATAGTGATTTAAGAAATGGATTTAACTAAGGGCTATACTTTGTCTCACCCTACGATGGACTAAAGGCAGAAGCTACGAACCGCCAGATCCAATCACGAGTCACTTAGACATTGTGTGGTATTTCGCTTCGATGCACGTATCGGTGCCCGCGCCTCGGATCACCGATGGGAATGGGCCGACAGTGGTTCGGATCGAGCAATGAGTCACTCAACAATTTTACATTGCAAAGAAAGCCACGGCTTACTGGCTCTTTGGAGTGTCGAAGCTATAAAAATGACGCAGTGTTTTGGATTCGGAGCATTATTCGTTCAAACCTAACCAACGCTAAGCGTGTCATAGTTTAGTCTCGAACGTGATTGGACCTGGCGGCCCGCGGCTTTGGCCTTTAGTCCATCGTAGGATGAGACGAAGTATAGTGTGAAGTAAAGTTCACTTATTGACGTGTACACGAGAAAACGCACCCGAAAATTGGACCGTTTGTTCTCCAATGTGAAAAAAAAACAAAACAACAAAAAAAAGCTTTTATTTCCGGGCTTGACTGATGATGCTGGGCTTCGGGGACCCTAAGAATGCTTTCGCAAACCCCAAAGGGTCCGGGACCCCCATTTGAGAACCACCGAATTCATCGATCAATCGGTCGCACTGATTTTCAGACATAAGATCTTCAAACGCTTCCTGTCAGACACTGTTGAATGGGCAATCTTTGTAAATTTTCGGACTGGTGCGAACTTTAGAGGATGAAGATTTACTTTTCCAAAACAGTCGAGATGACTGCATCAACGAAGTAAAATCCCTTATTCAATAGTTATCACATTGCTCACCGGCGCATTCAGACTGTCGGTTCTGTAATCCCTTGCCTATTAATAACAAGTGTCACTCGTGCCACCCCTTACGGACCATAAAACTCGACCACGAGTGTGATTCGCGTTTCGGTTTCCACGCTTGTTTAGCGTGCTGTCTGGCTGATGGCAAAACCACCCTTGATGCTTCATTTACCTTGGGTAGCTTTCTCACTTCTTTTGCTGTTCCACAGAAAAATAACGCTTCACTTAGCTAAGAAAAAAAAAGGAATCGCCTGTGAGCGCTCACGTTAAGAAAAAAAAATAAGGCTTTGGTGCGGAAGTTCGCTTTAGCCGGCAAAGATATAAAAACCTTGTATTTGAAAAGAATCAATGCTCAGGCATCTTTCAGTCTTTCCAATTTTTTAGGAATCAAACAATAGTTTGATGGGCAGTGGGATGAGTCATGAAAACGATGTGAATCCTGCAAGCATTCCATTAACTTCAATGTCTGCACGTCAATGCACTTTGACTAGAAGTCCTGATTTAGAGCAAGATATCACACCTGGAAGTCTAGAAAACTTTTTGTCTAATTTTATTGCAAATTGACTGTTTAAAACAAATTGTTCCTCTACGTTCCTTGGAAAAAAAAAATTGAGCAGGCAAGAAGTTAAGTGGGACAAGCATCTCAAGAGCATAAGCACTAGGGCATTAAAAATCTGCGCTTTCGACGAAAAAGATTGAAGTGATGTCCCTCGGAAGCCAAGCCAAAAGCCTACCTGAATTGTATGGGATTTGTATTTCATTAAATACATTACGGATGTGGAAATAATTCAACCTCTTGCTCCTCGATTTATCTCACCAGACTATCGATGATAATCATCAGTAACTAGTATGCCAGAGCAGCTAGAACTGAAATCGTACCACCTACGCCGACAAATGGCCAGGGTAATTTTTTTTTTTTTTCACTTACTCGTTCACAACAGATCTGGTTTATCAAGTGCCACCTATTTACTTCCTGCTCCTCCCATATCAACAATTATAAATCACTCTAAAATAAATCGGCCACACCTTGCAGAATTTAACTATTTAAAAATCGTTCTTTCCCAACACAACTGAACCGTGGAATTTCGTGCCGACATTATTTGTTGAAAGCGTAGGTGTGTATACATTTGAGCATTTCCTTTTGTCAAACCTGACGCGCTGCCCAGGCATGATCAAACCTGATCCTGCCTGAGCATTGCTGGTACCCGCAGTTTTGTGAAATAAATAAATTAAAAAAAACGCAATTTGCTACCTCAAAACGGTCGCGTAATCTAGATCCGTAAATATTTTGAATCGTAGATAAAAGTACTATACTGTGATATCCTCTTAACGCTATTATAGCAGCCGTAATAAATAGCCGAATTAACCAGCAAACCGCCCCTGGTAAAGGCGCATGACCTCAGCGAAGCGGCAGGCCGAAGCAGAGCGTGAGTGCCAAAGGTCGCAGTTATTATGGAAAAAAAGATATACTTCACCGACTGCAAAACCAATCGTCTCGCCGGCGGTAGAACCTTTTTGTCGTCTACTCTCAACAGTCGAACAGCACGTCATGCGTATATGCGCAGTTAGAAAACGTGCGGTTTTTTTATTCCTTGTGATTTAAATTCCAGGACAGAAGAGCAGCTGCCGTCTCCGCAACTTGCACCGTTCGCACGTAGGTTCGTTCTTCCTCATTCTGAAATAGTTCACGCACATAGCGGGTGTTTGTTTACAGCGACAGCTGTTATGGGCTCGTCCCTAAATCCTCGAAAAATATCGCCCGCCGCCCTGCGGTAATGGTACCTGGGTCCGCTGCGAGCAAAGCGGAGGCGCCAGCATACAGTTACCCTTTAAGAAAATATTTCGTTAAAAAAAAGAAGAAATTGCTTCGCAGCTCTATTAATAGGCATCAACAATTAAAATAACGTACCGTTGTTTTCTGAAGATATGTCGAAAAAAGCATCAATATTAAGCTTTCTGTTTTTTTTTAATCGCGAGCACATTCGGGAAAATGACGTGCCACTTGATTCACTGCATTCCTTGGAATCACTGCTTGTGTGAAGAAAACGAAAGCCTGCTTTCAAAAGAAACGGGCCATGCCGTCATAATCTAAGAAAGAGCCGCACACATTCTTTTTCGAAGAGCACACTAAATAAGAAATACTAATCGCCTTTGAAGAAACTTTGAACCGGCCAACCAAAGCACGTTTTCTGCTTTACGAATGCCATAAATTCAAACTGCAGTAGGATACCGCATGTGCCTTTAAACATACTGTGTTCTCTAACACATTTTACATTTCTAGAGCTGACAAATGTCTAGGATTCACAGCTTGCAAAGCTTCATCGAAAAACAAAACAACATGTGTTGTTGCCGGGCCCGCCGGAAAATTATGCCGAGGCCTTTCCGGTAAACATAACATATTGTCTATTTTTGTCGAAACATGGTCTGGATGTAACCGGTGTCTTGCTGGTCAACACTTTTAACTTACTAAAATTTCAGTGCAACACTAGTCTAACCCAACTTCAGCATCCTTTATCAAGCTAAAGAAATCAGGCTTGATGCACGGGGAATAAGTCAATAAACAGAGCTCTTGTACACGCCACTCATAGGTCAATCTTCATGCAACACATAAAATTGATCGGCTTAAGCACAGCGCAGCGATTGGCTGTTCACATTTTTTTTCGTGCACTTTTAGGAACCTCACGCTATTGGCTTTTAATATACAGAAATACCAAGCACAGTAGCTTTAGAATAAGCGAGATAGCATGCAGAAACACAGCAGCCACTTACAGATTCTCCCACGGAATACACCTACGGGCACAACTGTCCGCAGCCCATGGAGGAGACTGGTCGGGCAGTTTTCCAGAGCGCCACATGAATTCGCCTGGCACACATTAGCATCATATGGGTGGTAAAATCTCAAAACACGAATGCTCATAAAGGACAGTTAAGACTGAAGTCTCAGCGCAAGCCTAGCAGATCCTATGAATACATCGAGTCCATCTAACGACTTCAATGCATTGATCATAAGTTGTAAAATACTCTTATCAATTATTTTTTTAGCAAAGTAACTAGCAATAATCCTCGGGCTTTGTAGCCTTTTTCTTAAGCAAGCTTAGAGGGTAAAAAAAACAAGATTAAGTTTATGACAACTCTTTATCATATATAAAAATACATACCCTTGATATTATTCCGATGTTGCCTGCACACGCAAGAGAAACTTGTATGTATAACCACAGGTTTTTGCGAGTGTGCTCAAAAGTGTAACATAAGTCTACACATACACATTATACGAAGCAATGTCCGTAAGTCGCAAAAGGCTGTTTTTGACAAATTGCGCAACATACCAAATAAAAATTCCGTTATAATTCCCGACATATTTTCTCCCGACATTGACACATTTATCACATCTCTTTACCAGTGCCCATGCACATTTACCGCGAAATTCCTTGGGCTTCTTTCTTAGCTACGTGCATACCTCAAGTTCTACAGCTTCATTTGTCGCGAAACGTTTCCCGCCAAGGTAAGTTTTAGCGGACAACAACTGGATAGCCACTTGGGGCCATGTCAGAACTTTAAAAGGGTGATGCAACGATTTTTGCGCTTCGCGCCAATATCGCTTAGAACGAATCCCTTACGTTAATGACCTATAGAAGATTATCTAGTTACAGCGCAATAAATATGATGAAGTTGGATTGTGTTGCCACCTATCAACGTATTTGGAAACTAGTTACTACATATATCAAATATTTTACATCACTTTCTGACTTGTTGACATTCCCTTGTATATAAGGAGCATGCAGAGTTCACCAACATAGACTGACTCATCGTGTTCAAAGAACAGCACTTTGGCTGGAAACGCAAAATGCCCCTTCTTCAACGGCACCCTTCTGTTGTGGTACCTGCGCATATCAGAAGCCCGATCTTAGTTTGATCTTACCCCTGCGGTGGCTACGATGAAGTCTAGTGCCCACTCTTAAGATTCGTTTGCACTACACAAAGCTAGCCCCAAACGCGCTCAATTCGTAGAGTGCTCCACTAGTCTTGGAGGGGTCCCAGTTTCAATACTCGCAACAGGTGGACGGTTTCAGCGGCCGCAAATCGCCTAGAGGGCACGGATCGCACTACATTTCAGTTGAAAGCAAATTTATTCTTACATAAATGTTCCCCACCATGGGGACTTCCCTTAAATCGCTATACCCTAGTCAAACAGCATAAGTGTTATTGTTATGACCCGCCAAAGCGTCTTTCTTTTACGAAGGCGGACGCTGAAAGGGCGGGGTGGGACAATGCGTGTTTAATGTCACCCGGGTGCCTGTCCATCACAATTGGAAGGGAACGAACGGCGCTGGCTGTCCACTAGGAAACCATCCAGGGACCAACGAGCGGCCAATCAACAGCACTTGAAACTGCCCCCCCCCCCCCCCCAAGCCCACGTGAGTGTGAGTGCGTGGGAAGCCTGTCGACCTATCCTTCACAGACGTCATGACCCCTTGGAGCAAGGTTGACTACCAGTGGCCCCCGGCTCATCTGACTGCCTCTGGTCGTCTTTGAGGAAGGCGCGCCCATCAACTCCTCCTCTTCTTCAGGGGTCAAGAAAACCCCTAGCCGTTCCAAGAACAGTCGTTATCTACCAAAGATTTCACTATGAAATAAACATTCCGTTATATTTGTCAACTTGCCTTTTTACTGCCTCTTCCGGTCGCCGATCTTGAGATATGCCGGACACCAGCGGTCTGGCCATGCTACCCAAAGGAGACCCAGCCTCGGCGTCACGGCGTAACACACGTGTCTTCGTAAAGGAGATACAAAAGAGACAGCAAACGCTTGGCAGAAGACCACGATAAAGAAAAGAAATAGTGTCTTTGAGGAATGTAACACACAACCCAGGTAGGCGTCAATAACTCACCTTGAAAACACTCGCCAAAAGCGGCCAAGAGCAAACTTCTGCCCTTGATTGGCTGGTGTTTGCCGCCGAGACCTGCATGTATCCGAAAGAACCCAGTCTTAGTCGAACTGTGGAGGTTCCGAAATAGGGAGAAAATAAAAGACTAATGCAGGTCCACTAAGAGGAATGAAACGCGTAACGTAGGTACACAGGCCATAGTTCACATTGAAAATACTTGCCCTGGGTGGCCGAGAGCAAACTCCTGCCCTTGAATGGCAGCCACTTGCTGCCAGGAATACCTGTTCTTGCCGAAAGAACCTAAGTGTGTCTAAGTCTAACACAGATGCTTTGGCCGAACCGAGACAACAAATGTTTGATACAAGACCCCGAAAAGCAGAAAATATGGTTTGCCAAGAGTACCTGCACACCATAAAGAGTTAGCCGTAGTCCAACACTGTTTTTTATGTTTTAATGAGCAGCAGAAGCCTGCGTCGAAAATGAAGCACAATATACAATCTCAGCAAGCCAGGTTTGTTCTCGCTGACCCAAGCACCCTGCATCCCCGACAGATACATTTCTATGCTTTTTCACTTCTCACATTTGGTGGGAATAGTCCAGATGCATAGCAGAAAACATGACAAATATCAAACTTTACGAGCTAACAATAAACAACGCTCTGAGTTGGCCGCACCATATTTTCCTCAACATCGAACGCGCTACACCCTTTATAAGTATGCGCGGTCTCTCTCTACCCGTAAAGCACCATGCAAGAGCCCACCCAAAGTTTGGAGACTACCTTGAAAACAACTAGTGGGTAGGCGCTTGTTCAGTCTGAGAGCCAAAATGCATGAGGGGCGCAAGATTGGGTGGATGGGGTTGTCATCGTACACGTGCCGCGCTCGTACACGTGTACGATGACCGTAGACGTGTGCTCGGAGAAGCGGTTGCCGAGGGTGACTATTTCAGCTTTCTAGAATCTAGATGGACTCCGAACTTAAGGCTGTGCGTTTACTATGTCATATGCTTATTTTTCAAGCATTTTTAAGGAATTGGGTGGGCGCTAATTGTTTCGTGTGTGCACGCCCGGATTTTACGGTAATTAAGTAGCTTTCACAGAGTTATAGGGAACCGTTTTTACCTCCGATATGTTGAGCCTACGATCGCCAAACGACGTGAAGAAATATGTCCTCGCTTCGAGCACCACAAAATAATTCCGCTCGCAGAAAAATGACGGAGTCTATAAATATGAGCGAAATGAACACCCCTTGTCTACTGGAGGAACGTCAAGTAAAGTTATTGCTTAGCAAGATTGCAGTTAACGAAAATAAGACATAAGTTTGCAGCAGAGGCAAATCCAGGTTGAAGACATTTTATGAAGAATTTATGTCAGTTTTTTATGAAGTATTCTACAGACTGGGGGAACTGCAATGGGCACAAAGACGGCCCCTAACTATGCAAATCTTTTTATGGCCGATTTAGAGTCACAATTCTCATCTAGTCGCTCTCTGCTACCTCTGGTTTATAAGCGCTACATCGATGATGTATTTATGGTATGGGCACACGGGGAGTCATCACTCATAGACTTTATTCAGGACTTCAACGGTCTCCACCCCAGTATTATGTTTGCGCATTGTTATTCTAAAACGAGCATTGATTTTCTTTTGACGTGACAGTCGAGATCAGCGGGAATGCTCTGACAACAAATATCTTCACGAAGCCGACGGACCGTCAACAGTGCCTGCACTTCAAGAGCTCCCACCCTAAACATTGTAAACAAGTATTCCTTTTTCTCAAGCTCACAGATTCCGGAGAATATGGTCTAATTTAGATGAATTCGAACGCAACGCCAGCAATCTGAAACTTGTACTATCCAAGCATAATTATCCACCAGCCTTTGTCGATAAGGGCATTGAAAGAGCACGTGCTCTCGACCGAGAGCAAATTATCAATCAACCCCAACCCAAAATGTCGCAAAACCAGCACGCAAACTTGGTGGTTACATATTCAGCCCGCTTTCAAAATCTAAACAATATCCTCAGAAGACATCACAGTATTTTGCAGCAAAGTGATAAACTACGTACCCTCTTTCCGGTATCACCACGCGTGGTATATCGACGAGGTAGAAACCTTAAGGACATATTGGTGCACTCGAAAAATAGGACTTCTGACGTTTCTGGTTGTAGACCTTGCCAGACGCCCGGGTGTGAGATTCGTGAATATGTCGAAACCACCAATCTTGTTACTAACGCGAACTCAGGCTTTTCTTTCAAAATCAGTGGAAACCTCAACTGCGGTACGCGTAACGTTATTTATCTTTTACGCTGTAAACTATGTAACATGGATTATATAGGACAAACCAGTACTTCATTTCGGTTGCGTTTCAATAATCACAAGTCTCATGTCAAGTCCTCACCCAAACTCCCGTTCTCAAAACACATGAATCTTAGAGAGCATAGCATTGAAAAAATACGTATAATTATTCTTGAATCGGGATTTAGCTCTGATCACGACAGAGAGTTGAAGGAGACTTTTTTCATACACAAATTCGATTCGGTTGCTTGTGGTATTAATGCAAGTCCAGGCGTACTCACTTGGCTGCCACGCTCTGTGTAGGGCCGAGGCCACAAATTTATTTTGATTTTGCACGAACTGTGCTAGCCGAGCGCGTCGATCACATTGTTGCACGAAAGGCGCCTGCCATCGTGAGCTCGTTCCACGCCTCTCGTGAACATCCTCGTGAGCGTGCGTTCCATGGTAATCCTTCCGCTGCGTTCAATTCTTGGGTGCGCAAGCATAATTAAAATATGACATAAATACTTCATAAAAAACCGCCACGGCACTCTTGCGCTGTCTAGATCTCCGCTCTCGAAGCGGTTGGTTGCTCGGGGGTGATTGCGCTTAAGAGCTGTAACAAAGACTGTGGCAAATACTACAAATCAATTTATTTAGTTTTTATTACTTGGATTAACATTGCTTATAATTACTAATTTCAAAGGTTTACGATATTTTGAATGATCCTGTTCCGGATATTTTTATTACCCTTCATAGTCACTCTTCCTCTTCCACACGAACATTAACACGAAAAAGAGGACATTTCACACACCATCCCACCCTGAAGATAAGCGGTCCCCGCTTGAAACATGGGTGCATTAAAGGCCGTTCCTGGAACTCTTCAACTTTCGTATATATATATTATATATATATATATATATATATATATATATATATATATATATATATATATATTTGTGAAGTAAGGTAAATATAAAAAATAAATCATAACTACCACTCCCGCAAGCCTGGGTTGCTGACCATGCCGAAAGCACAGGTGTAAAGTAACACCTGTGCTTTCGGCTTGTCAGCACATGTCAGGAACAAAGAACACCACGATCACAAATTCAGAATAGCTACGATTGCGGCACGTCAAACGTGATTTATCTCCTGCACTGCAATGTCTGTAACAAACAGTACATCGAACAAACTAATCTGGCTTTCAGACTACGCTTTAAAGGGATACTATAACGAAATTTTGGCGCGTGTTTTATGGTCTATATGTGTTCAAAGGAGCAATATCACATCGAACACACCAATATCTTGTTAAAAAAAGTCACGAAAAGGAATTTGAAAACGAATTAAGCGATTAGCAAAGAGCACCTGGTGGAAGTTGCTAACGCCTCGTTTGTAATGCCCGTCTAGGAACCTTGACAGCTAGTGACGGTGAGTGTCTCGCCTTCGGCCACGACAAGAGGAGAGGGGAAGGAGGAACTCCCGTCTTCCCGAGAATCCGTTTTATGTGTTCAAGAAGTAGCTATTGTCCCCCTATAAGGTTATAAAAGATTAACCCGTCACTCAAACTTCGTACAAAAGCAGCCGCCTCGGTGGCTGGGACGACTAGGCCATCCCCTCGGCGTCAGCCTCGCCGTAGCTTTGCTCGTCTTGAGACGACATACGTCACGATTGTGTCGGATGTCACGTGCGCCAGGCGGGGCCTTCTCCGAGCGCTTGCTAGAGTGGGCCGTTTATAACAATAAATACAGCCACCAGGCTCAAAATACAAACGTGCAATTGTCATTTACGGATATTCTGGATCATATTCAACCTATTTTTGAACACGACGGATATATTTCAGTTTTCGTTGAAGTATCCCTTTAACAACCACAAATGTCACGCGCAAACACTCCCCGACCTTCCGGTCCAAAAGCACCTGTCTCTTCCTAATCATTTAATCAAGCACATTTCTGTTGTAATTTTGAAATCAGGCTTCAGCACAAAAATTGAAAGCGAACAAAAAGAATCGTATCTTATATATAAGTATAATACCTTCAACCAGGGCACTAATGAAAGTCCGGGAAGGCTGTTTAGTTTGCAGCTGGCTCGTTGGAGAGCTAATCCTCTCCGTCCTTGAGCTTCTCGAGATGCACACGCTGAAGACGCTAGAAGATTTTCAAATTTAACAATCGATATTTAAACCACACCCTAATACGTTTAAGCACAAAGAGAAGCTGAAGCGAAAAAAAGGGACTCTAACCAAAAGTTTAATAAACATTTACCCGACGTTTCGGAACCAGTTCGGTCCCTTGTTCACGGGTGAGTGTCGCAAAGAAAAGAACACACGTCGCCTAAATGCACATACGGATGTGTGGGACTTTGCTCACGTCACGCAGTCCCGAGACGTAGCTGCTGGGCAGGGAGCCCGAAGAACGATTCACGTTCCCCTTTGTGTGCTGGATATACCAAGACTCAACGAACAGCCGCTTTCGCCAATTCCTCTCCAAGGCCAGCACGGTGCCTCCCTCGAAGTGGGCTGCGTAGCCGGCTGCTTCTGCGTGCTCCGCGAGGGCGCTTGCCTCCACATCCTTCTTTCGGACATCATATTTGTGTCGCCGTAAGCCTTTCTGCGAAGTTCTTACTTTCGCCAACATATGAGGCCGGGCAATCTTTGCATGGTATGCGGTAGACCAAGCCTTGGGTCCTTCCTTTGGGGGGCCGATCCTTCGGTAGGGGGAGTCGATCACCGATTGTCGACACGGGCTTATAAGTGACCGCAATTCCGTAGCGACCGAGGACGCGGGAAAGGGCCTCGCTGGTGCGGCTAATGTAGGGGATACAGACGCGATCGGAAGGGGGGCTGCTGCGCCCTAGGGGTATATGTCTTGATTTCTCGAGTATCCGAAGAATAAACCGTTTAAGGTAGCCGTTCTTGCGGAGATCCGATATAATGACCTTGATTTCCTCCTGGAGGCTTTTCTCCATGGATGCCATGGACAGTGGGGGCCCCCACCGTCCATGGCATCTATGGAGACGAAGACTTCCCGGGCAGACCTGTCCTCTCCACAAGGGTCCGCTTTTGAACGTCCTTAGACGTTGGGAAACTTACCACCTTAATGTTCAAATGAGGTTGTTGTACCCTGTAAGGAAGGTACTGCACCCTCCGATGAGCCACACATGCCGTCACTGGCACCTGTTGGCACTTCTGGCCGGGATCGGGAGCTGCCTCCCGCTGGGTCTGGCAGCTCTTTAGGACGTGCGCGGTCAGATCGAGCTCTGCCGTCCAAATGAACCTAGCTCTCATTGGATGAGAAAATCGATTACAGCATTCAATTCTCAGATAAGAACCTTCCTTTCTCAAGATGAGCGTCTGTCTCCATGGTCTCCTGCGAGGCTGCAGGACGACCTAAAGACTCTGCAAAGAAAAAACAATTCCTCTGATTGTGGCACCAGAACCAACATTAACTACATTTCAAAGTTGTTGTTGTTATTGTTGTTGTTTTGTATCACACAAATATTGACCGGTTTGTTTTATTGCAGATAAAAATATTTCTTCCTACAGTGGAACTCCAAATGCATCTAGCCTAACTTTGACAATATGAGTATATCTTTTAGAGCAGTTCTCAAATGGGGGTCGGCGAAAAGCTGCCTCATTAGCCTAGCCCGGCAATAAAAGATGCCTTTTTTAAGATTGAAAAGATACGTTCTAATTTTCGAGCGAGTTTTCTCGTGTGTATGTCATTGAGCGAAATAAACTTCATACTAGCCCTTAGTTATATCCGTTATTAAATCATTATCATAATTAACCACGAACTTTCCCTTCCCCCCATAACGAACGGAGACCTCCCTCATCTCCGCCGATCCACAAGGGGTCCGCGAAACATGAATGGTTGAGAACCACTGTTTTAGAGGATCACCGTCCCACTACATGCTGCTTAAACAAAACGCACCTAAAAACCGCCCAAATAATGTTTTGAAGCAGGCTTTTTTGCAAAGACCGCAAACATGCAGCTCACGCAGCCGTAGGTGTTGCGGTTTTTGCGCAACGTTCAATTACATAACCAAGGTGGCCCTGCAGACTTCACTGGAGGCAGAGGCTACACGCATTTTCTTAGATCAAATAATTACAGTCGTTTTTTTATTTGTCTCGCACTTATCAATTAAATACAGAGGATATTGAAGACCTTATTATTCAACTTCTCGGACATGTTTTACTTTTAGGAGATCTGACACACGAAATTTCCTGTGAGGTAGGGACAGACGGGATTCTACTGGGTGTATCAAGGAATGGCCAGGCTCTTTAAATCGACCGCAAAATTCGGTTTCTTAACCTATCGCGCTACGACTTTGTGCAGCGTTGCCCACAGATGGAGCTTTTTTCTTTTTTTGTAGAATTTGCGAAGAGCGATCTTACCTGAGGAAAAAGTAAAGACAGAAAAAGGCTTAGCTCCTATGGAAATGCGGCGAAGCCAAAGGTCTACAAACAATACGGCGCCGTTTCGCACGGGAGACAAAAGATGGCGCAAGCGGTTTCGGCGCCAACTGCGGCACCGAATGAGCATACGGCGCCGAAAGCCGACGTCTTTAGCAGACGATCTTTTCGACTCAAAAGCGGCGCGAACTTTTCTGATATCAGTTGCCGATGCATTATTTTATCATCCTTATGGATAAAGCATGTTGCATGGAAACATAATCGATTAGAAAAATGGTTTGTTGGAATATTTTGACTGTTTTTTTTCGGGGCACCGATGTCGTCTGCTTTGCAGTTCCTTGTTACCGCGCCTGTTTTTGTTTCTGAGACTGTCGCCGCCTGCGGAACGCGCTCCGCTTTTGAGTCGAAAAGGTTGTCTGCTAAAGACGCCGGCTTTTGGCGTCATATGCTCGTTCGATGGCACACTTGGTATCACGACCGCTTGCGCCATCTCTTGTCTCCCGTGCGAAACGGCGCCGTATTGTTTGAAGATCTTTGGTTTCGCCCCATTTCCATAGGAGCTAAGCCTTTTTCTTTCTTTCCTTTTTTCTCGGGTAAGCTCACTCTTTGCAAATTTTGCAAAAAAAAAAAAAAATGCACCAATGTGTGGGCAACGCTGCAGGAAGTCGTAGCGCGATAGGTTAAGAAACCGGATTTTGCGGTCGATTTAAAGAGCCTGGCCACTCCTTGATACACCCAGTAGAGGGGCCCTTGTAGAACGCTTTTCAATTTTTACGGGACTCCTTCAGCTAAACACAAGTGAATCCACATATTTTAGCGCACCAACTAACACTTTTACCTCCATTGACATATCTCTTCGCCATTTATCACTATTCCCATTTCATGTTTGGAAGTTTATCCTGAATTCCCACGGAACTGACCGCTTTCCCATGATAATGCAATTAATGCGAAGGTGAAAATGAGCTGGACAACATGGCGATAATAATCCCTGCAGAAGCAGAACAAGGCGGACAAAGGACAAACACAAAGATCCAAAATATTTGTGTTTCTCCTTTGTCCCCCTGCTCCCCTTCTCCAGGGATTATTATCGTCGCTTTCCAGTGTTTCAAAACTTAACCATCTTTCAATCACATACGCAACGTCCTCACCTCGTTGGAAATTTGGAAACGCCAACTGGACAAGTTTCCAAAGATCATATTCATTGGCTTGCTCTTCACTTGATGATCTCGATATCGGCATAGCCACTAATCATATCACTCAACATACTTTACACACGTTTTGTAAACTCCCGTAACCTGCATGGCGTACATGACGGCCTCGCATCTGCCCAATGGACCTCAGCCCTGGTGGAACAAAAACTGCCGTATAGCCGAAGATAAAAAAAAATCGAGCATGAGGTGTTTATAGGCGCTACCCTAAAGCAGACAATAGGAAGTTTTCTTAGACCGCGTTTCCCCCTCCACTACGCCCTCCGCAACGAAGAATGAGCTACTGCGCCTGCGCGCCGATGGCCTTGGCTGTAGAGTTCCGGGTATCGTAGCGAGTTGCGGGGAGCGTTGCGGGACTACGAGAACGGTCTACGAAAACTCCCTATTAGGGAGTTTTAAGATAGGGCACGCTAAAGCTTTGCGTACGCAAAGAATAGCGTCGTCGCCACTCCGCATGCGCCGAACGATAACCACGTTTCGTGCTTTGCGTGTGCTTTTTTAGCGTGCGCTTATTTTTCGGAAATTGCGTGTGGACGCAAAGAGTCTTTGCGCTCCTCAAAGATGGATTCGTATTGAGAAGTTGGCTAAAGCCAAGACGAGCACAGTAAAAAAATGGCGGCTCCCAGGACCATGGCTGCGGCCGCTTTGGCGGCGTCGTGAGCACGACGGCGCCATCCTCGCAACTGCGATTTTCAATACAAGACGACATTGGACTCTGTTTGGAAAACCCAGTAAGGTGGGCAACGATCACCGGCAACTTGATACTTGCGACGCGCGAAGATTTCTCGGCGAAGGTCTTTACTCGAGACCTCTCTTCCCGAGGCAAGGCAGGCAGACACGACCGGTCGACCGCTCGCGTTGCATTCTCATGTTTAAACAAATCTACAGGGTGATTCAAGGAGAGGCCAGGCTCTTTATATCGACTGCAAAATTCGGTTTCTTAACCTATCGCGCTACGACTTTGTGCAGCGTTGCCCACAGATGGTGTTTTTTTTTTTTTGTGAAATTTGCAAAGAGCGAACTTGAGGAAAAAGTAAAGAAATAAAAAGGCTTAGCTCCTATGGAAACGCAGCGAAGCCACCGGTCTTCAAACAACACGGCGCCGTTTCGCACGGGAGACAAGAGATGGCGCAAGCGGTCGCGACGCCAACGAACGAGCGTACGACGCGGAGAGCCGGCGTCTTTAGCAGACAAGGAACTGCAGTTTCTTGCTGTTACCGCGCCTGTTTTTTGTTTCTGCGACTGTCGCCACCTACGGAACGCGCGCCGCTTTTGAGTTGAAAAGTTCGTCTGCTAAAGACGCCGGCTCTCGGCGCCATATGCTCGTTCGTTGGCGGCGTTCGTCGCGCCATGTCTTGTCTTCCGCGCGAAACGGCGCCGTGTTGTTTGAAGGCCGGTGGCATCGCTGCGTTTACATTGGAGCTAAGCCTTTTTCTTTCTTCACTTTTTCCTCAGGTAAGCTCGCTCTTTGCAATTTTTACAAAAAAAAAAAAAAAAGGCACCATCTGCGGGCACCACTGCACAAAGTCGTTGCGCGATAGGTTAAGAAACCGAATTTTGCGGTCGATTTAAAGAGCCTGGCCTTTCCTTGAATCACCCTGTGTAATGTTACTCTGAACCACAAAAACTTTTTTTCTTTTGTCAAGCTACAGCCTTTTGTGTGTGAAATACAAATTGCGACTATCTTGGGCGCGTTGCAAGCGCGAGATGTCGGCTTTTGCGTCGCGGCGGAGAAACACTATTATAAAACCCTCTTGCGTAGCGCGCGCTAACGCAAGCTGTAAATTTAGCTCTAGCGTGCGCTAAAATCGCGTGTGTCATTCTAAAACTTTCTATTAATATTGAAAAAAAAATTAAAGAAGCTTACAATCCCCTGTAACGCCGAATTATAGCGCAGCTCTTGAGGAGGAGGAGGGGAAGGTACGAAAAAAAGGCTATGCCCCTCCTCCTCTTCTGCTCGCCTCCCATTGAGGGGGAAATTTTCCCCTAAATTTGGCGGAGAGTTTTTCCCGCCAAATTTAGCGGGGAAACGTTTCGCTAAATTTAGCGGAAAAAATTTCCCCACTAAATTTAAATTTAGTGGGGAACTTTTTCTGGATAAATTTAGCGAGGTATTTTACCGTTAAATTCACCGGAGAAATTTTTGTGCTAAATTTGGAGGGAAATATTTCCCTGCTAAATTTAGCGGAGAAATTTTTCCGCGAAATTTAGGGGGGAATTTTTCCTGCTAAATGAAATGTTTTCCGCTAAATTTAGCGGGAACATTTTTTTAACTAAGTTAGGCGGAAAAACGTTTCGTTAAATTTAGCACGGAAATTTTTCTGCTAAATTTAATGGGGAGTTTTTTACTATAAATTTAATTGGGAATTTTTTCCTCTAAATTTAGCGGAGAAATTTTAATGCTAAATTTAGCGGGGAAATTTTTCCGCTAAATTTAGTGGAGAGATGTTTCCGCTACATTTAGCGAGGAATTTTTTCAGCTAAATTTAGCAGAAAATGTTTCCCGCTAAACTTAGCGGAGAAATTTCCCCGCTAAGTTTAGTGCGGAAAATTTCCCGCTAAATTTAGTGGCGAAATTTACCCAAAATGCACCGCGAGGTTACGTCGACGGCGACGGCGACGCCGACGCCGCTCAAGCCGGAAACGGGTGCCTAAGAACTGCGCGTTAAAAAGAGGGCACACGCGAGAAGTATTCGAAAGCAAGCGATGCGAAAAAGTTTTAGAGGGTACGCTTTTCCGATTAACGGCGCCTTATTTGTGGAGGAAGTCTGGAACCGCATGCGTAATATCGATGGCCCTTAGAGGCCATTCACTGTCCTGCTCTTGAGTCGAAACTGAGTATTTCCTGCGAGTCTTGAGGAACAGACCAACGTCCCTGGTGAGCACCTCGAGTATGTATCCAGTTCCCAACATTACACTCAAACGTTTCAGCAACAAAAGATAGAAACAGAAAAAAAAAAAAAATCAAACACGTTTACCAATCTCTGTAACGGGGAATTTGAGAGCAGTCCTTGAGGAGGGGGAGTGTAGGGTTCGGAGGGGAGAATATGCCCTCCTCCTCCTCCTCCTCCGTACCCTCTTTTCTCTCCTCCTCCTCATTTCCTCCTCTCCTCCCTTTCACCTCCTCCTCTCTCTTTCTCCGCCTTTTTCCATCCTCCTCCTCCTGCGTACCTTCCCATCTTCTCCCTCCGTACCACCCCCTCCTCTTGCTTACACTCACATCCTCCTCCACCGTTCCCTCCCCTCCCCCCACAGTATACCCACTAAATTTAGCTGAAAAATTTTCGCCACGTGACCTTAACAGCAATTCAATTCCGCGCTAAATTTAGCGGGGAATTGAATTGCTGTCGAGGTCACGTGAGATCAATTTTCCGTCTAAATCTAGCGGTTAAACAGAATTTGTTAATAGGTGACGTGACACTAAATCACGTGACATCATTTTCCCCACAAAATTTAGCGGGGAATTGAATAGGCGTTTAGGTGAAGTGACGTCGATTTTCCCGCTAAATTTTGCGAGGTTACGCCGGCGGCAACGCCAACGCTGAAGCCGCGAAACCTGGAATAGGGCACATAAAATCTGCTCTCTAAAAAGCTGTTATCACATCAGGTGGCGTGCGCTAACACTATAACGCTCTATTTACATTACACGAACTTCAATTGACACTTGTTTGTTTCAAACACACTGCCCCGGGACCTGATGGTATTCATTACAAAATGCTCCAACATCTTCATCCAGCGTCCTTGCAGCTAATTTTGTACTTTTTAATAGTGTTTGGCTGGAGGTCGTTGTTGTGCAAGTGCAGAAGCTCGTCAAGCATCCCTCCTGTGCCTCTAGCTTCAGACCTATAGCTCTAACTAACTGTCTTTCCAAGACAAAAAAAAAATTAACAAGAGGCTCACTTTTTTGTTTCTAGAACGAAACAGCCTCTTTGATAGGCACCAATGTGGCTTTCGTACAGGTCGGTCCACTGTGGATGATCTCGTCCGCTAGGAGACTTCCGTACGTGAGACGTTTGTCAACAGGCAACAGTGTCTTTCCATATTTTGTATTATTCTTTACAGAAGGCATACGGTATTGTCTGGCGCTCCTGCACACTCCAAGGTTTATTCGATCTTGGTTTCCGTGGTCTTATATTGATTGCTATTGGGGAGGAAATCAGACCGTGGCGCCCCAAGCGGCTAACTTTAGTACTACACGGATGGGAACAACAAATAAGAAGGACTCAGCGCTCGGCTGACTTAACTGAACGTCGCGTCAGTGTTCGGCTGGAATTCGTGTTCTCCGGTCGCCTGAGGGGTAGGAGGCGTTTTCTTTTTTCCACTCCGGCCTGCATGACTAATGCAGCATGCACGCTGCATATGCCCAGCTTATCACAAAAGCCAAAGTGAGTCAAGTTCGCATTTTCTGACGACTGCTTTCGGGCAGATCCGGCACTAAGAATAAACGACATTTCGTTTATTGTTAGTATTTTTACGTTAAAGACCTACGTACAACCTCGGTTTTCTGCAGGGAAGATAATCCTCTTAGCGCTCCCCTTCTCCTAAGCCGCGAGGGGAGCGAACTTGGGGAAAGGTAAAAACTGAAGAGGATATAGGAAAGGAGGCGGCGGCAAAAGTGGAAAGCGCGAAGTGTACGTGTGTACGTACATTCCCACAAGGCCTGTGGACACGCTCACAGGCCTTGTGTTGGGTCAACGCTGAGGTGTTGGGACAACAAACGCGTTAAAGTGCCCTCTACAGTTCGATCTCCTTGCCAATAAAAAGTTATCTGGAGCACCTTACTTTCCGCGTGAGGCTGGGGACAACTCTCCCTAAAAAGTTAATTCGAGTAAAATGAAGTCTTCAGGAGGGTGTACTCAGTGTCACTTTTTCATTATTAAACTGAATCGATTGGCCAAGCGACTCCACCTTCAGTACACTATTCTTTATATGTTGATGATCAACAGACCTCAGTTTCATCCTCTAATTCCTCAACTTGTGAGCGTCGGGTACGTCTACCGGTTAATAACTTGGTCAAATGGGCCGATACAAATTGTTTTAAGATTACTCCCCAAAAAAACTGTTTGTCTGTTTTTCTCGTTGACGTGGAACTCTCCCGAAAGCGTCCCGGAGCATGTATGGTACTCATATTGTCGTAAACAATGAACAAACGTTTTCCCGGAGCATGTATGGTACTCATATTGTCGTAAAAAATGAACAAACGTTTTTGCCCCTTTTGTTTATTCCAAGTTGACTTTCATTCCACACATTAGGAGGTTGAAACTTATGTCTTAAATCTCTGAATATTTTAAGGTCTTGTCACATGTATCATCGGTATTTGGCCAACGGTGCCTGTTGCCCATCTATCGCTAGTTTATTCGCTCTCAGCTTGATTATGGTAGTATTTTTTATACCTCAGCTCGGGCATCAGTTCTAAAGGTGAGAAATCCCATTCATCGTTATATACTGCGATTGGCTACTGATATGCTTCGCACCTCTCCGGTGCTTAGCCTTTGTGCAGAAGCGAATGAACTGTCCCTGGAGTATAGGAGATTTTCCCCAGGATTTATGCACTCCGTCAGAGCCCGCCCTGCCGCCGAGCACCCCGTGCAAGGTAGTATCGAGAATGTCAAGTTGTATCACATATTTTTAAACAAACCTTTCGTACTCCCCCCTTTTTATATGAGGAATGGTAGTGCAGCACAATCTGTTGGGACGGATGCAAAGCCTCGATCTACTATTCCCGTAAACTCCACATATAGACCCATGGAACCACTGCCACACAGATTGCGACTTTTTCGCTCACAAATTTCAGTAAAATGGATGTTCCACAAGAGGTCGTAAAGCAGAATTTTTTTTATATTCAAACCCGGTATCAAGAGTATGCCAGTTTTCATACAGATGAGACAAAAAAGACTCCGTAGTTGGCTGTGCTATTGTGGGACCATCGGTAAAAAAAGAAAAAAAGAATTGGTTCAACAGCTACTATACTAACAGCAGAGCCCTAAGGTTTGCTGTCGGCTGTTGATTGAAGAGCTAAAAAACAGCTTCTTCACGCCGCAATCTAAACTGCCTCATTTTCACAAAATGCGCCGCAAGACACGGAAAGTGTAAGTGAGACAACACGAAGCACTACTTTCAACTGAATTTTATTGAAAACACGCTATTTATATACCCCCCCCCCCCCCCCCCGCAATGGGGCTTGTCAAGTAAGAATTCAAATTCTTCGTCTGTCAGATGCACTGACACTAATGCACTTGTCATCCCCCTGCATTATAATGTTAAATGACTCGAACATCTCTCTCGAGATTTTACTTCTCAGCTTTCCCAGAATTTTTGTTTTTTCCAGTTCCGGGGCGCAAGGGCATCTGTCGCAATGAATAGCCAAATTGTCCGAGGGGGAATTCCTTACTGATAGCGCGTGCTCTCTTGCCCTTTCATTAACGCATCTGCCCGTTTGGCCCACGTACCCTTTTCCGCATGCAATTGGAATTTCGGATACGACCGAAGATGCGCATTCCACAAATTTTTTATAGTGCTTGTTTCTGCAAACGTCACCTCCGTCTTGTTTATTGTTAATTCTTTGGCACAGGCTGGACAACTTTTCCGGGGCCGAAAACACAACTGGCAAATCAAAGTGTGCCGCCACTTTTTTTTAGGTTGTGCGAGACCTTGTGTGTATACGGTATAACAGCGGGTCTCACTCTCCTCCTGGGCTCCTGTGCTTCCTCTTCTTTCTTTTTCATCTTGGATACAGGTGTTTCACCCACCTCTTGAAAAAAACGATCAGGGTAACCCGACGATTTTAGGCGTTCCACCGGGTTGCAAAAAATACTTTTTCACGGCCTGCTGGTACGACTTGGCCAACGATGCCTTCAAAAGGGAGGAAGCGATCCCTCTCTTAACCAGCTTAGAGTGTGCTGAATTAAAAGGCAGGACCGTTTTCTTCGAGCGTGGTCTGTACTTCCAGCACACGTGCTCCTCTTGAAAATCTAAACTTAAAACCAAGAATTGCAGCTTTCCTGACGCCATTGTTTCGTGAGTGAACTTTAGTCCTCGCGAATTTAAATAGAAAATTCCCAGCACTCTCTTAATGAGGTTATTATCCAACACATTGGGCTGCGGTACCAACACCAGGAAGTCATCCACGTATCTTAGTATCGTAACATCCCCCTTTTCTTTTAGACTGCTGAGCACTTCCGGGCCAAATCGCGCCAAAAAAAATATCGCACGGTACGGGGGCGACTCGTGACCCAATGCAGATCCCATGCTTCTGAACATACAAGTCACTTTCAAAAGACAGAAAGGTAGAATCCAGGTAACATGTGAGCAGTTCAATAAGTGAGTCCACACTAAGCCCAGTAGAGTCCCTAAACGCAATCTCGTCGTTACGCTCTATGCACTCGCTAACCGCAGAGAACTCTATTGGGCTTAGTGTGGACTCATTTATAGAACTGCTCACATGTTACCTGGATTCTACCTTTGTGTCTTTTGAAAGTGACTTGTATGTTCAGAAGCATGGGATCTGCATTGGGTCACGAGTCGCCCCCGTACCGTGCGATATTTTTTTTTGCGCGGTTTGGCCCGGAAGTGCTCAGCAGTCTAAAAGAAAAGGGGGATGTTACGATACTAAGATACGTGGATGACTTCCTGGTGTTGGTACCGCAGCCACTGTGTTGGATGATAACCTCATTAAAAGAGTGCTGGAAATTTTCTATTTAAATTCGCGAGGACTAAAGTTCACTCACGAAACAATGGCGTCAGGAAAGCTGCAATTCCTGGATTTAAGTTTAGATTTTCAAGAGGAGAACGTGTGCTGGAAGTACAGGGCACGCTATAAAAAAACGGTCCTGCCTTTTAATTCAGCACACTCTAAGCTGGTTAAGAGAGGGATCGCGTCCTCCCTTTTGAAGGCATCGTTGGCCACGTCGTGCCAGCACGCCGTGAAGAGTAGTTTTTGCAACCAGGTGGGACGCCCAAAATCGTCGGGTTACCCTGATCGCTTTCTTCAAGAGGTGGCTGAAACACCTGTTTCCAAGGTGAAAAAGAAAGAAGAGGAAGCACAGGAGCCCAGGAGGAGAGTGAGACCCGCTGTTATACCGTATACACCAACTCATGTTTACAAACAAACCGGAGCGCCCGGAGCGCCCCTAGCGGACGCCACCGGCGCCGCGCATCCGCGATGGGGGTGTGGCCAAGAAGCTCGCCGTCGCCCATAAACAAACCATTGAAATGCGATGTTGTCGGCGTCGGTGTGAGTCCCCCTGCCCTTTTTCGCGTTCGAATTGTTGGTTCTACGTCTTCCTGGCGATGTCTGAATACTTGAGTGGCGTCAGCGAAATTACAGAGGCTCGTTACACCGCAAAACTTCGCGTGAATAATATGACATGTGGCGATTCATTCCGCGTGGACGCCGCAGATTGTACGCTAAAGCCTGATTCGCATGATGAGATTTCGCTCGGATCAGTCGCGACGCCGCTCGGGCTGCAAAAGCGTGAACCGTAGCTGAGATGGTCGACGACGATACTGAAAATCGCAAGCAGAATCGGACCAACTGAATTAGGCATAACAAGTCGGTGTTGGTCACTGGTAACAATGACCAACATTTCCTCGTATCTACTGTTTACATCGAGCCTGCTTACCAACCTTCAAATCTAAGTCTTTTGAGGCCTGCATTCACTTCTTATCGCAAGTACCGGGCCAACATTTGGTCTACGGACCGGCGTCGTCTAAGAGAGCAGACGACAAGCAGAAACGTTTGAAAGAGCAGACGACAATTCGAACAATCAGGCAGCCGTTTGAACTTGAAGACGCACTGAACGTAGTCCACAGGTGGTCCGCACAATTTGGCAGTTTTCTGGCGTTCATGTTGGAACAAAACAAATAAATCTGACGACCACAAGTATCCGTGAATTCAACCCAAAGTGCTTCCCGCCCAAGCAATCGTTTTCCCGACGGCGTCTGCTTTTCCCTTTTCACGGCACAAATCCAGATTCTCGGACGAACCGAGCACGTGAAAACTGACCTTCAAACCTTTCTCGACACTTTTGGTACGGTCCCAGTCGCGGCGTTTTGACGAGAAGGCAGGTTTTTGTCTGGTTCCTTTCAAAACAACGCAGGAATACACGCCTGGCATGGGGACTTCTGCCCACAGCCCCAGACCGGAAGTGCGACCGACGCGCCACCACCGCGCCCATGACATCACAGAGATGAGTTCGTGTATATACACAAAGTCTCGCACAACCTAAAAAAAGTGGCGGCACACTTTGATTTGCCGCTTGTGTTTTCGGTCCCGGAAAAGCTGTCCAGCCTGTGCCAAAGAATTAACAATAAACAAGACGGAGGTGTCGTTTGCAGAAAGAAGCACTCTAGAAAATTCGTGGAATGCGCATCTTCGGTCGTATACGAAATTCCAATGACATGCGGAAAAGGGTACGTGGGCCAAACGGGCAGATGGGTCAATGAAAGGGCAAGAGAGCACGCGCTATCAGTAAGGAATTCCCCCTCGGGCAATTTAGCTATTCATTGCGACAGATGCCCTGGCGCCCCGGAACTGGAAAAAACAAAAATTCTGAGAAAGCTGAGAAGTAAAATCTCGAGAGAGATGTTCGAGTCATTTAGCATTATAATGCAGGGGGATGACAAGTGCATTAGTGCCCCGTCACTGCATCTGACAGACAAAGAATTTGAATTCTTGCTTGAGAAGCTCGATTGGGTATATAAATAGTGTTTAGCAATAAACATTCAGTTGAAAGTAGCGCTTCGTTTTGTCTCCCTCAGTCTGTTCTTGTCTTGCGGCGCATTTTGTGAAAATAAGTTATGTACCAACTGGCCCATCTGTCACTATTGATACACTGCCTCTTTGAGTTCCCTAAAGGCAGACACAATAATGAACCGTTTCTTTTTGTCTGCCGGCGCTGGGCGGCAGACAAAAAGGAAAAAACGCAGACACACGAAGGCTGGGTGCCTTCATGTGCGCTCATGAAGGCACCCTAGTTTACACCTACTAGAGCTGATGCAGCCTGCGATTGAGGGGCTGTTGTTTATATCGCTGAAATCGCGCGAGTTTCACATACTTCAACTTTTTCGTAATTGTTTCGGACACAGTCTAGGACACCTACGGAACCACCTTGAAATACATGAAATTTGCGCGACATCAAAGGTCGTCGATCAATCCCAGGCACCCAGCTTACTAACTTGATCTGCTTGTAAACAGCATCTGTCTCCCATCCTTCATCCTTTTTGTGTACGAGCAACAAACAAATCTTGAAATGCAGCCACGCTGCACCCACTGCGCCGGCACTGAATTTGTCCTATTATTTATAGCAGTCGAATTTACTTTTCAAACGGCAACTTTATAGATACTTACTAAATCTTACTGGGCATTTGGTGTTAATTCTCAGAACAAAGTGGTAAAAAATATTAAAAATATGCCGTTTACATTGTCTTGGAAGTCTTTGTGCGACTGAGTCGGTCGTGGGTACCACGGGACAACAATTATTACGTCACAGCGTCGACGTGCAGCTCATTAACAGTGATGCCAACATGCTCAGCCGCTAGTTTTGGCTTCGGCGTGTCAACAAAACGAAACTTTGGCTGTGTTCCAAATATTACTCGATTCAATCAGTTACAACGACGGGTCAGGTCACAAGACAACACAGGCAGCACAATGCTAGACCCGGGTAGGTTTTCAAATGCCAGGGTACAATACCTTCACTTCAGAATCGAATCGAGTAAGTTATGGAACACAGCTTTTGAGATTGAATATTTACAAAACTATGCATACTACCGAAAAAGAAATTATATCTCGTGATTCAAGGTCGCCGACTTAATCACATCCCAAACTCAAAAAATGAAGTGGGCCTACCCTTTAAAAAATAATTGACCTTTACTACTGGTAACACTGAATAAATAAAAAAAAAATGCAGACCTTGGATGTTACTTCCCGCTTCTCTTTTGCGTGTAGGCAGTATTGCTACATTTTCCCTTTAAGTATTCTTTTACAGTATTTGGGGTCTCATTCCGGAATTTTGCGATGCCATTATCTGGAAAAAAAATACATATGCATAATACAACACAATGTTCATCCCACTTGCAATTGAATCACCTACAGTGGTATTTACTACAAGATAAACAGCCGTTTAGTTGTTAAAAATTCAAAACCCGGCGTTCCCTCAAACTTGCGGTCTATGGCTGAACACTACTGCCAATAAGTATATTGTAAAATGCCGCGCACCTGCCCATTCCACACTAAGCGCCCATATCTAAATTCCTAAGATCTGAGAAAATATGCACAGTACATTTATATGTAAAACTGATGACCGGAAAAGCGCCCATCCCCCATTTGTTTCGCTATTATCTCCAAATCTTAAATGGGCCCTTGCCCGGTATTTTACGGTACATGTTTCAATAAGAACATTTCTTCTTTAAAGTAGCGAATGTACCAACCTATTAACTGTTGGACGGTATCCTCCGGCAACCTCCCTTTCGTTGCAGAGCCGGTAACGCAGTTCTCGGCGAGGGCATTACTGCCAAAAACCATTACCGCAAGGTCCTGAGTATAAATGGAAGCCGGCTTCTGAAATATAACGCAGCTGAAATATAACGAGAACACTAGAAGGATGATCAGTGCCCCTTTACGTTTGACCAACATTTGGGGCGTCACTGCCCCTTTAAAGATGCCGATTGTTAGGTTAGTGCATCAACGCTTTTATAACGGCAATACGGCGAGCAAGTCATCTGCTCATCTGCACAGGCAGCTGCCGTGACGTCACGGCGCAGAAAAGGGGTTCGGGTGGGATCTCCGGGACTCCAGAGTTTAAACAAGGCAGCCCGCTTGGTCGGCGGAGCCATTCTGCTATCCGCTTGGCCGTAGGAATATCTGATTCTTGCCTTTCCTGCGGATATCGGAAATACACCACCACTTTAAAACCAGGGGGTGTAGCGTTTGAGAAAGGTGAGCAAAAAAAAGTAGGGTACGTTCTTTCGCTTAAAGTAAAATAATTTGCCCTGAGAGCCCATGAACGGCGGTACCACCAAAGTCGTTCCTTTAAAGGGGCACTGACACATCAAAATAATTTTTTTTATTATCCAAAACGATTGAAAACTATGCCGGGACATTACCCTCAAAATTCAAAACTTGGAAATTCAGTATTTGTGAAGTAAAAAAACAATTTCCAAAGGCCGAATTGAAGTTCCCGCGCGATCCGCGCCAGTGGAGTGACGTCAAATTTTCAGGTCTCCTGCGAGTCGGCTTTCTTTCGGACCAGCGCTCCACGCTACAAAGCAAAGCGCCGTTGCCCACGCGACCCGAAGCGAGGAGGGAGGGAAGGGCGCCGGGCGGACCGGGAAAAAACCGGATTCTTCCCCCGACTCACCCATCATCACTGTACAAGCGCCGCCAAAAAAAAATAAATAAATAAATGCTAAAGGCCGCACCTGCGCGGTTCGTATACAGTTTCCCCACCTCATTGGGCATAAGAAACAGGTGGAAAAATTTACCCCCGATAATAAGGTAATCCCGGAACACGGCTAGCAGGGGCACTTTATGCTTACCCCGTCAACAAGGATGGCCCCGCTCGCGGTGTCGGTAATGACTTCTATTTTGGTAAGGTTCATGATCGTAAGGCACGAGTAGGGAAGTCAGAGGTCGGTGGCAGAAGAAGTCCCCCCTGAGGGAACATTCTGACGGGCGCGTGGAGCGGTCACGGTGTCGGCAAAGATCGGTGAGGGCGGCGGGTGGCGGTGGGGACCGTGAAGTTTCCGGTTTTTTCTTTGTCGTCTTCCCTTCTTCCCCCTCTGCCACCTCTCTTTGTGGTCCTCCCCGTTGACCCCTCCGTGCTCCCTAATCCCACTTGCGCTGCTAGCAGCGTCATCCCATTCGGCGTCGGTCCCTCCATCAAGAGGTTTCCCCGTCCCCGGGTGTTCTTTGCCCACGGAGTGGCCGTCTTCTACACTGCAATTTTTTCCCTTTGGCGCTCGTCGACAGCGCGCCTAGCACGGCGAACGGCTTCTTTATCGGAGTTTCCGCGATGTCCATCCTGAGCTCCTGTCCGGGGGTCGGATGTTCTTCAGCGAGTACCTGCCTCGAGCGACTGGCTTCGATCATCTCTAGCTCATCCACAGTAGCGCCCAGCTCAGCGGTTCCCATGGTCGCAGCCCCAGTCACTGGAGCCATGCTTGCATAGGTGAGCTCACACGCCTCGGCACGCCATGGTGCCGCGCACTGCCTTCGCATATGTCCAACCCGCCCGCAGCGAAGGCAAGTTGGCGGCCGGCCGGGCACAGACACCAAAACGTTCACGCTCAGGATACAGAGCTGAAGTGGGATGTCACCGACTGACACCCCCTCAGGTAGACGCAGACGCACACACCTTGTCGTCGATTCAAATTCTTCGTATCCAGCTTTCCTCCACTTCTCCCTGGTGATGTCCTTCACCTCTCCGAAAGATGCAAAAGCCTTGTTAACTTCCTCGTCGGGGATGAATGGTGGCAGCCAATGCACCCGGATTTCCTTTTCAGGGCGGTTTGAGTCGATGACCACGTACTTTTTTCCTTTGATTGTTAGAATGCCTTTGCGTGATATTTCTTCCTTTGCTTCTGCACTGTTCAGGGTGAGTAGCCATACATGGTTGTATCGGAAAGCGCCAATGACAGCGACACTCTCCTTCCCCCCAACATTCCGTAGAACCTCATCAAAATCATCGATGTGGTAGGTAGGGCCTGGCACTTGGATCACAGTGGAGAAATAGCATGTTGGAGACATGCTCACCCGTCGGAAGAGACGGCAGTAACATCCTGTCGGATCCCTCGTTAGTCGGTGCAAGCGGGCTCGCCTCAGCTGGGGACGCCGCCACTCCGTTGGCGTCCATTTTCACGGAGCTATCCGAACACACGTCCGTCTCCAACGACAGACGTGAAGCGTCTGTCGTCGGGCAGTGACACTAAATTGTAATGTTCTGAGGTGTAACATACTACTATATCCTTTCAGGGTTTAAACCAGCAACCGCTTGCTGCGGACCTTCCTCAAACGCATCCACCAAGTGCACTGCCCTTGTCGGACGACAACGGAAGCACAATCTTTGGGGACGCGCAGGTGAGCTTGCGACACTTTCGAGGCCTGGCTATCTTCAGCGAGTGAATAGAGTGGATAACTTGGGCAATTCCAGAAAATTTATAAAGAAGCTATGACCTTGACAGGGTAGTGGACGTACACTTTAGTGACACTAAGTTGTAATGTTCGGAGGTGTAGCATAGTACTATAGCCTTCCAGGGTTCACACCAGCAACCGCTTGCTGCGGACCTTCCTCAAACGGATCAACCAGCTGCACTGCCCGTGTCAGACGACAATGGAAGCACACTCTTTGGGGGCGCGCAGGTGAGCTTGCGACACTTTTGAGGCCTGGCCGTACTTCAGCGAGTGAACAGAGTGGATAAGTTGCGCAATTCTAGAAAGTTTATAAAGAACCTATGACCATGAAAGGAGTGGACATACACTTTAGTGACACTAAGTTATAATGTTCGAAGGTGTAGCATACTACTATATCCTTGCAGGGTTCACACCAGCAACCACCTGCTGCGGACCTTCCTCAAACGCATCAACTAGGTGCACTGCCCGTGTCAGACGACAATGAAAGCACAACTTTTGGGGACGTGAGCCTGCGACACATTTGAGGCCTGGCTATACTTCAGCGAGTGAATAGAGTGGATAACGTGTGCTATTCCAGAAAGTTTATAAAAACCTATGACCATGACAGGAGTGGACATAGACTTTAGTGACACTAAATTGTAATGTTCGGAGGTGTAGCATACTACTATATCCTTGCAGGGTTCACACCAGCAACTACTTGCTGCGGACCTTCCTCAAACGCATCAACCAGGTGCACTGCCCGTAACAGATTACAACGGAAGCACAGCCTTTGGGGAGGCGCAGGTGAGCTTCCGACATTTTCGAGGCCTGGCTATATTTCAAACGAGTGAACAGAGTGGATAAGTTGGGCAATTCCAGAAAGTTTATAAAGAATCTAATACCTTGACAGGAGGGGACATACACTTTGGCGACACTAAGTTGTAATGTTCCGAGGTGTAGCGTACTACTTTAGCCTTGCAGGGTTCACACCAGCAACCGCTTGCTGCGGACCTACCTCAAACGCATCAACCAGGTGCACTGTCCATGTTGGACGACAATGGCAGCACAATCTTTGGGGACGCGCAGGTGAGCTTGCGACACGTTTGAGGCCTGGCTATACTTCAGCGAGTGAACAGAGGGGATAACATGGGAAATTTCAGAGAGTTTATAAAGCCCTTATGACTTTAGCACTGAACATACGCTTATACATTACGACATTAAGAGGTGTCTTGATAAGTCAAAACTAATTGTAATGTCTTGGGGCGTAGTATTCTACCGGGTCTTTGCAAGGTTCACAGCAGCGACCGTTTGCTGCGGAACATCCTCAGACGCGTCAGCCAGGTGCTCTCTCCCTGTCAGAAGTCAACGAAGGCAGGGCCTTCGGAGACGTGCTGGTGAGCCTGCGACAATTTTGAGGCCTTGTTGTACTTCAGCGAGTGATCAGAGTGAATAACTTACGCAATTCCAAAGAGCTTACAAAATTCCTACGACATTGACATATTTTAAATTACTTTTGCTTTAAACCAAATTTGCTTAGACCCCGAAGTTAGGGAAAAAATTGGTTCTTATCTGATTACCAGATGAAAAAATAAAATCTAATGTACGCTTCAACTTGCACAGTCTAGAACCCCAGAACAATGCACATCACATGTACTCTGTGATATTCACAGTGAGGTTATATTCCTACATATTTTACAGGGAGCACGTCAAGAATCATCCGGAGGTAGCGAGGAAGAGCCAGATAATGCAGCCGAGTTAGCTGCCCTTGTAATGGCATATACCCTACGTGACAAAGATGGTGATAAAGCCACAGCTGACCTTCTAAGGATGTTCAACATCATTGCCCCTGGCAAAGTACCACAGTCGAAGTACACGTTGCTGAAGACGTTGCACGCCGATGCAGCCGAGGCAGAGAAGCACTTATATTGTTCAGCCTGCAAAGGATTCCTAGGGCCTTGTGGCGAGATCTCACAATGTGAGACTTGTGGAGCTGAACCCGATCCGGAGTCCTCGCCGTTCTTTTTGGTGGTGCCAATTAAACAACAGCTGCA
The DNA here is from genome assembly GCF_016920785.2 of Ixodes scapularis. NCBI lineage: Eukaryota > Metazoa > Arthropoda > Arachnida > Ixodida > Ixodidae > Ixodes > Ixodes scapularis. The sequence continues at coordinate 98,884,598 of NW_024609857.1, forward strand.
GCGGATCCCGAACCAGCCACACCTCAAGTGGAGAGCAGAGACACCTCCAACCGGAGATTTCATATCAGATATATCTGATGTTCGAAAGTATATCAGGCGTTGTAGTGATTTTTCAAGCAATGACTTATCGCTTATCTGGAATTCGGATGGCATCAGGGTGCTTGAAATGTCAACGTAGGACGTTTGGCCAATTCAGTGTCAAATAATTCAGCTAGACCCAACCGTGCGGAAGGCAAACATGCTAATGCCAGCCATTTGGTTTGGGTTCAGCAAGCGAAACATGACGACACTGCTCACACCATTTTCGAAGGAGCTCCAAGAGCTAGCAACGGGGTTTCCCTGTGTCAGGGATGGCAAGACAGTGATCACAAGGGTATTAGCTGTTGCATGCTCTCTCGATACTGTTGCAAGGTCAGCAGTGAAGAAGCTGTAAGCAGTTCAATGGATTCTTTGGCAGTGGGCGGTGCTACCACCCTGGGGGTTCCCATTACCCCTTCCTGAGCCCTGCACACCAACAGCGCACAAAGGATGCCCACATGCTTGAGGTAGTGGAGGGAACTCCTAAAGCAGCAGTTAATGCTCTTTTGTCAGGACAATGTCACGATTTAACACAATTGACGGGTTCATTCCAGATTACCAGCACTGTGTGTGTCTTGGTGTCATGCGGCAGCTCCTGAAGCTGTGGCTTGACACAGAGCACCATTGCCAGCCATGTATATTAGAACGAAGCTGGTAGGCATGAATGCCATTATCTTAAGCATTCTGCCATTTACGGAGGTCACCCGCACTCCCAGAAGGTTGAGGGCCGGGCTTTATGGAAGGCTTCCGAGTTCAAGATCTTCCTCTTGTTTTATGGATATGTATATCCTTGAAGCCTGTTTCCACCAAAGTTGTTCCGCCACTTTATGCTGTTGGCATATAGGACGTACCTGCTGCTGAAGCAGCGAGTGTCCACTTCAGGCATTTGCGAAGCTCGTGCTCTCCTGACAAAGTTTGTGCTGCTAATGGGGAAGCTCTATGGTACCGAGCACATGCCCTATATTGTGCACCAGCTCCTTCATCTCGCAGATGCAGTTGTTTTGTAGGGACCACTGTGGTAAAATTCTTGCTCTCCTTTTGAGGGGAAAATTGCAGTCCTACTCAGCTACTTCTCTGGCACACAATGCATGGGCCAACAGATTGCCAGGACCTTTTTCCGATGGCAGGAGCTGTCCCCCTGATTGACGAGCTTAATTGACCAAGAAGCTGCAGAGTTTTTTGAAGAGATTGTGGGCCGCAAAACAATGGGACGCACAGGTGCCCAGATTCCCGGCGATGTTAACGCCTATGGCAGGCAAAGGTCAGGCGCCGAGAATGAGAGGTTTGAGGAGGCGCTTGAGAGGACCTTGAGTGCCACACCAAAACCATGGTTTATTACCACCGCTTCCAATGCAATGGCATTGTATGGAATTCCGAGTCTTACACAATGCCAAAAAGAGCAAACTCTGTTGCACAAATCAGTGATGGCTCCATTCGCATTGCGCAGGCACTCGCAGTGATTAAGCAGTCAAGCACCAGATGTGATGCGCAACACCTTGTGCTATTAGAGAAGCTGAAGCTGGTCCCTATGGTTGCCTTTAGGGATAACCAGCGGGGCGCACAGATCCTGTCTGTGCGTGAAGGTGCACGGTGTGGTGCTTTCTTTGCTTGCATTTCCCAGCAATTGACATCCAAATGCGTCATAATGGGACGCACAGAGAGCAGCTTTTTTGTGATACCCCTGCCAAATAAGATAGAGCGTGACTAAGCTAATGCTCAATCACTCTCAACCTTCTGCCTAAAATGCACTTACCCTGTCTGTGCTTTTATGCACGCAATTTTTACAAAGTGGATTGCTCATTCATAATTTTGGATTTTTTCTACCGGTTCCTTTTGCACATTGCACAGTGGTCCCCTACCTTAGCATCACCTTGCAAGCACCCAAATTTGGCAGAGGAGCGCTATCTTAGGGGCTATCGTTTCAACTGCCCATCACGTTAAATATGCAACCTCCAGACCAGAAGGAGGGAATGCAGTGGAACCGCTCAGGTGGCTAACCGGTTGACTCGCATGTTTTGGTCATTATCTAATAACCTCAAGAAAAATGCAACCAATTTTTATGGGGTAGCATGCTGTGTGGTCAGGACCGACGGGCGACACATTTTGTGCCGTGTAGCCTCCCTGGCTGTCCCTGCTGCGAGAATGACGCATTTCAAAGCTGTGTTTTTGAAACTGATAGCTAGGTTTTCACGTGCATACTCACCAATATTGATAGATTTCCAAAACACCGAGCAATCAGTGAGAGACCTGAGCAGCCAATTAGCTCCCCACACACAGTTCTGGAGGTTCCATGGAGGAGCCATATATTAGTCATTACAGATCTCAGTGCACCAGCACCAAGGCCACCTTGTTGTTTCTGAAAATGTGGATAAACAAATCTTAATTCTTATTTTTTGTCTGGTGTTTTCATCCTTATTAAAACATATTTACAATGTCCTTTTTCAATCCAAGCGTCAAACTTTTAGTAATACAATTTATAGGCAATAGTACAAAACAAAATTTTAAATATAGTTCTGACATCCAAGCCTTCATTGTTTTGCTGAGCATACCAGAGAGAGCGCCCCTTGCTTTAAGAGAATAAAATGTGTTTTTCGGGTGCAACCGTTCATTCTACAAAATTAGTTTCGAATACGTTGCAATATTGTGCCTGCAGCAATGATTGAACGTGGGTCAGATGACGTTCTAATGTGCAGTTGAAGATAGCGCGGATGCGAAACGAGGGATCCGAGACCCCATATTCTTTCTCGTTGTTGCGCTATTTCTGTGGTGCTATCACATATTCATATAGCATGCCACGCTATGTGCCTTCGAACAAAGTTCTGCGAGTTACGAAAGAGTATTCCTGAAAGCTCTTAGTGTCAGCACATTGAAGCACTCGTTCACTAAAATATTTCGCTAACAAATTGAATTGTCACTGCCACATCAGGCAGCAATACCTCCAAGTACACGACTGCCGACTGGTTCTCGTCTGACGGGCCCTCAATGTGCTGTTGGAGTTCTGTCGGAGGGTGGTGGAATAAGCTGAATGTGCGGTTGGTACGGTTGGAGCACTGTGCGTGAATGAACGACGCCTAAATGTTTGGTTGGAACACCATCGGACGACGCTTGAACGCCAGATTAGAGCTCCGTCAGAAGGCAATCTAGGAATAGCATTTATCGAAATGTCATAGCCACAAATCAAAATATAACACGAAAATATAACCAATGTGACACCCTTCTCTAATCTATATTTTGTAATGGTGGAAGGCACCTTATGACAGGTCAGCAAACAATAGCACCGGAAAATATGCCAAAATCATACATGGCTTGCACGTGACATCAGTCCACCCTCCTTCTGGTGGTGAAAAGGGCCTTGTTAACGCAGTCGAAGCTACGCTCTCACACGCCCTTCCTCCCTTTGTGTTCCTCAAGGCCCCCGTTTCTGGTGGCAAGATTAACACAGTGGAGGCTACGCTCTACGAGCCCTCTCCCCCATTGTGTCTGGCCAAGTGACGAAGGTGCAAGCCATTTATTGGACGGGACAAGCCACTTACATAAAATTGTGCATGCTGAACATACGATCGGAAATACCTGCATGTCCCTGGGCTGTCAAAGCCTGTGCACCAACTCTGACGTTCAGAGTTGGTGCACAGGACAAGCAGCACATTAACTGGGCGAACTGGGAGCCCAAATGCAACAAAACGCCTCTTGCATGTTAGATTATCTGCTCATAAGAACTGAATAAATAGGCTACCAAAACACGAAAATGACTGCGTAGGAGTGAGCCACCGTTCAAAATGAACACGTAGAGGTCATCCAAATTGCTTTCAAGACTTTGATGATCGAGTAGGCGTGGTAGGCCTCAATTCGCGTTTTAAAACCGGACTTTCCAACATTGTAAACTAAAGAAAAATAAAGACGCAGCACATTCGCGAGTCAAAGAAGCACACAGAACAGGTTGAACAAATAATTGCACTGTGTTATTAGACCAGCTCGCTTTTGTTGTCAAAGTAATTGTAAATCTTCTGTTGCGTCGGAGGTTTTTTGTGAGAATTGGTGAACTCACTCGAAACAGGGATGATAGTGAAAATTTTTATAAAGTCGCGGTTTAACAACTTGTTGAGATTTTTTTCAGATTTTAAGATGGTAGTCGGTCTCGTGGCGCGCAGATTCACACATTCCATCTTCATCGGTAAACGCAGACGAGAGGTCTCGGATTTTAACATCGAAATCGGTCTACACGCAGTACAAATTCCCATGTTGCGTCGTCGCCGGCACACGCAGACGAGGCTCACACGCAGGGTGCCCGGGGCTTGTTTGCATTGAAAAAAGAGCCCTGATTATGTGACTGCACCGATCACAGCGAGCGGCCGTCCACAGACACCGATGCAAATCGCAACGTCGTAGATACGAAGAGCACGCTGTGCCGGAGACTGGTCGTCGATGCCCACCAGTGGTTCAGCCGATCACATATATTACGAATGTTGGCACGACACGACGCGACCGCAGTCCGTCACGATCATAACATATGCCAAGAACATTGTCAAATGGGTTGCAAATTGAACTAATTATCCGTTAACTGGCGAGCCGGTCGAGCCGCCGAGCGCCCAGCTGCTGCCTCCGGACCGGAGGCCGGAGGTTCGCCCAATGTTGCTTGCGTGTCGTGCGGCAGTGAGCGCGACAATGTGGCTAGGCTTAGCCCTTAGATACTTTTAGCACGCTCAGCGTACACTCGAAACATCCTCCCACAGTACTTCCTTAGCCAATTTATCGTACGCTAAAAGACATATAATATAATACTAGTACGATAATTAAAGCATACTTCCAACAGCCTTTCAGCGCCTGTCACTAGCATACTTTTCGCAAACTGAAAGGGCCATACCCAACACTAGTAAAAGGACACTTGAAGCGCTCTGAAAACCTCCTTCAAGGTTGACTAGCATGCTTAAAGAATTTTATTATAGTACCCACTTCAAGTATAATTCGGAAGGACACTTTTAGTGTAAGCACACTTCTAGGTAGCATTCTCTCAGCATACTTTTATTATTCTGTTTTCAAATTTGTACCTTAAAAGATTAAAAATTATGCTCGAAGAAGGCTGGTTTTCGCTAAGGGGGTCATCTCAGACAAATCTGGTTTCGGCAGATGCGAAGTACTTACATATGGTGTGTGAAAATCTGCACTTGTTTGTAAACAGCAAAAATTTGTGTATGCTCAACGTAACGGAATTGTTATTGTTATCCTTCTCCAACTGGCATGCGCCGTTTCATTAATTGCATTATCACTCCAACCTTAAAATGGAGGCCATCCACCCTTGTTGGTGTTAAACAGGTAGCGGCTTTTAAAACCCGTTTGCTCTTCTGTAGTCGTCCGTAGAGCAAACGGGGTTTAGCTTCTGGTTAGCTCCGTTGGTCGAGCGCACCACTTGAAAAGGAGAGGAACACCCGTGAGCGATACGAAGGTGAACAGCCCTCTTCTTGTTTTTGATGCTCCTGCAAGTTTTGGAACAAGCTCTGTTCCAGAAGAGGGCTAAACGTAAAGTTTACCCCCAAGCCAGGTACCATTTGAGACGTTGAGATTTAATATAGCTTTAGGGAGGCGGAAAGCAGGCAAAAAAATAGGTAACGTGTTCACCTTCATATCGCCGGTGGGTGTACCTGGTTCGACACCAGGACCATGCGAATTTTTTCAGTCGCGCACCAGTCACGTAATTGTGGAGATTTGTGTTTGTCCTTTCTCCCTTCTGTTCCCCTTCTCCAGGAACTATTATTGCTATTCTTGTCTAGTTCGACTGCACCTTTGCACTAATTGCATTAACATCGCATACACTGTAATTGATTGGTTTGGCCGATTGTATTTCACGCACTACAAAATGACGAAGGCCGTGACGTTAACTTTCGGCGCACTTCGATTGGTCCTATCAGCTTGTAGCATCCGCTGCGCTTGGGCTTGAGGTTAAATCGGCGGAACAAAGCATAGCTGGATTCGACGAGCTAGAAAAAATATTTAAAAAGATATATGTATTTTCACCTCTTCATTGCTTTTTCTTACTCTGGGAAGATTTATCTAAAACAAAAATTTACAAACCCCCGCTCAAGTCAAAATAACCTTTTATTAGTTTAGCCAGCCTCTTTCGCAAACTTAATTTCCAGAACATAAATTTGCTTTCACAAAATCATATTCTCCACAGAGCATATGCAAAGAAAGGAGTTTTTTCCCTCTCAGAAATTGAATTTCGTAGAAACTTCAAGAAATTATAGAATCTGTAGAAGCTCGTATTCTATAGCTTTTAAACGCTTAAGTAAAAAAGTTGGATCGAAAAGGAATCCAATAGAAAATAAGAAGCAAAATTTTTTTGAAGAGTGCACAAGCGCGTTTTTTAAGTACCCTCGATATAGAATTACAACTTTTAGGGCGTTTCGCAGAAGCGTCGATTAATCAAGCTTGAGTAAAAAGGAAAGTTCTAAAATGTTTTTTGTTTTTTTTCGTAGCAGCGAGGATAGGAAAGTTTCCTTAACTGGATTGCGTAAAAAATCAGACAGAAAACAAGATTGAGATTGGTTCCATAGAAGCATACTTACTTCATAGAGTAAAAGCCTTTGTGTGCTGAAGGGAGAGGCGATTCGGGAGCGAACCAGTTAGCGCACGCTTTAACAGGGTTTATAAACAGATATATTCAACCCTGCATTTATCTACCTAAAAATATTCTGAAGTGTGTACTGACGCCCACTCACTACATCTATAGTAGATAAAAAAAAGCAAAATTTATCGCGGAAGAGAAAGTATATAGGCGACGTGGTTTAGGGAAACACCATACACTTCATGTGGCCCGTTATTTTATTTTTCTTGTCTCATGATTTAAGGTTATAAAGGTGCCTCCATTGAGATTTATTTTTTTGACTTGGAACTATTCGTTCTTGTTTGTTTTTTTAATCATTAACTGTCCCATGGAGTGAACGGGCATTATCAGCTCTTGAAGCCGCGCCGAACTGCACATAAACTCTCATGTCCGAATGAAGCCAAGTAGCGCTCTGATGGATAGGCTCCCATTGGCTAGCGCGCGTCATACTTTCAAGGAACGAGGCTTCCATTGGCTGCCGCGCGGTGTAGTTCCAAGGACCGCCACCAGAGAAGCCCTCACCATGGCGACGCGGCTGCCGGTAAAAAGGAGCCGCTTGCCGCAGATCCAGCGGCAAGCGGCTCCTTCCACTTGCCGCTGGATCTGCGGCAAACGGAAGCGGATCTCCGGCAAGCGGCTGCCGCGCGGCCGTACAGTCTCTCTGGAGTCTGCCCGCACGGGCGAGACTGTACGGCCGAGCTCAGCGCGGCGCGGCCACTTCACGAGAGCTCGCGCTCGGCCGTCGGCCGCAACCTCCGCAGCAGCGAAACGTGGCCGTCCACGCCAGTACGCCACAGACGGTTTAAGGGAGCGGAAGAACGGCAATCATGTTTTCGCACTCATAACTCATAAAAAGTGCTTAGGTGTCTTTGTAGTTTTTTTGTTTTTTTGTGTTGCTGTCATTTGTATCTCAACAGTATTTTTTTTGCCTCAATAATAAGTCCAATGTTTATGTGTCTTAATAATGAGTGAATATTCATTTTTTTATAAATTATATATTGAATATGACTTGAAATATTTGTTTTGTTCCTTATAATTGTGGAATCATTGAGTTGTGTCTTCTCTTTCTCAATGATTCAAAAACAGCTACAATTTTTTAAAGCACATATCAAGTTTTTTTATATAAAATATGGGTTTATGTTTATTATGTATGATTGTGTCAGAGGTTTATTTCCGGTGTGTAGATGTAAAATAATAAAAATGTGACAACCAGAAAGCCTCAGCCAAGTTACGCTAAAGTCAGCGCCGGGGAAAGCCAATGGACTGCCAATTTAGGTTGTCATCATTGACAGGTTTGTGAATAATTTCCGCTCTAGTTTTTTTTTTTTTTTTTTTTGAAACCAGGGTTTTATTCTTTTTTAGCTATTTTTATTACTGTCAAAAGCATAGGCGCATGAAAATAATGTTGTTCGTTATTAGTAGCACAAATGGTGCCGACAGAACAGCAAATCCTTTAAAGCCGCAATGTGTGTGGTTTCGCGAGAGTGGCTGAAACGGTTTTTTTAAGCAACTTAATAGACTAGTTGTATTGATTGTACGATTTTATGACACAAATCCTCTTATCATAGAGATGTATGATAAAAATAATCTATCACAAATTGTATGATAAAAATCATATAGATTTTACAAATGATATGCATTAATTCTTTTTTATTTTTGTTCTTGCGAGAAAACATGCAATGTAGTTGTTGAAAAACATTTAAAACTTAATTGAGTTTTTAATGTGCCATGCATCTGCTTGCCAAAAAAATACACACAGGATGGTTTAATTACTGATCTATAGCTTGGGGGTTTATGGAGCATCAGCATTTAAGGCTATGTTGCACCAAGCTTGGGCTATTGCAATATGGGGTTAAGAAGGGGAAATTGCTATAGTAGCGACATATGCTATAAAACAATGAACAGGAATGTGTATAAGTGTAAAAAATATGGCCTTGATTTTAGGATCCAAAGTAAAATCACAGTCGGTGTAGGAGACCGATATCTGTGAGGAAGTTAAAAACACAGGTTTGTGGGATTAGCGGTAATGTCAATGCCTAGCAGTTATGTCAAGTGTAGTACGACTTGTTCCTTTTAAAGCAGTAAAAAGTGTTTGCAACAGGTTGATCATACATAGGGTATTCGATGAGTATGTGCCTAATACTCAGAAGTAAGTTGCAGTGTCCATATTCAGGGGCATTCTCCGCACTGACGTTGTGCCCATGTGTGAGACGGGTATGACCGCTTCGTAACCTACAGTGTATGACCTCATAGAAGCGCTCCTGCCCTCGGGCACTTTTCTACTCACTTAAAAAAAGGTTTGATTGCATCCAGTTTGCTGCCTGTTTTATTCTTCAACTACAGCTGCAACTTCGTTTGGATGCAACGTTTCAAACACTTCTGGTAACTTGTGTATGATATTCGAAGTATATCATTATCTCTCTCACAGAGACATTTGACTACAGAATCAGACGATTCATTTCCAGGAATGCCAACGTGGCTAGAAACCCAGCATAGGATTTACGTCAAGTTTTTTTTTTCATCCTAAATAATCTTGCTCGGTAATTCAGAGACAAGTGGGTTTGTTACATGTACATTGATGTGACTGCTTTTAGAGAACTCATATAAAGTCAGTGTAGATTGCGGCGTGAAGAAGCCTTTTTTTTAGTTTTTCAAGCAACAGCCGACAGCAAACCATAGAGCTCTGCTGTTAGTATATAGGAGCTGTCCAACCGTTTTTTTTTTATTTATTCACCGATGGCCCCACGATAGCACAGCCTACTACGAAGTCTTTTTAGAGCGCATCTCTTAGGCGCCCGTTTCCGGGCTTACAGGCGCCGGCGTCGTCGTAACCGCGCAAAATTTAGCGGGAAAATTGACGTCACGTGACCTCAACACCAATTCAATTCGCCGCTAACTTTAGCGGGGAAAATGACGTCACGTGACGTCAACACTAATTCAGTTTTACCGCTAAATTTAGCAGGGAAAATGACGTCACATGATTTGGTGTCACATCACCTATGAACAAATTCAGTTTCTCGGCTAGATGTAGCGGGAACATTGACGTCACGTGCGGAGGAGGATGAGGCGAAAGTACGGAGGAAGAGTAGGAAAGAAGAAAAAGGAGAGAGGAGGAGGAGGAAGAAAGGAGGAGGAATAGGGGAGGAGAGGAGGAGCAAAGGAGGGGAGCACGAGGAGCAGACGAGGAGGAGAGGAGGACGGGAGGAGGGGAGAAGCAGGAGAAGATATGGGGTAGGAGGGCATACCCTCACCTCCATACCCTCCCCCCCCTCCTCCTCAAGAGCTGCGCTTTAATTTCGCGGTACAGAAATTTGTAAACGTCTTCAATTGTTTCGTGCCATCTGTATTAAAACTGGCATACTCTTGATTCCGGGGTTCAAGTTAAAAAAAAAAAAAATTGCTGCTTTACCACCTGCTGTGGAACATCCTTTTTATTGAACTTGGTGAGCGTATGTACCGCAATGTGTGTGGCAGTGGTTCCATGGGTCTATATGGAGGGTACTAATACAGGCTTTGTATCCATCCCTACAGATTGTGCTTCACTACCATTCCTCATATAAAATGAAGGGACTACGCAAAGTTTGTTTTAAAATGTGCGACAGAACTTGACATTCTCAATACTATCTTGGACGGGGTGCTCGGCGAAAGAGCGGACTCTGACGGGCTATCTCAAGCCCAGGAAAATTTTTCTATACTCCAGGGCTTCTGTATAAAGGCTAAGCACCGGAGAGGTGCAAAGCGTACCAGTAGCTAATCGAAGTCCCTGTTGATGCATAACAACTAACACCTTTAGAACTGATGCCCGGGTAGATATATATATATATATATCATAATCAAGTTGATAGCGAATGAACTAGCGATAGATGCACTACAGGCACAGTCGCTCAGAGAGACCTATAATACATGTCACAAGACGATTAGGATGTTCAGAGATTTAAACCACACGAGTTTCAAGCTCTTAATGTGTGGAATGAAAGTCAACTTGGAATCAAACACAAGGCTGAAAAACTTGTGTTCATATTTTATGACAATAGGAGTACCATATATGCTCAGAGACGGTTTCTGGAGAATCCCACGTCGACGAGAAAAATAGGCATAAATAGTTTTTTTCGGGAGAAAATTTAAAACAATTTGTATCGGCCCACTTGACCAAGTTATTGACCGGTAGCCGGACCCGACGCTCACAAGTTGAGGAATTGCGGGATGAAACTGAGACCTGTAATTCATCAACATATAAAGAATACTGCACTAGAGGAGGAATCGTTCGGCCAATCGAATTCAGTTCAACGATAGAAAGTGACACTGAGTACACCCCCCAGAAGGACTCCATTCTCCTCTAAAAACTTTTTAGAGAGAGTTGTCTTTAGCATCCAACGGAATGTACTGGGCTCCAGATAACTCTGTATAACACTAAACATTCGGCCTCAAAAACCAAGACCGAATAAATCTTGCAGTATGCTGTTGCGCCAAACCATGTCGTACGCCTTTTTTAAACACTAAAAAAACAAATAGGGAAAGACATTGTTGCCTCTTGGTAAACGTCTCACGTATGGAAGTCTCCAAGCGGACGAGAGGATCGACAGTGGATCGCGCTGAACGAATGTCATATTGGTACCTATCAAGAAGGCTGTTTTGTTCTAGAAAAACAACAACAACATGATCCTCTTGTTAATCTTCCCTTTCAATATCTTGGAAATACATTTTGAGTTTTAAGTCTGAAGCTAGATGCACAAGAGGGATCTTTGACGGGCTTCAGCACTGGCACAACAACGACTTTCCAGGAGAATGGACAGTGACCTTCAAGCCAAACTCTATTAAAAGGGTACAGAAATAGCTCCATGTTGGGTGGATAAAGATGTTGGAGCATTTTATAATGAATACCATCTGGTTCAGGGGCACTTTGTTTGGGAAAAAGAAGTGTCATTTGAAATTCGCGTAATGTAAGTAGAGCATTATAGGGTTAGTGCACGCCACCTGATGTAAAAACAGCTTTTTAGAAATTAGGTCTTAGGCGCCAGTTTCTGGGTTTCGCGGCGTCGGCGTCAGAATCGCCATCGCATAACCGCGCTAAATTTAGCGGGAAAATTGGCGTCACTTGACCTCCACACCAATTAATTTCCCCGCTAAATTGAGCGGGAAAAATGACGTCACATTACTTGGTGTCACGTCAACTATGAACAAATTCAGTTTCTCCACTAGATTTTGCGGGATAATTGACGTCACGTGACCTCAACAGCAATTCGATTCTCCGATAAATTTAGTGGGGAACTGAATTGCTGTTGAGGCCACACGGCATCAATTTTTCAGCTAAATTTAGCGGGGAAACTGTGGGAAGAGGGGAAGGTACGGAGGAGGAGGAGGAGAGGAGAGGATGAAAGGAGAAGGAAGAAGGGAGAGGAGAGGAGGAGGAAAGGAGGAGGAGGGCAGGAGCAGGAAAGGAGAAGAAGAGGGGGGCACACCCTTCCGTCCGTACCCTCCCCTCCCTTTCCTCAAGAGCTGCGTTCTAATTTCTTGTTACAAAGATTTCTAAACATCTGTCTTTTTTTTGTTCATATCTTGTGCCGCTGAAACGTTTAAGTGTAATGTTGGGAACTGGATACATACTCGAAGCGAGCACCAAGGATGTTGGCCTGCTCCTCAAGACTTGCAGGAAATACTCCGTTTCTACCCAAGAGCGAGACAGCGAATGGCCGCTAAGGGTAATCGATTTTACAACGCGGTTTCTCACTTACTTCTCAGATACAGTGCTGTTTATCGGAGAAGCGTACCCTCTACATTATTTTCGCTTCGCTCTCCTTCCAATACTCTTCGCCTTTGCCCTTTTTTTAAGTCAATAATACTACCTGCTGTAGGGTAGCGCCAAAAAATACCCCATGCTCGATTCTGTTGATTTCTGACCAGACGGCAGTGTTTGTTCCATCAGGGCCTAGGCCCCCTGGGTAGGTGCGAGGACGTCATCTACGCCATGCAGGTTAGAGGCGTTTAGAGGACGCCTGTAAAATATGTTGAGTGATATGTCTAGTGGCTCTGCCGATATCGAGATCATCCAGTGATGAGCAAGCCAAAAAGTATAATTATTGGAAAGCTTCCCTGTTGGCATTTTCAAACTTGCAACGAGGCGTGCACGTTGAGTCAGTGATGGGAAGATGTTTAAATTTTGAAACATGGCAAAGCGACGACATTAATCCCTGGAGAAGGAGAACAAGGGAGACAAACGGCAAACACAAATATTTTAGAGTTTTGTGTTTCTCCTTTGTACTTTTTGCTCCCCTCCTGCAGTGATTATTATCGTTACGTTGTCCAGCTGGCTTCCACCTTTTCATTAATTGCATTATCATGGGAAAGCGGTCACTTCTGTAAAACATCGGGATGAACTTCCGTGAAAGCAATAAGAATAATGATGGGTGACAAAGAGAATGGTCAAAGGACGTATAAATGTTAGATGGTGGACTAAAATATATAAATTTATTTATGTTTAGCAGGCACGATCCCGTAAAAAGCAAAAATCGTTCGACAGGATCCCCTGTAGAATCCCGTCTGTCATTACCTCACAGGGAATTGTGTGCGTTAATTTTTTTTAAAAGTAACACAGGTGTAAAGAGTAGAATAATAAGGTTTTCTAGCTCCACTGTATTTACCTGATAAATGCGTGGTATATATAAAGATGTAATTATTCGATCTAATAAAATGCGTGTAGCCACGGCATCCAGTGAAGCCAGCCGAGCCATCTCGTTAAATGGAACTGAACGTTACACAACCACAGCAACATCCTCCAGCTGCGTGAGTTGGATGGGTACGGTCCTTGCGAAACCAATAAAATTGTTTTAGAACTTTATTTTGGGTGGTCTTTAGTTGAGATTTTGCAAGCAGACTGCAATGGTGCGGTGATCCTCTAAAATATAACTCACAATGTCGAAGTTAGGCAAGAGGCATCTGCAGTTCCATCGAAGGAAGAAATACATGTACCTGCAATAAAGTAAACGGGTCGACATTTCTGTGATACAAGAGAAAAACTGTAAAATGTAGTTCATCTGGCTTTTTTGTGCTGCAATCGGGGGGATTTTTTTCTTTTTGCAGTGTCCTTAGGCCACCCTACAGCTTCGCAGGAGACCGAGGAGACAGACCCTGATGTAGAAAAAGGAAGGTTCTCATCAGAGAGCGGGATGCTCCCATTCATTTTTTTTCATCCAATGAGAGCTGGGGTCATTTGGGCGGCAGAGGTGGATCTGACAGCCAAGGTTTTAAAGAGCTGCCAGACTCAGCGGGAGGCAGCTCCCGAACCCTGCCAGAAGTGCCAACAGGTGCCAGTGACGGCACGTGTGGCTCATTGGAGGGTGCAGTACCCTCCCCTCAGGGTACGACAGCCTCATTTGAACATGAAGGCGGTGAGTTTCCCACCGTCTTCGGACGTTCAGAAGCGGGCCGTTGTGGAGAGGACAGGTGTGCCCGGGAAGTCTTCGTCTCCACGGATGCCATGGACAGTGGGGGTTCCCTTCGAACTGCCTGAGCATATGAACCCCTTCCATTGAAGGCAAGCTGTTCTCTAGCTTCTTTGCAGCTTTGATTGTGTTCAAGCTTAAACGTGATTAATTATTTCTGCTGTTTCCATTTCGAACGTGTGCGGGAAAATGCGGAATGTGGTCTGCCTTATGTTTGCACTTGTGGTCAAGTTCACACATGTTGGCGACGTGGTCAGTGGCACATCGTTTTACGCAGGTTTGTTGACCTGGGCAGTTTCGGGAATCATACCCAAAACTCTGGCAACGGAACACCACTGAGGGTGTGGAAGGAAAGGACGAACTCTGCAGTTTAGGTACCCTGATTGCAGGGTGAAAGGCAGAGAGTGGAGCTCAAAAGTCAGGACTAGGTGTCGGGTAGGTATCTCCCGTCCGTTTCGTCGTGGAGTACTTCGCCTTACGGCTACAACAGCACTCCTGCGTAGACCATTAAGGATTTCCTCTTCAGTGGACTGAAGAAAATCATCCTCTGAGATGACGCCGAAGACAGTATTTAGAGTGCGGTGCTGTGTTATAGAGACTTGGTGTTCGCCCAAGCTTGACAAAATTAAGTAATTTGGTGCTTCGAACTTTATTTTATGCCTCAACGAACAGGTCCCACTCAAGTAATTATTTTCAATTGCCTGCTCTAGGATCTTAGGGTCAAGGAAAGGCGAAATCTTTGACAAAGGTAAACTGTCATTTGCAATAGGAGCTAGGAGACAACAAGAAAGGTTTCTTTTTCTTTCTTTTGGACAAGTAGGGGGAGCGAGTCGACCCCTTTTGAACGGTCGCTCTGCTCGTGGTTTAGGAGAAAGAGACGCCATAAAAAGGCAAGAACAATTATGCACCTGAGAAGCGCCGCCCACCACCCAGCCCAACATGGGGATAGCCAACGTATTATAACAAAAGGGGCTTGGCTGAGTACGTCGAACTGACAGTGCTGCCCAGGCACTATATTCAAAATGAGGTTATAGAAGAAGGTTTCTATCACCACCCAAGGCTAGCCATTGCCACCAAAGAGGAGGTGAAAGGAAGATACAAAGAGAATAAGGAAAGTGAAAGAAGAAAGAGGATAGCAGAAGAAAAGCAACTCACTGAATTATCCTGAACGAGCCTTAGAAGGACTACCGTCTCTGAGAAGCGGGTGCCGAAGTGGTGTATTTCCTAACCCGGGGGGCCCCGAGGGATCCAACCGTCCCCGGGCTTGGCTCAACCACTAGGATGCCTATTTCTTCGGACACAGGAAGACTACGTACAATCAGGCGTGGGCGGGCGAATCTGCATGGGGCGGGTGATTTGTGGTGGCGCCACTTACCAAACACCTAGATGTGTAGGTGCCACCTGTGGAATCAAACGATGGTATGACGATGAAGCGTCACTATCGTCGTACTTTAGACGTGTTGTAAATTTCGCTGACTGTTACAGTAACCTAAGCTTAATTCTCGTGGGTATATATATTCATGAGAAGAACGTATCATAAACTCCGATTGTAAAAAAAAAAAAATAAAGGCACACAGACAGAGGAGCGCGTAAGTCTCATATAAACCCTGTCAGAAATTTACTTTGGCCACTTTGATCACTATCATTATCATCAACATCGTCATCATCTTAAAAATGGCATATGTGCAGTACTAATGGTGGTTGTCTATTAACAGATAAAGGAACATGTTGGAGATACTTCTAAGCTGAGGATTCGAGGCCTATACATTCGAGACGTTCGCACGTTGCGAAGCAGGAATTGAATGCAAGAGCTGCGTAAGCGTTCATTTTTATAACTCAGGCTCAGTCAATTTTGTTAGTAGCCCAGAGTCGACTTCAAAGCCCCTTGATGTATGGAACTTCATCAAGGCGTCTATCTGCAGATAGACGCCTTGATGAAATGTCGTATTAAGTACAAAACGAGCGTGTTGGTAACAGTAATTAAACATGAAGAAGATACAAAAAAGGAGGACGGACAGCATAGTTTTTTATCCCCCTTTCAATGTATCTTCCGTATGTTTAATTATATAATTTCGTTTCTTTTCCTGCTTGAGAATGTCATACCAGTCAAATATAAAACAATTACGGAGGGACAATAAACGAATACCCTCATGTTCATTAGGTGCATCGTACTTTTTCAAAGACGAGACTAATAGTCTGCCTGTTGTTCCGCTAGTTCATGTTTTAAAGACCGGATAACAAAAATAAACATAAGTTATGCAGAAGCATCGAGTAGAACAATGCTGAACTCTTCATTTAGGCAAGTATATAGAAGGGATTATATCAAACCCCAACCCATCCGGAAAGAGAAAGTAAAAAGTCTTACAATAAAGGCAGATATCATATGTCTTTTCGGCTCGGCAAAACGTTGTTTTTCTTTCTGATGTTTTTTTTTCTTCTCTGATTGAGTCCACAGTGCGTGCAACTTTTATTAGAGATATCTTATATCCGCATAAATCTATTGTTCCCGAAACAGACTACGAGAGAGCTCGCGTTTCCTCGGCCATTGGAGACCAGCGACGGTCCCAAGAATTTCTTTTTTTTGTTTTGTGCACACAGTGCCATTATTTGTCGAAGTAATCTTTGTCGGTAGCGTGCGCAAACATCAATGGGGTTTATGGTATTAATATTTTTGCTTTCCACAATTTTAATATATATTTCTTTATTTATTCAAAAAACCTCAAAGACTTGTTGGCATTACATGATGGGGAATATACAGTCTGATTAACATGGATAAGGAATGACAGTGAGCAGGCAGGCTCCATACAAACAATAATACAAAACTACGTACATCAATATCAACCATATATTTGCATTGCAGGGTATCATGAAGCACATAATGAGGCAAGAAATATAGTAATACACATCCGTTAACATTTCGAGTAATGCAAAATACAGGGTGGTTCAAGGAGACGCCAGGCTCTTTAAATCGACCGCAAAATTCGGTTTCTTAACCAATCGCGACGCGCTACGACTTTGTGCAGCGTTGCCCACAGATGGTGCTTTTTTTTTTTTTTTGTAAAATTTGGAAAGAGCGAATTTACCTGAGGAAAAAGTAAAGAAAGAAAAAGGCTTAGCTCCTATGAAAACGCAGCGACGCCACCGGTCTTCAAACAACCCGGCGCCGTTTCGCACGGAAGACAAGAGATGGCGCAACGAACGCCGCCAACGAACGAGCATACGGCGCCGAGAGCCAGCGTCTTTAGCAGACAATCTTTTCGACTCAAAAGCGGCGCGCGTTCCGCAGGCGGCGACAGTCGCAGAAACAAAAACAGGCGGGGTAACAACAAGGAACTGCAGTTCCTTGTCTGCTAAATACGCCGGCTCTCGGCGTCGTATGCTCGTTCGTTGGCGGCAGTTGGCGTCGCGACCGCTTGCGCCATCTCTTTTCTCCAGTGCAAAACGGCGCCGTGTTGTTTGAAGACCGGTGGCGTCGCTGCGTTTCCATAGGAGCTGAGCCTTTTTCTTTCTTTGCTTTTTCCTCAGGTAAGTACGCTCTTTGAAAATTTTACAAAAAAAAAAAAACACCATCTGTGGGCAACGCTGCACAATGTCGTAGCGCGATAGATTAAGATACCGAATTTTGCGGTGGATTTAAAGATCCTGGCGTCTCCTTGAATCGTCCTGTATATATCTACAGTTCCTAGTTTACAAGAAAAAAACATCGTTACACATTTTTAATTAGCTAAAGTATGTGTGGTTAACTCTGAACGAAAAAGTATTGGATCGGAAACTGAAAAAAAAAACGGCCTCGGAAAGATTATTTCAGAACTTAATGGCACGTGGCAGGGAAGAATTGTTGAATGATAATGATGTCCCAAAGCTGCGTTAAAACTCTTAGTGTTAAAGTTACGTGATTCCTCGTTCAGGGGTTCCAAATGCACGAACTAAGTTCCTCTAGGGCTGTGGCATAATCGGAAATATATTTTTTCCTGAGCTGTGTTTTGAATACATTAATAAGAAATTATTCGTATAAAGAAGGCCTTAGAGACACACGATACAATTAACTAGAATGAAAGGTAGACAAAAAAGGCTCTCGGGGATTATTATTAATATTATTCCCAAAAATAAAATGTATAAAGTATTCACAAATATGTATATGAAAACGAGTTTCCTTAACTGGCTCGTCAAGATCTTTTTTTTTTTTTAATTATTCGAAACGATTGAAAACGATGCCTGGCCATTAACCTCAAAACTCGAAACTTGCAAATTCAGTATTTGTGAAAAAAAAAAAAATTCCAAACGGTCATTTTGAAGCTCCCGCGCGATCCGCGCGAATGCAGTGACGTCAAATATTGAGCCGTCCTGCCAGTCAAGTTTCTCTGACCCCTCCGAACCGCCGCCACCCGAAGTGTCGTGTTCCTGCGAACAATCGGTTTCCTCCGTGCGCGTCGCCTATCGCTGTGGGCAGACGACGCTTCCCTTTGGAGTTTGAAGTTCTTTTAATGCCCTTTGAGCAATCTCAAATTCTCTGAAACGGTGTGAGGTCGAAGAGAGCGCGCAGTGGTTTTTTGTGAGCGACGGGAGAGGCCACACACTTAACTTTTTTACACCCTTTAAGGGTGCTACAGCACCCTTTAGGGGTGCTGCAGGGGGTTTGCACCCTTCACTTAGCCGTCCAGCACCCTTTTGCTTGCAGGGTTAGCACCCCTCACGACGAGCGCGAGGGTGCTTGAACGCGAGCACCCTTCAGATTCATTGTGAGGGGTGCTGAGTGCTGGAAGGGTGTTGGAAGCAGACTTGTACGTAATCCGTTACAAGTAACGAAATTACTTGTAATCCCTTACATTTATCAGTAATTTAGTAACGGAATAATTACATATTTTCAAGAGTAATTTTAAAGTAATTCTCTTACATTTTTGACGTAACGGATTCCTTGTAATCCGTTACATTTTTTTTTCAGGACCTACCCCCCCCCCCTTTTTTCTAAAGAAAACTTTTTTTTTCATTTTGGTGAAGTCGAGCGCAGTGACACTGTCACGCGAATTGACCAGCGCAAAGGGAGGCTTGGCACTCTTCAGTTCCGCAAAGCCCTTTTTTTTTTGCAACACCAAGCCCCTGAACCTTTTCTTTTTTAGTCCCTAACAACAATGTCGAAAAGTCCAAATTAACCTTCCTACAAAAAAAAAAAAAAAAGCGGGGGCGGGGGGCAAGTTATATCCGCTTTTTTAATCCCTTTGTTCTTTCTTTACGATCGAAGACGGGGAGAGGAGAACACCAAGTGATTGTGTGCCTCTTCGAGAAGCTCGAGGCGGTAAGCCCACAGACAAGAATTAACAATGTCCTTCTCGGTTATAGTGACTACGACCATTTTCATAATGGGGAATTGTAGTAGACTGTTCCCGCAGCCCGCTAAGCACCCGGATAGCGCTCCGTAATCCGCCACAAGACCTTCAACTATGCAGAGAAGGCTGGCGGCGCGCATGCGCAGCTGCGGCGTTTTCTTCAGGGATACTGTAGCGGAGGAGAAAAACGGTCTACTACAATTCCCTAATGTCACAACACGAAACAACGCTCCCTCGGCCCTAAAGTCCACTAAAAGAGATGTGATAATATGTGAAGGTGTTACTGTCACAAGCACCCTCGTTCGTTGCTTTAAGGCCCGTTCACACTCTTGCGACCGAGTACGACTGAGAGAGACGGGATCTCCTAAAACTTCTTAAATGTTTTTAGAATGACGGAACACTCTGGCATTGTGGCGCCATCTATGCGGTGACCCTGGAACTGCATTTCACAAGAGCGAAGGTTTTGCGGAATTTCCTAGGTCAAATGTGCGTAATACCCATAGAAAGGTTAGCTTATAACATTGACAAAAGTTTTTCGAGCCAAGAAAAAAAGGATAATGCGCGAGAAATAAAAAAATATGCCGGACCGCCGAGTTTACACTGCTTCCCAATAGATGGCGCCACTGTGTTCTCCGGTTTAAGAAGTTTTAATAAGGAACCCAGGTTTAAGAGGTCGCAAGAGTGTGAACGGGCCTTTATCTTCTTGTCTTATAAAACAGGATGGAGTTTTTGCTTCATCTATCACATTATTTGACCCTGTTTCAAAAGCTACTTGCTTTTTAACTTCCAACTTCTAGGGTTTGCCAACTTTATTTGTGAATTCCAACCAAGTTGTCTGCACCTCAGTCACCCTTTTTGCGAGTCAGCTTTTTGCGAGCACTTGGAAAATGGTAATAGCCTTCCTTTCTTCTTCCTGTTTTGCCCCAGCAGGACGCATCTTATCTCAAGCAGATATTTTTACAAATAACACATAATGGTGGCTGACGTAGACGTGATCTCCTGGGCTTGTGGAGAGAGTGAAACTCGTGAGTGGGGCCATAGCGCGGCTTACTCAGTACTCTGCCCTTCACTGCCGGTGGCATCAGCGGACGTCTATCTGGGGAACACCGGAGTGAACTGCAGTCGGTTCGTGCTCCGCCACCTTCGCGCGTTTGTGAACGGCGCCAAGAAAGGTACACACGGCAAACGTTCGTTTACATTTCCTTGTTTTAACCGACGTTCCAATTAATTGTTGTTATGAGTGTCCTTTCTTCATTACTTATATTTATATACTGGAAACTTTTTTTTACTCACCAACGTCTCAACCGAAGCTCGACCTTTTCAGAACCAGAGGAAGAAGAATATCGAGTAAAACCTTATTTATTATTTAAATGTCACCCTACTGATACAACCATGTTTTGCTAATGTCTGGCAATATATATTGACATAAATCAATTCTTATTCTAGCAGAAGGGTTTGGATTTGGGCTAGTGGGTTGAACATGTTTAGCGGTTAAAAGCGCTAAAAACGACGGACGAGTAGGAGAGACACACACCACAGAGCGCTACTTGCAACTGGTTTATTTTTGGAAAAACCACACGTACCGCGAAACCAACAAGACACACATCCGATTCAGTTCCAACCGTCGCTAATCACATTTCGTACTCTTACACCATGCATGATCGTAAAAACGGTAACTCTGATTCAAACAGGGTTATCGATGGGGCACTTACACACGTGCCCTCGTCACACTCGGAAATAAAAAACGCTTCCGTTATCTTCCTTGTCTTTCTATTTTTGTTTCGTGCCAAGATGACGGTGTTGTCTAAATAGGGTAAACACTCACACCTACTGCAATGTACTGCGAGATTGCCAGAGGGGGCTGACCTCAATGACAGGGCATGTTTCCTCAGTCTTTCGTTCACGCATCGCCCCGACTGCCCCACGTATACCCTCCCACAAGACAGAGGAATTCTGTACACTACCCCCACTCTGCATCCTGCGTATTTTGTTGCGTGTTTTTCTGGCAAATATCCAACCGTGTGTCACCCCGTTCCACCCTCCCACATAGCTTGCTTAATTTCTGTGGAGCTGAAAGGAGAACCGAAATGCCATGCCTTTCCCCCACCTTTTTGATGTTATGGCTAACGTTATGTATATACGGTATCACCACTGGTCTTTTATCTGGCTTGCCCCTTTCTTCCCTCTTCCCTCCTCCACGGAGGACAGTATGTTGGACTTACTGTCCTAGGGCGAAAAAAGGTGTTTTGCCCTATGACTCGAACCACTCCAAGATTATCAAGAGGGGGATCGCCACAACAGCACAGCGTAGCCGAAAGCTTCGGGTTACAATTTGTGAGGAGGCTGGAGGAGGGAGGCTTTCCCTGTGGGTGGTAGAGGGCTTGCTAAAAAAGTTTCGTGGAGGAGGGAAGAGGGAAGAAAGGGGCAAGCCAGATAAAAGACCAGTGGTGATACCGTATATACATAACGTTAGCCATAACATCAAAAAGGTGGGGGAAAGGCATGGCATTTCGGTTCTCCTTTCAGCTCCACAGAAATTAAAGGGATACTACAACGAAATTTTGGCGCCTATTTTATGGTCTATATGTGTTCAAAGGAGCAGTATCACATCGAACACACCAATATCTTGTTAAAAAAGTCACGAAAACGAATTTTAGAACGAATTAAACGATTCCCAAACAGCACCTGGTGTTTGTCGCGAACGCCTCGTTTGGAATGTCCGTCTAGGTACATTGCCGGGAAGTGACCTAGGTCGTCTCACGGGTTGTCTCCTGGAAGAACGGAGCAGCGCCGCTCTGCGGAAGTACGGCTCACTACGCCTCTTCTCTAGTTCTGAACGCAATTATCAAGCCTTCGCTGCCTGCTCTGCCTTCACCCCTTCGCCATTTTCCCGACGATGGCGACGGTGGACTCGTTGCATTGAGTTGTGGTGGCCCGATCGCTTGCGTACCTCGGTCTCTAGAACGCTTAGATCATCCTGTCGCGTTCTAATGCCGAGATGGTGCGGCACTGTGCGGTAGAGGACTGCGGCAACCTCCTGATTCGGTGCGGAAAACCTATTCACCAGTTCCCAAAGGACGAACAACTTCGTGCGCTTTGGATCCGGCTCGCACGACCGTCCTCCCCGGCGTGGCTTCCAACTACGAGTGATCGCTTGTGTTCCTATCACTTTCGTGATGAGGACTACGTGCGAAGCCCCAGGGTGATGGAGTCCTTGGGCTTCCCGGTGAGGAACGTACAACTCAAACCAGGAGTTTTGCCCCGTTTATTTTCAAAGAAGCGGAGATCTGGCGAGCGCAGCGAACCCCTTGACAAGCGACGCAGAGTGGTAAGGGAGCATGTTGTCTGTCGAGTATTTCCGAGTTCTGCAATGAAAGCCGAACCGCATGTAAGCGATTTAGCGAGTGACGAGACGAGCGACGGCGTCGAGAGTCTGCGACGAGCGACGGAGTCGAGAGTCTGCGACGAGCGACGGAGATTTCTCACTGTCGCCAGTCGCATCGCTCGGTTCTTAGATTACTGGAAAGAGTAAAGCTATACGCACTACGTCGTGCACCTTGACTGGAAATGGCCCTACGCACTACGCGAAGCTCGTATCAGCGGCGAGTTTCCAAAGAGGTGGCGTAGCATGATAGTAAGGTGTCTGCTTTATACGCAGCGGTCCGCGGTTCGATCCCCAATGAGGGCGACGTTTCCTTAGTTTTTTTTTTTTTTTTATCACTATTTTTTTTTTGTAGGGCATTTACGATGTTTAAGACATTTCTTTACTACAAATAACACTGAAAAAAAAAAAAAAAAGATAAGGATTGATATTTACGAAATTTTGCAGAACTGAATGGTATGGGACTCGCTTTCCGGAGGTGCAGGAGGGGACAGCGGGGCTTGGGTTGCCGGCTGGACGCCGCGAAGCGGCGTGTACAGGTTAAGTTTTGCAATTAGCAGCCGCACAGTGTCGCCGCGAAGCGATCATCGAATAGAAGACCATGTGTATGTAACAAGCTCAAATACAAGTTCCTGTGCAGTACCAGCTGCTGAACATTATTGGTGGTCAGTCATGCTAATTGGGCCATAACAATGTGGCCACTGAAATAAAATTGCCTATCACGTTTTTTTTCTTGTAACACATTGTGCTTTCCAACTATGTTTTCATTTTAAACGCTCCAGTGCCCCCTAAAATTGGTATCCGTTAGTGGCACAAAAGCTTGCTTTTAATTTATCTTTACCCTGTCGCACTACACCAGGGTGGACCGGTAAAATTAAAATGTATTTTGCATATTTGGAAGTTCAATACAACAGCCTGCTAGAATGGAGGGAAGGAAAAAGTATTTCGCTTGTGCTGCACCAACCACATCTTTCGCAATACCTAATATGAGAAATCAGATTTGCAAATAGAATTATTTGAGAGCTTCATGTTCGATTCATATTCAAATATTTGCACACCGTATAAATTTCTTGTTCTTAGGAGAATAATGACATTTATCAATATTACTAGTGTGGTGAAATGACCACATATCAAGATTTTGATTTTAGAGACAGGATTTTTCATAATGCCTGAAAAAAGCATGACACCAACGCTGTGTTTGTAGCTGTAAACACGAATATTTGGAGTGGAAGCCAGCCGTAACAACTAGAATGACTGCAATAAGCTGCAGGGGTGTAATCAACAAGGGGGGGGGGGGTCTACAGCCCCCCCCCCCCCAAATATTTAGCTGACACTATAATATACACATGCATTTTGAACCCCCTCCCCCTCTCCGCACCCCAAGTCGTGGACATCCCGGCCACCTTGGCCCCGACCCCGAAAAAAAATTCCTGGCTACACCACTGATCAGTTGAATATACATACTCCTCTTGGGTCCGGTTCCCCGCATCCAAAGGGCAGAAGTATTGCATTGTGACATACGCCAGGTCCAGCACTGGCCTGTTCAGGCAGTAGAGCTCGAACCAGGGGTGCTTGGTGATACAGGACACCCCCTGGTCCTGGCAGAGCTCTCTTGCACGGTCAACCTCTCGGCAGCACAGGGACTCGTAGTCCGTCAGCATCGCTCTGCAGCCGTTGCAAGAGCACCTGTTGGGACAAATTTTGCTCAATGAATGAATGCCGGAAATACAAGGGCACTACGAAACTTTACTCGATGTTTTCTAAGGTGTTTGCAACATCTACCTCATCCATAAAACTTTGATAATGGCAGTTTTCGGTGCCGAAAACTGCCATTATTATCGCTCGCGCGTTGGAGCCTGTCGGGCTGAGGCGACCGCACGCCGGCAATCGCCACAGCGTATCTATGTTTTGCAACTGCTAATTCGTAAAGGTAGAGTGCGCATGCATAGCCTTGATCGGCACCAAGAAGATGGAGGCATATCCTGATATCATAGCAACATCCCGCCGTTTCAATACATGCCGCGCCTGCCAATCGCGAAAATATGTACGAAATAAAAATGAAATATTTCTTGATCGCGAATGAAATAGAAAACTTACCAATTCGCGGAGCCCACACGACGGGCTGGTGGTGGCGTGTCCGGCCCGTCCCCGTCGCCTTCAGATGAAGACGACGCAGATGGGTCGTAAATGTACGGCTGTAAGCCGAATCGGCGATCTTTCACCATCGCAGAAGCGATGTCTTCGTCCTCGCTGGTGTCGCTAAGTTTTCTGTTTCCGCGACACGCCATCGCGACACAAAGCACGAACCGACTACCGTGTTTGGCACGGGATTAGTGGGTTCACGGACACTGGGATCACAGGGTGGCCGTGTTTGCCGGGTTGTGACTTGTGAGGCCGTTCAGACCACAGGTTCAGACCGCAGGCAGGTCAAACGTATAGGTTGTAACATAACTTTACTCGTGAACGCCACCAAGTGACGAAATTCATAATCACGTCAGCCTCGCCGCAGCTTTCCTCCAATCGTTGATTGAGACGTCCTACGTCATGACTGCGCCGGATGTGACGTGGCCTCCGCTGGCTGTTCTCCGACTGCTTGCCAGAGTGGGCCGTTTAGAACGAAAAATACAGCCATCTGCTCAAAATACGGACGTGCGGTTGTCATTTTCGAGTATTGTGGATCATAGTCGACCTATTTCTGTACACGGCGGGTAAAATTCAAATTTCGTTGAAGTATCCCTTTAAGCAAGCTATGTGGGAGGGTGGAACGGGGTGACACACGGTTGGATATTTGTCAGAAAAACACGCAACAAAATACGCAGGATGCAGAGTGGGGGTAGTGTACAGAATTCCTCTGTCTTGTGGGAGGGTATACGTGGGGCAGTCGGGGCGATGCGTGAACGAAAGACTGAGGAAACATGCCCTGTCATTGAGGTCAGCCCCCTCTGGCAATCTCGCAGTACATTGCAGTAGGTGTGAGTGTTTACCCTATTTAGACAACACCGTCATCTTGGCACGAAACAAAAATAGAAAGACAAGGAAGATAACGGAAGCGTTTTTTATTTCCGAGTGTGACGAGGGCACGTGTGTAAGTGCCCCATCGATAACCCTGTTTGAATCAGAGTTACCGTTTTTACGATCATGCATGGTGTAAGAGTACGAAATGTGATTAGCGACGGTTGGAACTGAATCGGATGTGTGTCTTGTTGGTTTCGCGGTACGTGTGGTTTTTCCAAAAATAAACCAGTTGCAAGTAGCGCTCTGTGGTGTGTGTCTCTCCTACTCGTCCGTCGTTTTTAGCGCTTTTAACCCCTAAACATCTTATTCTAGTTTTGGCTAGATGTATGATGACTTCCACAGCTTCGCAACTTAGACAATGGAAAATTTTAGTAAATCGGTCCAATGACTCCGATAACAATATCCGATATTTCGCCGCCGTCTTTGCGCATGCATCATATCGTTATCGGGTACCGTTATCGCGGGTGTCGGAGGTATCGGAACGATCTACTAAATCTCTCGATTATCAGGCAACGGCAGCAACGACGAAGTTTTGCTCTACATTCGAGGTAAATAGTACTTCCATTGCTTTGCTGAAAAAGCTCAATGCAGAGCATTAAGCATTCGTGAGGAACAATATGACGTTACCATCCAGTGCCTCAGCTCAAATGGTGGTCAGCGTAGCAGTCGACATATTAAATAAGAAACAACGCGAAATGTCTGACGAGACTTTCGAGAGCCAGATGTTGCTCAAAATACTCAGGGGCATTAAATGGAACGGGTTGCACAATAAGAACTTGAATAAACCTCTTCCCTTTGTTTCTTACTTGATGACAATAATGTTGAAAGTAACGCCACGGAAGTAACGGATTACTTTTTGAGGTAACGGTCAGTTACTTTTATGGGAGGGTAATTGTAATTGTAATAAATTACAATTGAGCCTTGTGTAATTGTAAATGTAATTCCTTACTATTTTTCAGTAACGTGTACAAGTCTGGTTGGAAGGCTGCTCAGTTATTCGGTCAAGGGTGTTCTTTATTTTTAACAGCATAATTTAGAAAAAAAAGGAAGCGATAGATATCTGTATGTCGTCTTCAGTTTATATAACTGCTGCCAGCCTGCCTGTACAAAGTGTCGGCTTGGCTAAGTGCTCATCTGTAACGAGATCATCTGTGTAAATAAGAAAAGTTTTGTTTTACAAAATTTTATTTCGATTGGAATGAATCATTCTTGAGCACCCATTAAAATCAGCATCAGCACCCTTGGATTGGGGTGCATTGCACCGTGCACCCTATACTACTTCACACCCCTATAGGGTGCTTTGGCACAGGGGTGCTCGTTTGCACCCTCAAAGGGTGCTCGTCCTGGGACAAGTGCTTTACACCCCTAAGGGGTGTAAAAAAGTTTAGTGTGCACGTTGCGCCGGTTCTGCGTTATAGGCCGCCCCGGCGGAGTCACAACCGAAACTGCGATACACAGACACCGTACTTAGTTGTTTTGACTGCTGGACGATTTCCTTCTCGAAGTCTGAGAGGTCGTCGGGCACCTAAAGAAGACCACTTCGTCCGATTCCCCGATTCACCGATCATCCCCTGCTATATGCTTCGAGCGCCGCCATGCTTTCCAAGATATGATAAAAATCCAGTTGGCGGCATCACACCGGACTCCGATTTTCGGTATTTCAAAAAGAAGGGCAGTAGTGCGCTCGCAATTGTGTTTAAAAAAAATAAAATACTTTACGAATGCCATTATTAAATGTAATCAAAATGTCGTTTAAAATGCTTCTCAATTTCATAATGTTTGACGTCACATAGCAATTGAAGCGAGAAGTGAGAAGCGGCAGAGAAAAATAACAAAAATTAAAAAACGCGCGCGCGCGTGGTGATTCATTTTTTTTTTTTTGCGTTCTGGTTTTTTTTTTTGTTTTTTTTTGCTTCTCTATGACTAAGACACCTGCCGTTTAAGACAACAAAAATCGTTCAGCCTTTTCACTCTCGTGAAGAAGGAAGACCAGCGGAGCAGTACTCGATACACTGTGTGCTTTTTCTTCCTCGTCGTCTTTTTTTCGCGCCCCTTTTTCCTACGACGATTTCCTACAAACGCGCCTAACTATCCATTCTTCTATCAAAGCTGAAAAGGTTGCCGCCATCAACGAGCGACGCCGGAAACCATACTGGTTGTGTGCTTGCCGCCGTCGCTTATAGATGGCGTTAGCTGTCCAGGTAGGTTTGTGTCGACATACAAGGATACACTATCCTGGGGAACATAGCCCTTAACAGCTCCGCTATAAAATACGACCTTCGGAGTCTCAGTTCCCTGTTAATCCGCTCTTGATTAGTCTTACTTCTTGGGCGAATAGGTCAGGCATCAAATCTTTACAACATTACCGTAGGAACACCTGAACTGACAATGTTAATTATTTCACTATTTTTGTCCCCCTAAATTTATATTCCGATTGATTCACGTTTCCGTGTGTGAGGAAACACAACATCATCATTATCGAATACAAATTTCTCAAACTCTGCATCGCTCGGATTAAATTTATATTATAGCGGTAAACCTTTAATGTGAATGCAGATTTATTCTCTGTTCGCGCTCAGTTGTTCCTGGGGCTATGACGACATCTAGTTCTTAAAATGTTGTTAAATCAAGTTCTTTCGAAAGGACCGCTCTGATTTAGTTCGACTACTGCTCACACTCGCCAGGGAGTAAAACTATCTCAATTTTGTTCCTAAACTTCTCAACCCAAACGACAATTTTAAATACGAAAACTGGCAACTTACGTTTAGCTTGTTTTTGTTTGACGTACGATTTCAACGTAATCGATAAAGCTTCATTCTAAAAAAAAAAAAAAACTATTATTTTCTTTTATTGCAACACACAAAGACAGTCAGTCACGGCAAACAACAGAATTATCCCAGCGAACCACGAATCTCGGAATACGATTCCACCTGAATGAAATGCGATGTGCGCAGATACAGTGAGAAAGGGAAACGTCACGCTTATTCCTTTGCACCTCGCATTATGTTTCCCTATAATAGTATTCTGAGCTTCGTCATTCATTAGAATACTTTTATTGATGACCACGATTGAGTGTATCTTTGTGTTGCAAAAACGTGGGCTCAGATGATTGTTTCTAGAGTTTAGTACATTTTATTACTCAGAACAATAGCTAATAACAGCTCGTAAAGTGCCAGTTATAAAAACAACATGAAAAACTAAGGTAATCTGACGAGGAAATGCTCAGACGTCTCTATGTTTTAAGTAGATATACAATGCAAAACCGTGTTACACAAAGAAGCGTTTAATTAGTTCAGGTAAAACGAATTATAATAGCAAGGCCTCAGTCAGGGGGCATAGTGCACAACCCTGACGACCTGTCGAGAATGCAATTCAATTTTTGAGATTATGCATATCTTTAATATGTACAATGTTTCCTCATTTCCTTTATGTGGGAAAAAAATTTAACAAATGGTGCGCATTGAAGGAAGAGAATCTAAACGGTGGCTGTCGTTGTTAGTCATCTTCGATAAGAACAAGGAGAACATGTGGACAAAAGGGATAAGGGAAACATATGCCAAAAGCATGGATCCTGTTCACGCTATCGGTCAAGATTTAATATTTCTAAAGTTGGCTCGGAAAGAATGGCTCAACCCTCCTAATTTATGAGCCAGGCGCAGTTAGTGTTGTATATATAAGGACAACAATATTCACATAAATATGAAACTCGCCCATCAACACTCATGGACACGGCAACCCCGCCGAGGTAGCGTCGCTTAACATGCATCCCATCATGTTTACGCAGATCATCCTTGGCTGCTTGCTGAAGCTACCGTCAGAACTGGTGGCAACTTCGGCTGGAGAATTCCGCGCTGGCTGCAATCAGCTACCGTGCGTCGAGACAGCTGCATTTCCGATTGCACGGGTATACGAACTACTACGGCGCAACGCTCACGCGCATGACGACATCAACTGATCACCACGGTTCCACTGGACATAAAAGCAGGATGACTGCGGCTCCTACCTTCAGTGGACATGGCAACCCCGCCGTGGCAGCATCGCTTAACATGCATCCCATCATGTTAACGCAGATCCTTTTTGGCTGCTAGCTGAAGGTACCGTCACTATCGGTGGCAACTTCGGCTGGAGAACTCCGCGCTGGCTGCAATCAGCTACCGTGCGTCGAGACAGCGGCGTCACCGATTACACGGGTCCACGTGGCGAACTACTACGGAACAACGCTCACGCGCATGACGACATCAACTGATCACCTCGGTTCCACTGGGCTTAAAAACTGGATTACTGCGGCTCCTACCTTCAGAGGGCACGGCAGCGCCGCCGTGGCAGCGTCGCTCAACATGCATCCCATCATGTTTACGCAGATCGGTGACTGTAAATACGGTTTTCGTAGTAACTGCCTAGGCTTACTTGTGTTGCCGTGTCCACGGGTCTTGTTACGGTGTGCGAATGACTGTTAGTTAATAGCAGGTATGTTACTGACGCTCTCGGGTGACGTGGAAGCAAATCCTAGGCCTGTAACTGACGCCATTTTTACAGAAATGCTCCAAACACAAAAAGATAACCTAAAAATAATTTACGAAATCCAAGAGGAACAAACTATCTCGGAAGCTGATCTACAAAAGTTACAAAATAGGCTGGACTCTATTGAGGAAAAACTTGAGATTGTCGATGAAACTAGCAACAGGATTGTCAAAGTAGAGAGCGCAGTTTCCAGTCACGATCTTGAATTGTACTCGCTCTACAGACAAGTTGATATTCTTGAAAATCAATCGCGTAGAAACAACTTGATTGTTAGAGGATTCAAAGAAGAAACTCTTGAAACTAAGCAGGTTCTACTGAGGCTTGTAAATCATGAAGTATTCGACGGTCTACTGAAAGTGAAAATCGACTCCATCAAACGAATTCACAGAATCGAAAAACACACACCTGGTATAGTTCGACCAATTATATTAAAATTTGCTGACTTCCGTGATAAAATGAAAGTTCTTAATAGTTGTTCTAAGCTCAAGGGCACCAACATTAGCATTAATGAAAGCTACTCGAAAAGAGTTGTGGAGATCCGGAAAAAACTTATGGAACTCTACCGCTGATGAATGAAAGGAGGGAGCAAAAGTAAAGTTAATGTTCGATAAAATAAAGATCAACAATGCCCGCTACGCTTGGAACGAAGTTGCTAATAAAAGACACAGGTGTTTCACTTTACCGAACACACAAGATCAATGGCACAATAAAAAGAGCTTCAAATTAATTAACATTAATGCCCGGAGCATCTTAAACAAGATTGACCATATTGAAAGCATTGTTCTAGAACACGAACCAGACATTATGGTAACTACTGAGACGTGGCTTCAGAAAGACATTTTGGATAGTGAAGTTACACTAGAAAACTACAGAATGGCGAGAAAAGACAGAGGAGCACGTTGTGGAGCCGTTGCAATTCTAATTAAAAATAATATTACATTTAGAGTTTTGGAGGACGCTAAAGTCATTGAGTCGGTATGGATCCAGATAAAACTTAACGACCCTGCCGTTGTCTCAGGTGGAGTATACAGGCCACCTAATGCTCCAGTCGACTTCTTATTCAAACTACGCGATTGCATGGACTCTGGAATACGGTCTCATTGTATTTTGTTAGTGGGGGACTTCAACGTACCAGGAATAAATTGGAATAAACTTTCAGCCGGAACCGCGGAAGTGGCTAGTTGTGACCAACTACTGGAACTTACTTTCTGTTATAACTTAACGCAAGTCGTCACTGGGGAGACACGAGTGTTTTCCACGACCTCGTCCCTACTCGACCTAATCTTTGTTTCCGCCAACCTAAACGCTGCTCGTTTAAACTGCGAACTTTATGAGGGAATATTAGATCACAAAATGATAGTAATGATATTAACCGCAAATCTCGCCACACTCGACTGTCCATCGCGTAAGACGTTCCTTAGTTTTGGAGCCGCCCACGATGCTAGTATTTTAGACTGCCTCGAAAAGTCGTTAGACGAATTTCAATTACTCCACCAGACATCTGTCGCTACAGACGTTTTTCGGGACTACTTTGTTGAAGTCGTTAAACACTGCATTAATCAGTTTGTGCCTACTCATACAAAAACGACAAGACAAAAAAAGTCCTTGGATCACTAGAGATATTATTCAAAAAGAGAGAAGAATGAAGCGTTATCGGAAAACCCTTAAAGGTAATTCAAATATCGATAAAAGGGTGCAACTTCACACCATGAGTCGTGATTTGAAAATACTTGTGAAAGACTCGAAGAGCAAATTTTATAACGCAACACTGAAAAAGTTCCTTACTGATGACCCTGCGAAATTTTGGCGTTATGTTAATCCCCGTGCCAGATCAGGAAGCGACTCCGGCAACAGTCAAGAACGGGTTGAGATTTTAATTCCTTCTTTTCTTCAGTTTTTACGCGAGATAACAAACTTTTGCCGGGATTTAAAGATTTCACTGAGTATCCTTAAATTGGAGATAATGAAACACTCGAAGGAGTTTTAAATTTATTACTTAATATAGACGCTAAGAAAAGTTCCGGTCCCGACGGAATTCGAAATGCGTTCTTAAATAGGTACGGTGAAGGGGTTGCTAAGGATATTACTTTAATTTATCAGTTATACATAAATGAAGGTCACGTGCCTAATGTCTGGAAGACTGCCAGAATTATGCCCATTCATATAGGCGGTTCGGAGAGTTGTGTAGAAGATTTCCGCCCCATATCTCTTATTAGTGCATGCCCTAAACTCCTCGAACACATCATGTCTAAACATATGTTGACTTTTCTAAATGACCATAATATACTGTATGAATATCAACACGGTTTCCGCAAAGGTCTGTCTACGACCACACAACTTGTTGAGACCGTGCATGATCTTGGCAATCTATTAACAACCGAAGTCAAACTGATGTAATATTCTTGGACTTTGCAAAAGCATTTGACAAAGTATCTCATCCTAAATTGTTGCTTAAAATTGATACCATATTTAAGAACTTCATAATTACAAATTGGTTTTCTTCCTATCTTTCTTCGAGAGTTCAGTTTGTCGAGTTTGGAGAATATAAGTCTAGCTTTGCACCTGTCCTTTTGAGTTCCACAGGGTAGTGTACTGGGACCACTATTATTTTTAATATTTATAGATGACCTCCGCTTTGGGATTTTTGTTCCAAAGAAGTTGTTTGCAGACGACTGTCTATTGCATAATAAGATCGAAACCCAACAAGATCAAATAAAACTAAACAATAACCTCAGCAAAATTAAACAATGGTGCGATGAGTGGCAGGTGGTGTAAAATCCTTCGAAAACGCTATTAATGACAGTAACACAAAAAAAAAATTAAGTTGTGATTATCTTTTAGACGGCATTAAACTCCTCCATGTGGATGAACACAAATACTTAGGATTAGCATTCACAAGTGACCTACGATGGAACACTCACATTGAAACAGTCTCCTCAAAAGCTAACAAGGCACTCTGGTACCTTAGAAGAAACATAGCTAGCGCCACACCAGAAATAAAAAAAAAAAATATCGGGTATAAAACATTGGTGAGACCAGTTCTCGAATATGCGAAAATTGTTTGGGACCCATGTACAAAAAACCAATATTGCTACACTCGAAAGGTTTCAGCGGCTTGCAGCCAGATTCATCTTTACTGAATATAACCGCACAGATTCTCCCACTGATCTATGTTGTCGTGCCGAGCTCCGAGTTCTTGAATTAAGGACAAAGTGTGAACGCATAATGTTTTTGTTCTTAATTTTTCATGATTTAAGTTGTATAAAAAATCTAATTGCATGGACACACGCATTGGTGAATCCGCAAGGCACCGTCATTCTATGTATGTACATAAGAGAGCCGTCTGTTAGAAACGATTGCTTCAAGTATAATTTCTTTCCTAGAGCGATTATGGAGTGGAATGCTTTGCCAACTGGCACTGTCACCCTAACCTCAGTTAGTGAGTTTGTTAAAAACGTCGAGAGAATAGTACTTTGTCCCACGTCGTAAGTGTTGAATAATCACGATGCTAATCTGGTGTTCTACTGCCACCCTCAGAGTCGATTCCCATCGTCTTTTGACTTGTTATGTTGGCGTTAATCTGTATAAGTCCTTGAGCGCTTCGAATGCTTTGTCATTGCCTGTCTTGTCAGCAAGTGATATATTAGCAGCATCTCTTTTTTTTTTCTCGTGCATTTTGTCGCAGCATGTACTAGTATTCTCTGCCGACGTTCTTATTTTTTTTCTTTATTGTGCATTGTTGGGTGCATGTATGTGAATTACTGTATTGTATTACCCACTCCTGTAAAAGCCCTGTCTAGGGCTGACAGCATCAATAAATAAAAAAAGATACACTGCTCTTGAATTGGCTGTTTTCTGATAATTGACATTTGCTTCTGAGAAGCCGAACTCGTTCTGTGCTAAAGAACATCTGTTTGAATTTTAAGTACTTATAAAAACGCATCGTAGCCCCTAAAGAGCGTTTCTATTGGGCCCTAGAATTAGAATATATTTTCTTTTATCTTTGTTCACTGAACTCGTATTTTGAGTTCGCACAATTTTATTGGAGCATTTTTATTGTTCATTTTTTATGTATTTCTTATATATAAAAAAAAAAGAGCAAATAAAAATTTGTAGAACTGTTAATAAAAATTATCTAGAAAATATAGGATAAAACTACGGAACAATAAAAACAATTTATATACGCATATATTGCACAATAAAATTTGAGTAACCAACTGTTTTAGTGCATAAACATTCCAACCAAATGTTTAGATGAAATTTGCTCAACTTTACCGAGCACAAAAAAGTGTTTCAGCTTTTTTTTTATTTTTTGCATAAACATTTGCCCGATGATAAAATTCGAAAAACGACCTCGTTGTGACTTTGAAAAGATTTGGCTAATAAAATAGAAATGTCGTGCAATTGTGGCATTTTTACAACGTTTATTTTATTCAGTAGGGTTTCCTAATTTACCTGGAAGTTTTCTTGCCGCAGTTGCACGCCGTTTTGAGACGTCTATGAAGAACCCTTATCAATAGCAACGGGCAGAATTGTATAGACACTTTTCATGGCAAACTCCACCAGGCGGTGCTCCAAGCTTTGACGTCCCAGAGAACTTCCGGTTCATAAAAAAAGAATGGACAAAGCCCACCCTAACACCGCTGCTTGAAACGTCAGTGAAGCTTTAAGGAACCAAGTCTCCAGGTGAACGGCAAAAGAACAAAGGAGCGCGAGATCTGGTAAATTTGTTTAAATAAGTATTCTTGTAAATTAACATGCCTTTTCGAAGACGTTAACTTGTCCAGCCCAGGGCCCTCGTTAAATATCCAACTTTAATGTACGCGTAGCATTTATGCTTTTTTTGCACTGGTGACATAAGCAAGCTCGTCAGGCTAGCAAAAGACGGAGCGACTGGACGTCGCTTGGGACGCAGGAGGCAGTTCATGTTTGTCAACACGGAAAAGGTCTATTGAAGCTACTTTTCCGCTTGCTTCCCGTTTTCTACGTGTAAAGAGTGATACACCCACGGAAAAAAAACAAAGCGAGTGCAGCACGAATTTCGGAACAATAAATAACTTTACACAGTTTTTAGAGCGCAGCTCTTAGGCGCCCGTTTCTGGCTTGAGCGGCGTCGGCGTCGCCGTCGGCGTAACCAAGGTCACCCCAAGGTCACGTGACCCCCAGGACGCGTGATTCCCCAAGGTCACGTGATCCCTCTCAAGGTCACGTGACCCCTCCCAATGTCACCCCAAGGTCACGTGACCTAGGGGTGACAAGAACTTGTGACATAAACAAAATAGAGAAAGGCTAGCGTCGCAGGCGTCGATGTCGGTGAAACAGCAGGATCGAGCGCTGAGACGTGACTGCCCTTACGAAAATGGCAGATCTGGACTTATATACAAAAAATAAATATAAGGTTATATAAAAAATTGGGCATATCTGGGCTTAACAAGCACGTCAGTTCTTATAAGGCTTATCTAGCCAGATCTGCCCCATTTTTTTATACATCTATATCTGGGTCTGCCATATATACATATCTGCCTCCCATATCAGGCGAGATATGTCCCAATCGAATACGGCAACCACTATATACAGGTTTTCTTTTTTTATTCTTGCAGATTTGTTTTTCAAAAAGCCATGAAAGCTACACTTATGCGGTTTGTGCGAGTGAGTTATACGCCCCGGGGGGACATTATGTGGGTGGCTAATCTTTGCGATAAAACGGCTAATTATCTGAACTTCACTACTTAACTTTTAAGTTAGTGACAATAGACATATGATTCCAATTAGAAACTTGCTGAGCGTCGTCCAAAACCTCCAATTCAGTAATTTTCAGAAAGACTTTCAGCACGTGAGAAGCGTAGTAGTGCACTAAAGTTACCACTCGCGGATCAGGCACAAGGCTAGCAGTTTCGGTAAGGCGCCCACGCAATTTATCCGTCCCGTATCTAGCCCCAGCCTTGTACCTGCTTCATGATGGGTAACTTCAGCACACTACTGCGCTTCACACGGGCTCAGTCTTTATAAAAAATGACTGATCTAGGGGTTTTGGACGACGCTCAGCAAGTTTCTAATTGAAACCATAGGTCAATCTTCACTAATTAAAAGTTAATTAGTCTGCTGAAGTTGTTATTGTCCCACTGGGCATATTGTCACCCTGGGCGTATAACTCATTCGCACAAACCGCGTAAGTGTAGCCTTCACGGCTACTTTTAAAACAAATCTGCAAGAATAAAAAATGACACCGGGTATATTGTTGTTTTCTACAAATAACTACCAAAAGTGACTTCTCATTTGTGTAAGAAAAATACCAACTGGATATTGAGCATGTACTAACTTTAATTAATTTTTACATGAGCTGCGCTTTACGTCAGTCCTGATTTCGCTCAACTTAATTTCCAGGGAAAGCAGGATTATCGACATTCGCTTAACACATGTTGATGAAACGTTAATGTCGACGAAACGTGTATCCACGAGAAGGTGGCCGTGGGACGTGCTATCACGAAACGTAGGGAGAATAAAAAAAATCAGTATTCCACCTGCAGTTGTGACATGATTTGACTATTTCGGAGATATTTTTCTCCCGGCTGCCAGGAGATAGACACGGCATAATTCTAGAGGTAATCTGGAAGAATCCCTCTAGGAAAACGATCCATTGTCGCGAAGTAGATTGCAGACTTGCAGCGCACTTACGTTGACGAGACGGGACTTGAAAGTTGTAATCCGAGATACGTGTCGACACGGCCACGGCATAACACAGAAACGAGAAGGAAGGTGTTTGTGAAGATTCAACACGATGTACCACAACTGTCATTTTGATAACCGAACACTAAACGCATCACAAAAAATCTTGGGCTTCTTTGAAGAAATCGCTTGCCGAAGCAAAAATCCACAGCAGTCACGCAGGGCCAACACACGCCAAACTAGATCCGGCCGAGATTACCAACAACTCATGCGTCATTCATCGAACCACTTTACCACGACCTTCTACCCCGCTTTCAGCTTAGGGAGAGAGACAAAAGGAGAGAAGGAGAGGTCAAAAGGGAAGTGAACACACACAAAAGGCTTATCTTATGGGGCATCAACGCGTCCACAACGAGCGGATTTGTCACTTGTACCCAAGGTTGATAGTGCAGTGAATGCTATGTGTGGCCTTGGGCTACAGGCAGGTGCCGTGTTCTGCTTTATCACCAGCTTCAAGACTGTAGTCACGTGACCCTAGCCGGATATACGATTGTTCTAAAACATGCATAGCGTCTACCCTGCTGTCAATACCGAGTGAACATGCATCTCTATGAAGTCCTGCTTTTGAACTTCCAAAGAAACTGTCCAGCTCGAAAGTGACCCCAAACGATACGACTTAAACCCACATTGTAATTTTAAATAAAAAAATTAGCGCGTCTTTTTTCTTTTGCGCACGATGTCCACAACTAAATAGATAAGTTAATATGTATATATATATTTTTAGCAATGACTTTAAAATTATGTGTACGCTGCTAGGTTCGCGTTTTTAAATTTCAAATTTTTTTACGAAAGAGTTACACATAAAAGACACCACGGACAGCACATCTTCCCGCTTTCAAAACACGATGAATCGCAGCATTCGCAAACGGAAGGTTGCGGTGCTGCATGAATGGATTTTGAAAGATGCTGCGTAGGGTGCGTACTCCTGGCGCAACCGCTTCGGAGCCGTTCGAAGGGAAAAGGATTCAGGACGACGAAGTAGCGTCTTGCATCTTCAGTAAGCTAACGGTTCGTGTTTCCCCGCTCAATTTAGCTGGGAAACATGAACAAAATTAGTTTCACTGCTAGATTTAGCGGGGAAATTGATGTCACGTGACACACATGCCAATTCGAGTTCTCGGCTTCGCAACGGCTTCGCAGCCGTTCGAAGGGAAAGGATTAAGGACGACGAAGTAGCGTCTTGCATCTTCAGTAAGCTAACGGTTCGTGTTTCCCCGCTCAATTTAGCTGGGAAACATGAACAACATTAGTTTCACTGCTAGATTTAGCGGGGAAATTGATTTCACG
This sequence comes from Ixodes scapularis, assembly GCF_016920785.2. Classification (NCBI taxonomy): domain Eukaryota; kingdom Metazoa; phylum Arthropoda; class Arachnida; order Ixodida; family Ixodidae; genus Ixodes; species Ixodes scapularis. The sequence continues at coordinate 98,922,968 of NW_024609857.1, forward strand.
TGACACACATGCCAATTCGAGTTCTCGGCTTCGCAACGGCTTCGCAGCCGTTCGAAGGGAAAAGGATTCAGGGCGACGAAGTAGCGTCTTGCATCTTCAGTAAGCTAGCGCTTCGTGTTTCCCCGCTCAATTTAGCTGGGAAACATAAACAAAATTAGTTTCACTGCTAGATTTAGCGGCGAAATTGATGTCACGTGACACATATGCCAATTCGAGTTCTCGGCTTCGCAACCGCTTCGCAGCCGTTCGAAGGGAAAAGGATTCAGGACGACGAAGTAGCGTCTTGCATCTGCAGTAAGCTAACGGTTCGTCTTTCCCCGCTCAATTTAGCTGGGAAACATGAATTAGTTTTACTGCTAGATTTAGCGGGGAAATTGACGTCATGTGACACACATGCCAATTCGAGTTCTCAGCTTCGCAACGACTTCGCAGCCGTTCGAAGAGAAAAGGATTCAGGACGACGAAGTAGTGTCTTGCATCTTCAGTAAGCTAACGGTTCGTGTTTCCCCGCTCAATTTAGCTGGGAAACATGAACAACATTAGTTTCACTGCTAGATTTAGCGGGGAAATTGATTTCACGTGACACACATGCCAATTCGAGTTCTCGGCTTCGCAACGGCTTCGCAGCCGTTCGAAGGGAAAAGGATTCAGGGCGACGAAGTAGCGTCTTGCATCTTCAGTAAGCTAGCGCTTCGTGTTTCCCCGCTCAACTTAGCTAAAAAACATAAACAAAATTAGTTTCACTGCTAGATTTAGCGGCGAAATTGATGTCACGTGACACATCTGCCAATTCGAGTTCTCGGCTTCGCAACCGCTTCGCAGCCGTTCGAAGGGAAAAGGATTCAGGACGACGAAGTAGCGTCTTGCATCTGCAGTAAGCTAACGGTTCGTCTTTCCCCGCTCAATTTAGCTGGGAAACATGAATTAGTTTTACTGCTAGATTTAGCGGGGAAATTGACGTCATGTGACACACATGCCAATTCGAGTTCTCAGCTTCGCAACGACTTCGCAGCCGTTCGAAGAGAAAAGGATTCAGGACGACGAAGTAGTGTCTTGCATCTTCAGTAAGCTAGCGCTTCGTGTTTCCCCGCTCAATTTAGCTGGGAAACATAAACAAAATTAGTTTCACTGCTAGATTTAGCGGCGAAATTGATGTCACGTGACACATATGCCAATTCGAGTTCTCGGCTTCGCAACCGCTTCGCAGCCGTTCGAAGGGAAAAGGATTCAGGACGACGACGTAGCGTCTTGCATCTGCAGTAAGCTAACGGTTCGTCTTTCCCCGCTCAATTTAGCTGGGAAACATGAATTAGTTTTACTGCTAGATTTAGCGGGGAAATTGACGTCATGTGACACACACGCCAATTCGAGTTCTCAGCTTCGCAACGACTTCGCAGCCGTTCGAAGAGAAAAGGATTCAGGACGACGAAGTAGTGTCTTGCATCTTCAGTAAGCTAACGGTTCGTGTTTCCCCGCTCAATTTAGCTGGGAAACATGAACAAAATTGGTTTCACTGCTAGATTTAGCGGGAAAATTGACGTCACGTGACGCACATGCCAATTCAAGTTCTCGCTAAATTTAGAAGGGCGGTTAAACCGATTGCGGCGCCGACACTGCTTAACTCGGAAACGGGCGCCTAAGAGCTGCGACCTAAAATTCATTATTTGATTAACATCGCTTTCCGATTTTATGCACTTCGTCATACTGTCACACGTCAAACGTACAACCAAATTTCATTTATCATTCAATCTTCAAAAAGCGCGATTGATTAATTAATCCAAAAACCTGGAATAACTTCACTCTATGGATGTTAACAATAGTTAACTAATTACATGAGACTCATGCAATATAGGTCAATCAACTATTGTCTTGGCGAGTACATATGACTTATTGCTTGCACGACCGAAACGGGCCCATATATCATTATCAGGGCCTATATTTGCACGCGTATATGGCAATATAGGGCCGTATTTACGCACTTATATGGCCACATATGGCAGTATTTAAACACTTATATGGCGGAATATGGGCGTTTTTGCTTCCATATATGGCGGAATATGGCCATATTTGACTGTTGATATTATCATATATGGCCGTGCATAATATATATCAGGGCCATATCTGACATTTTCATACGGGTGACTCCGGACCTCCACGCCAACCACCTTTTGTACCGTCGTGGGTTTCTGGAACATTCGGCGTAGAACGTTCGACGCGTAAAGCATTCGTAACCTGATCACACACGACAAGGTTCTCGAACTCACGAGAATGTCAAATCGAAAGAATGAACAAAAGAAGAGTCCGCTCTCTCGAATTGAATGGAGGCTCCGCACGAAAGCCAAGCGCGACAACCATTTGACCACGCGCTCGCTCGGCAACGCGAGTGGGAATATCACTGATACATGTTACAAAACATTTTTGGGACAGAAATGAAGAGGTTGCTTTAGCTATAGTGGCATCGCTGAATATCACAATCTATAATCCCTATATGTGGAGTTCACTATAAACAAACTTGGGATACGGATATGAGTGAATGGATAACAAAGTGAGCCCACATAATAGCCACGGCAGTGGTCGCACCTTCTTCAAGTAGGTTGCGTTCAGAAAGGTGCTCAATGTTGCGGGACGCTGTGTTGGGATTTTGAGAGGCCATCCATCTTTTAGTTCGTTTCCCGTCACGTTCTCTGCTTATCAATATTCGCTTACAGACAGTGTTCGCGAGAGCAATAAGTGACGGTCTGACGGCAAAAGGAAAATAAACAAAAGAAAACCTCCACGTTTTGCAGTAGCGGGGTTAAACATAGAAGAAACAACTTTTATTTGTTATTTTCTTGACACTGAAGTCTGCATTGTTGTCGTAGGTCGTTTCCCGACCTGCGTTACGGCTCAGTATGGTAATTTTTACTTCAGTAAAACCAACCCTTTTGTCTGAGAATTCTTTTGTGGGAAACTCTAGGAAACAAAAGGCGGTTTTGGGAAGGGGAGAGGAAAACCTTCATTGGTGCGAACATTGGGCTGAAATATGAGTCACAATTGGCAGAAAAGCGACGTTTTTTTTACGAGCTTAATTAAAGTCACCGTAGTTAATCCGAGTTAACAACAGGATTAGGTTGGTCGAAAGAATGTTCACGTTTGCACGCGCCACGCCCACGCCACTTCATACCGAAAAACTCAAAAATGGCGGAATGAAAAAAAAGGAATTTCAGAAAACGAGTACAAGATAATCAGAATTATAATTAAAATAGAGTATCAAATGCTCTCGACCAAAAATATTTCCAAGATACCAAGATACTTCAAACATTATTTGACATACAGTATCTTGAGTAGAGCATTTGAAATAGGCACAAGTCTGGTTTAAAGTGCGTTTAATCCATTTCGCCCACGCTGTAGATTTCACTCTTCTATATGTCCATGGCAGTTGAATTCTTGTAAAGGAGGGGGGTTGAATAAGTCGTTACTCGCAGAATAACCAGCCTAACGTTGACCCCATGATTCAGCTTTGTTTGTGACAAAGAGCCTACAGGTTAGATCAAATTTTCGATAAAAATACTGGTTGGCTTTATATTCCTTAGTTTTATCGCACCATACTTCCTTTGACTACTCAAAAAATATCACACTTTGTACCATATTATTTGTTGATAGCTTCGTGAGGGCTGACGCCCGCGTTTTATCATATCATTGTTTTGTAAGGCGAAAATCAAAGCTCGAATAAAAATTTTAACAAAAGCTGGAGAGTATCTGATGATTAGTCTTGTAGCATTGTACTCGACGCTCAAGATTTCATATGGAGTCAGACATTCCGTCGTCATCTTAGTTTAGAGAAACCGTTCTATTGTTCGATAGGAGGAGATTCAGCGACTTCGGGACAATGTGGCAGAAGCGAAGGGTGGCCCTATGACGATACGGTCTTTGCTCATTTCCTGCGTGGTCAACGTCATGGGTGACGTGTTGCTGGTGGCCGTTACGAGTTCAACGACCCAAAGCTAGCAGAGCAGGAGCAACACTTGGATACTTTCGTTAAGCTGATCTCTGGCGTCACCCCTGTGAACCCGCTACCTAAATGTCTCAATTGGATATCGGCGTATATCCCCGTTCTTGGAGGCAACAAAGGCCTGGAATTGGCACGAGATCTCACCAATTTCTTTAGGTACAGGTCACTTAGAGAGTTGGACGAGCGTCTTGAAGATTATCATAATATAATGAAATCTAAACAAAAAGGGAAAACCTGCACATGTCTCTCGTTGTTCCTCTCTTTTGTTTGGCGTTTAATATATTAAAATTACTTAAGTTTTTGAAATGTTCTAAGCCAAAGACGCGGTGACAAATTTCAAGCATCTTTTTAATATAGTTTTGCGGAAGTCGAGAATTAAAAGAGCTCGTGCGAAAACGCAACATGCATTTCTTCCCTCAACGGTGATGTCTCCATTATAAATAGAGAGCAGTTCTTACATCTGAGTCATTCCATGCCTAACAAGACGCGGTAATTTTTGATGTCTGGGATATGCAAGAAACAAATATTTTAAATAACGAAGCCTTTGAACTCCAAGAAAACTTTTTTTTTTTGTAACAAAATTAATTTTGATTCTGTTAATATTGTTACTAATGACAAATGATGAAGCTTCGAACAACTGAAGAAACTAAACGTTTAATGGGGCGAACTTGGGCCCAAAACAAAATAGAGAAAGACTAGCATCACAGGCGTCGGTGTCGGCGAAACAGCAGGATCGAGCGCTGGGGCGAGCTGACCCCGGCTCGCCACGCGGAGCACCTTTTGTACCGTCGTGGGTTTCCGGAACATTTGGCCTAGAATAATGTCCGTCGCGTAGAACATTCCAACCTCGAATCAGCAACACATTTCTTGAATTTACAGAAACATTACATTACAGAGTCAACAAAAATGTGTACCCGCGACCAGGCATCGAACCTTGGCTTTTTGCGTGGAATGCAAGCGCAATAACTGTTAGGTCACTTGCGTGCTCCCTACTCAATCAGCTGCACGCGCAGCATTACTCCCGCCTTTAAAAAACGCATCGTCCCGATGCAGCACAAAACGAAACCACAAATCGACAGCAAAAGGACCGCAGATTCGCGAGCCACACTCTAAAAAAAACGGGTATCACCTTACACCCTTTTGTCCCATATAATACACCCCAAAACTTCATTTTGACGTACAGCGCCCTATAGTCGAAGAGACGGTACCAAATTTTACCAGGGGCTTGATAACGGTGCGATATTACTTATTAAATTGCTAAAGTACGTATCAAAGACCAAAGAAAGAAAACACGGAGCTTTTGCAGTGCGGCCAAGAAAACTGCGATAATCTTTTTTGTGGTCAATATTACGCATATCAGCTATCTTAATAAGTTGTACCACACGGCTATCAAGCCCCTCGTAAACTTTGGGGCCACCTCTTCGATTATGGGGCGCTGTACGTCGAATTGAAGTTTTGGGGTGTATTATATGGGACAAGGGGTGTAATAATACACCTTTTTTTTCTGAGAGTGCACAGTTCACAGTTCACTTTTTGACGAGAGTCCAACGTTCTATCGTTCGTAATACAGCTTGAGCCGGACGACAAGCACCACCTCAGGTCGCGGCTGGCGTCTTGCACATTGGCGCGTCCCGTCGGGAAGAACTTCGTAGTTCAGATCGTCGAGGCGTCAGATGATCTTGTAGGGTCCGAAATAGCATTTCAAAAGCTTTTCGCTGATACCGCGGCGCCGTATTGGTGTTCACACCCATACCCGGTCTCCGGGTTGAAAGTAAACGTCCCGGCGACGAAGGTTATACCGGCGTGCGTCGACTCGCTGTTGTTCTTGAATCTTGGTTCTTGACTGTTGGCGAGCTTCCTCCGCGTGTTGAGAGATCAGTTGAGCGTCGTCATTGCCATCGTCGATTGGCACGTGAGGCAGCATAGCGTCGAGTATCCTGGTAACCGTCTGGCCATGTTCCAGTTGGAACAGCGTCATTTCCGTGGTTTCTTGAACCGCTGTGTTGTACGCAAACGTAACGTACGGCAACACCTCGTCCCACGTCTTGTGCTCTACGTCGACGTACAAAAAGATCATGTCGGCGATCGTCTTGTTGAGCCGCTCCGTTAGCCCGTCGGTCTGCGGATGGTGCGCGGTGGTCCGACGATGGCTGGTGTGGCTGAGCCGAAGGACCTCTTGCGTGAGCTGGGCCAAGAACGATGACCCTCGGTTGGTTATCTTCGGCAACACCTCCTCCAGGGTTTGGCGCGCTTAGTTTCCCCGACAAGGGGCGAGGTGCGACAGGTTTTCACGGCGTGGCCTGTGCATCGGTGAAGCTGGGCGTCGTGGTGATGGCGAACGGTGTCCTTGAGAGAGAGCGAGCGCTGGAGACGGTGCACGTTGTAGGTAATCTTGGACGTCTCGCGGTCGTTCTTTGCTCCTTGGGCGTGGGGCGTCCGGCGCGGACCCGCGAAGCCCGATCTGCAGATAGGGGCATCGCCAAAACATATATACAGCTTCACCGCAGTGGTAGCACAACGGTCGGTTGTCGGCCGTCCGCCACACGTCGGTCTTCCTTGCCACAGCTTGTTTTGGGCGGACGTGCGCCCGACCTTCCTGGCCTCGGGGATACTGCGGCGCTGGAGGTTCACGTGGGGGGGGGGGGGGGGGGGGGGGGCATGTGCGGAAGCGGGGCTGGTGGTGCTCGTTGGACCATTTCGGCGTAGCTTAGGGCAGGCTCTTCCTGTACTGCTGCGGTAACGATAATCTCGGGATGGAAGGCTCGGTGAACTTCCTCTCGGACGACCTCGGCGAGTGAGAGTGAGAATGGACAATGTGCAGCAGGTAGGATCTTGCGGAGCTCTTCCCACACGATATCCCGGACGACCTTCCGGAGCCTTACAACACCGGTGGTACTAAAATCCAGACGGGTAGCTGCGACGGTTGGAACAGTAGGCGCGCCGGCGTGTCGCTGGTTATGGCTTGCTTGGGACGTCAGTGCACGCTCGATATTGCTGGCTTTGGTTTCAAAACCATCGACAGTCGCTGGGGGATTGGCTACCAGGCCTCTAAAAATTTCACTGTTGACGCCACGCATAAAGGTGTGATGTTTCTTCTCCTCGGTGGCTTCCGGATCGGCTCGGGCGCTTAGCCGCAGGACATCTTCAACAAAGCTTGTCACGCTTTCGTTAGGGCCCTGCGCCCTTGATTGAAGAAGGTCCTCTGCTCGTTACCAACGGTTGTGGCTGATAGACGGCCTCTTCAGTTCCGCGGCGCATGACTCCCACCAAGTAAAGGAGGCTTCGTGGTTCTCAAACCAGTGCCTCGAGGTGCCCTCAAGCGAGAAGTACAAGTTCTGGAGGCGCTGCTCAGCTGTCTATCCGTTGTGGCGGGCTACACGTTCATAATGCTGCAGCCAGTCTTCTACATCCTCGCGGGCTTCGCCGTGAAAGGGCGTCGGAGTGCGGGGAGTGACCAACAGGAGGACGACGGGTGGGGTGGTCATCGTCGCGGTCTTCTTCTTTGGCTTCTGCGGCAGGGGTCCCAATTCCGGGAGTTGGCCTTTGGCTCGGCGGCTTGCTCGGGCGTCCGTGTCTTCAGCGAATGGTAGCCTTCCGGGGCTGAGCACCTCGCTTGGCCTTCGGAGGGGTACACTTCACGGGCATGAGTTACGCCGCACCTCCACCAAAATGTCACGAATGACAAATGACGAGGCTTCGAATAACTGAAGAAACTAAACGTTTAATAGGGCGAACTTGTGCCCAAAACAATCCAGAGAAAGACTAGCGTCGCAGGCGGTGATATCGGCGAAACAGCAGGATCAAGCGCTGGGGTGAGACTGACACCGGCTCTCACGCGGAGCACCTTTTGTACCGGCGTGGGTTTCTGGAAGATTCGGCCTAGAATGTTCGGCGCGTAGAACATTCTAACGTCGAATCAGAAACATGTCTTTTTCTTTAATTTACCGGGACATTACATTACAGAGTCAAAAAAATATGTATCCGCGGCCAGGCACTGAACCTTGGCTTTTTTGTGTGGAATGTAAACGCGATAACCTTTAGACCATGAGCGCTCTGCCTACTTGGTCAGCTGCACGCGTGGCAATATCATGCTCTTAATTTCTGAAATTATTATAAGACCCGTGTAGCTAAGAAAACTTTGTGAAAAAACGGTTGCGAACCACAAACGTTTAAGTGGGCGCCTAAACACTTAATATCATGCCCTATCTAACAGTAAAATACAAACATTCAAGAGACGCCACTGTGAGTACAAATAGGAGCTTTAACACACCTGGGGGCTATGTTCGACAAATGTTTCGTTTCTCCTAAAAAGAAAAGGAAGTGATGGAAGTGACGATATTGAGTCTGATTGGTTAGAGGCTGAAATGATGAAAGTTCTCTCTTTCGTCATTCAAGCCCCTAACCAATCAGACGCGATATCGACACTTTCATCACTTCCGTTTCTTCTTAGGTGAAACAAGACATTTGTCGAACATAGCCCCCCCCCCCCTCCCCCCTGGGCTATGTTCCACAACTCTCCGTCTCCTGATCTGCCTAACGGGGCTACTAGCCCTTCGATAGAAATATCACCTGTCATCCACAAACCGTAAGCACCTATAATGCCACTTTCTGACTGCAGCATCACCATCGAACATTGTCGTCCATGGAAGCAACCTCCTGGCTGAGCATTTTTCACTTGTCACCCTCGCGAACAACCTCACCTAATTCCATTATTACTGATCACTGGTGACGTACACCCGCCGGCATTATGAAGGTGAACACCTTACCTGGATTCTTGCCTGTTTTATGTCTCCCTAAAGCTATATTAACTCTCAACGTCTCAAATGGTATGTGGCTTGGGGTCTAAACTTTGCGTTCTAGCCCTCTTCGGGAACAGAGCTTGTTCCAAAACTTGCAGGAGCGTCAAAAACAAGAAGAGGGCTGTTCACCTTCATATCGCTCACGGGTGTACCTTCAAACTCCGGGTCACGTCTCACCTGCCCCTGCTTTTCCCGGTCTGTATTCGACAATGTCGCCACTCTCCAATGCGAAATTGGTGATTTGTGTTTCCACCAGAAATGTGAAGATGTATCTCTCGCTTTGTATAGACGTCCCTCCTCGTTATCAACTGAGTGGCTCTGTTCGGCGTGCCATCTCCCACCCCTGGCCTATGACCTCTTTCTATCCCATAGGCAGCACGGAGCCCCTGCGTAACCCACCATCATCGCCAGCTCTACCAAGGACTTCTCCGATACCTCAACATCGGCAGCGTTCACCGTTCGCACGACAACTCCGCGTTGGCATAATTGTCGTACGAAAAGGGCGCTATCGGAGTCTACAAACTCCAATCACGTTTGGTTTTCCACTGTTTGCTTCCTAAAGAACAACCTTCCTGACTTTAAAGCACTAAAGTAATCTTTCCCGAATCAATATTCACTGTGTGCGAGACATGGCTGGACGCCTGTCTTCGGTGGGCAATTAATGGCCAATTAATCAATCTCGCACAATTTTCTTTATTCCAGCAAGACCGTCCCTCCTTGGAGCGAAGGCGTCCGTCCTCGCCATGCCAAAACACCTGCCCTGCCAACGTCTCGACCACCTCACCCCTCCGGGTCTAGAAGCCATCTTTGTTGAGGTATTTTGCAAACATGGAAAGCTTCTTCTGGTGTCTACCTACTGCCCACCCTCCCTCCGTGAACAATCGTACGCGCTCCTCCAAGAGAGCCTACAGCGCGTCGACCCCAGCAAGTTCTCTGCACTGTTCATCTGATCCACTCGATGACGTGCTGTTAAACGTATTGGAAACTGCTGGCCTCACCCAAGTTCATGACGCCCCATTCTACATTTCTTAAAACAACAATGCTACATTCCTCGACCTCGTCCGCACCAATAATCCCTCCTTATCCTACCGCAGCACAGTGAAATCCAGCCTACCAGGCAGTGATTGCAGTGCTCTCCACACCAATATCCATTGCTCAGCCACTAAGCAAGGTCATCAAGCCAAGAAGTTCCAGCAGTTCTAAAAAACCGATTCCCCTCATCTGAATCAGCTCATCCACCTCGCTCTCTGGTTCATCGTGTTTGATCACCCATCGGCTGACATGGCCGACGACCTCTCGCTCAACATGTCAGCAATTCAGCACAAATGTGTTCACCCTAAGGATCAACAGGAGGCACGGCAGCCTTCTATGGATGACAAAGGAGATTGCAGTCTTAATCAGACATAAACATTGGCTATTCAAAAAAGCGCCTCTAAATCCCACTCATCTCAACCAAGCCCACCAGGCACGTACCGAAGTCAAGCATCTCAACCATATCTACCATAACGATTTCCTACAACAGGAGCAAAAGCAACCTGCCAGCCCTAACTCTTGGGCATGCTTTCACTATAAAAAAAATGTTCCATACGCCGATCTTCACACATCACGGCAGGCCCTATTCTAATCTTAACGACAGAGCAGAGCTCTTCTCTTACCACTTTTCTCAGGCTGCAGCATTACTCGACCCCACAGCACCTACCCTTTGTCCCACCCAACCCAGAACTCTGCCAGTCAAGGCCACACCAGGAACCACACTCTCTTTCATAGTCGCTCTTCAAAGTGAAACCTACGAAGCCCTTGCCAGTGTCAACTCCTCTCAACGCCCTGGACCAGACAGCCTCCACCCCGCATTGCTTAAATCCTGTGCTGGCCGTATCCCCCCGTCCTCACTCGCCTCTTCAACGATTTTCTCCCTCTCAGCTCTGTTCCTAAATTCTGTAAAGTTGCCTCAGTAACGCCTCTCAAAAAGGGACACGGTGCCCCCTCAAGCCTGACATCCACCCATACCACCAATCTCCATAACCTCCATCGTTTGCCAAACAATGGAGAGGGTCATTAACAAGCGACTCTTAGCCCACCTTGAGCTGTCGAACTTCTTTAGCCCCCACCAATACGGTTTCCACCCGGCAGGAGCTGCGAATCGGCACTTGCAGCTTTCACCCACGCACTCAGCACCAGCCTCGACAACCGAACTCCGTGCGAGATCGTCCAGTCAAACTTCAGAAAGGCTTTTAACAGCGCAGATTACAGCTCGCTTCTATCCAAACTCCAATAAATGGGAATTGCCGGTATGAAGAATTAAAAATTTACTTTTTCACAGCACTACCTTATTCTTCAAGGACTCTTATCGTGATTTAGCACAAACTCGAAACACTACTAACAGGTAGGGTGTTCACTGAGCTAGGTTATGTGTGCCATTGCATGTCAAAGGGGCTCTGAGAAAACTAATTGGAGAACACTTTGTCTAAGCTCAAGAGAAAAAGTCTTGTTCTTGACCACTGGCCAACACAACATGATAGCAGCAACTGGTTATTGTTGTTTTCTTCCGGTGACTTCAGAACAAGGTCCACTGGCACGACAACCAGCTGTGGTTGTCGTACTGGTGGGAACAGTTCCAGTATTCAGGAGCTTGAAGTTCCAATTGCCAGAACTGCTCCACAGCGTGCATGCCAAATGCTGAGAACACTCGTACAAAGCAGGACTTGATCTAAGTCGTCCTCACAGTTTGCAACCTGATTCGCAGCTTGCAACTGCATAAGGCTTTCCTTCTAAAGTGTCTCATAGATGCCGGAAATTACTATGAGTCAGCGGTATCCCAGGAACTCCCTTTCAGACTAGTGAATTGAAAGGGGTTTTGAAGACAACCCTCCCTAAGACAGATCGTGATGAGGAAGAGAGCCCTCCCAGCAACTGTTTTTTCCCAGATATCAGATCTGCCGCTACTGTAATTACCCAACAATTTACGCAGTTTGTCATATGACGAGTTGCAGATTATTGTCCAGTGATCACTTGTGGCTGCGACATTCATAATTGCATAAGAGATCCTAGAATAAATGCCAGAACCCTCATGAGGAATGTTACGCTGCAATGTCAATTTTGGTGGCCACATTACAGCTATAATCTGTTTCAACCTAATATTACAAAAAAAAAAAAAAAACACTGCCGCCCTTTGGAGCTAATCAGAGCAACGAAGCAAGTTTTGTGAGAGCTCTCCGTAGGAGTGTACTCACAATATAATGTCCCGTCCCTCAGCCAAATGTTCCGGTTGTCTCGTTGGTGCCGTAGCTTTGGTAACGCCCTGTAAGCTGCAGAAGGATGAGTCAACCTAGTTCCAGTAACAGTTCACCTCACGTACGAATATGACCAGAAAATGCTCATGCCACCCAAGGATGAGGGTCGACAAATTTCCCAGCGTACGGTCTCCGATTTTCTTTTTGTGGCCCAGATGATGAGCTGCCTCTTGAGTTTTCTCACTTTATCCCCCTGGTTACTGATGGTCCTTGTCTCTGGTGTCCGGCCCTTGCAGCCTGCCTCCACACGTTAGTCGCCCTCGTTGTATTCTCTTTCATTCTCTGAGCAACCATCGAACTGGAACAAGAAAGTAACAGCATACAATGAATAGACGAAGTGAGACACACCTTATACTCAGGGGCAGATCCAGAACTCCATTTTGGGGGGGGGGGGGGGGGGGGGAGGGCAGAAAATTTGTAAAAATAACATTCTCCCATTCTTTCGTGTGCACCGGGGTTTCACCCATGTCAAATTGCCCTCCGAGATGGGGGCAGGCGGGGTCGACTTTGAGTGGAAAGGCGGCCGCCCCCGTCGCCCCCCCCCCCCCCCTTCCTTGGATCTCCCCTTGGATTCGTCCCTGCTTATACTTCTTAATTAAATAAGTATTGTGGGTGTTACTGCATGACGTGCCAAGCGGAGATAAATTATGTCTGGAGCTTGACGGGGGGGGGGGGGGGGGGGGGAGGGGGAGTCTCGACACATGCTGAACGACAGGTGCCAGTGCTGCCATACCCACAGGGTATCCTGAGGACAGAGAGAAGACAGGTGTGAGTCTAGGAAACTGGCATGTTTGAGCAACACTTTTTTTAGATGTGCCTTCCCATTAATTTCCTTCAAAGGACATCCGTCTGACTAGTTAATTCACAATTATGTTCAATGTACCCAGTCAACTTGCTTAGCCTGTTTGCAAATATATAACAGCTGGTAAATTCACTTTTTATAATGTTGCGGTTTTTGTTTTGTTTTGTTTTTTATACGTAATACTATGTTGCCAACTTCTCTTTTATAATTTAACAGACTAGCAAATCCCAGGTTCGGTCCTGATCAGCGTCATTTTCCGCGATATTTATATTTTTCCAGTAAAGTGGTGTGAAAGCTTCGATACGTGGAGGTTGCGCATGAACAAGCAATTCATTACATTCGACCGATTTACAAGTCACGTCCGACGTTCATAATGCCTAAGAAATTAACCGATTCACATAACTGCGTTGGAGAAAAGACGATCGTGCCATGGCCTGACGCGAGGGACAGCACGAGCACTTTTAAATGTTTGCACTCACCAGCAACGAACTTGATGCGGAATCCCGGAATCTCGAACGGCGAAGTGAGTCCCCGGCTTTTTGGCTTCTTGCCTGAGCAGGCCCATTTAGAACACATTCATAGCGTGATTCGGTAACTCACGTCACATTAAAACGCCAAGCGAAGATCCAGCCGAACGGGAAATGTACTAGGAAAGAGAAATTCGCAGAACAGCAACACCGACGACGCGACCGGCGACGTTTAAAAACATGGCTTCGGTCAGGGCAATGAACTTTTAAAGCTAACTGTAACTGCTCGATTTTTTCCATATTGGATTATCATTATAACCTACCTTAATATGTTTTCTCTAAATATTAATATTAAAGCACTCAATTTAGTTAATTGCGATTCTTTTATACCCTGTTTTTTTGTTTGTTTTTGTTTTACACCTTCAGTTGTCGTTATCCGGCTTGAGGAGCGCTGCGTATGCGCGATTACCGGAAGTGGCCTTGAGTGGGACCACTGGTTATGATTTCACTGTGTTCACGACGGCTCCAAGTCCAGAGCAGACTTTGTGTTCACACAGGTCGCATTTCGTGCGAGAAAAACAGAGTGGTTGGAAGCGCGATATATCGAACCAGGTGTAGGAAGGCCTTCGAACCGCTCGGCCCGCGAAGTATTTTTTTTATATTGAAGGGAATAGGAATTTGTAAAACTTTGATGTACGCCTGGGTCAGTCTCCGGGTAATTTGACGAGGGGAGTCCCTAATATTTCCGGTCACAGCCTTATTTGGTGATACAATCAATCTACTAGAACACGTTCAGGGGACTCAGAGCTTCTTCCAGTCAAGAGTCCGCGCTGCGTCCTACGCACAAGAAATTCTCCCAATCCGATTTTTCATACTTCCACATGTGAAGCGACTGGATTCCAGGCACCCTTTTGGCAACCTTCTACTCTAGTTTTTTTTTTTTTTTTCTTGAAATACCTTGAGCTCGCCATGCGAAACGTAGAGCAAGGATACGTCTTTCATTTTCCCTTTCCAGTGCCTGTTCAAACCCACTCGCGCCTTGTATTACGTCAGTGGCAGGCGCCCGCAAATTTTCCAGGGTGGCTTGGTACTTTACAAGCCCCCTACCCCGTCAGATGCGTTCTTGCCGTGCCCTGTCGCCGAAACAATCGATTTCGTCGTCTGGGGCTCACTGCACTGCAACTCGTGAAATTGGTAGCGGTTCTCAAAAATGGGCGGCCGATCCATCGCTAACTTAAGTGAGGCGAGAGTAGATTGGTGCATTGTCCTCGAGGTGTGCCTTAATTTTTGACAAGGCCAAGCATGCATGCGCCGAGTCATGAGTTAAATCGTCGCAAATAGCGGCATAGCTCCGCGCCGACTTCCTTGACGTTACAACGCACGTAAAGATGCTGCTTGGCTTCTTCTGCCAATAGTACTCCTGTACCTCGTCCGCAAGCACCACGGTCCAATTCTCGGCAAAGTCAAAGTGAAAGACAACAGCACCCCTTTCACGAGACGCTTCTCGTCATGTATTGCCTTTGCTTGCGCGCGTCGGAGGTAGTTGTGAGTGATCCACTTCATCACAGTCTTTTGAAGCTACTTGATAAATGCTGCGGCTGTGAGCGTCTTTTTAATCAACTCCCCCGATTCCCATGTGCGAAGACTACCTCCTCATCATGTTCAATATCGAATTTTTCCAATGTCAATTCTTCCACTCTTGGGCACTGGTCGCACTTGCCGAGGAAGCAAGGGGAAGTAGGCTTCGGACATACACAGAGGGCCTGCACAATCTTCCGCAGAAAGGAAATCCCCTGTCGTATTTTTCAGCCCCATGAGACATAGCTGGAAGTCAGCACAGTAGGTACAAACACACACCTCCCGGTGTGGGAAGCACTTGACCCACTGAGGTCGCAAATATATAAACTTTGTGAGGTCAATCGCAGAGCTGGGGTGGGCAAGTTTGTAGACACCGTATGCCTCGCGCAGGGACCGGGTCATGAAACGTTTTGGAATCCACTGCGTCTCTCCCTCGATTTTTACGCGCACAATATCTTTCTTATTCGGGCTTTGCCTTGAGTAGTCCAGCTCGTCCCTTTTGTAGTATGCAAGCACTGCGTTAGCATCCTCTTGACTAACCTTGCACCTACTCTAGGACTCCAGTGAAGACCACACGCCTCTCGCATTAGTGAGCTTCTTCGCCTTCTGAATGACATACACTGTTGCCTCGGGGATGTAGCTTTGCACGTCTTTTACTGTCAGGTGCGGTGGCAACAACGTTAACACTTGGGAGGGTTCCTTCCTGGAATGAAGCTCACTTGCCGTAAGCTGAGCGCAGGTTCTTTTTCCAGCTCATGCAGCTGTCGCATTTGTCAAGAGACAACTGCGATTGAACGACAGGAGCCTTTTGGAGGTTTCTCCAGTGTCGTACACAGCGCGAATTCCAGTTCAGATTTGTGCCACGACTGCTGTGGTGATCTCCACCTCCTTTCGCTTTGCGTATGACATTCTCAGGCGTTTCCGTAAAGCGCTTGGTGGTCTTAGCGGCGACACAACTGAGGGGACACCGATGATAGCGTTAATTCTTCCACGGTCTCCTCTGCAGTCTGAAAACTGTCAAGCGGTGCCCCTTAGTGCTCTGTGATATTTTCCACGTCTTCTCTAAGCCTTCAGAAGCAGTTCTGGCACAAGAAATTTTCATGCACTTCTGCCTCGGGATTCAGCACTTTCCGGACAGTGGTAACACCCAGGTCGCTGATAGGACGAAAATTCCGTTAGATTTTGATCTTTCGTTTATGCCTGTTTAAATAGTCTGCACAACAGTATCGTCTTGGAAATGACGCCATGAGGAAGGCTAACGCACTGAGATGACGCAAGTTATTTGTGGAATTCATGGGGATTAAAAGAAACGACAAACTGAAATCGCCTTCCGTGGAAATGTGGATGCCTGTCTTGTGCCAAAAAATTCGGCGAGCCGGAGCTCTCTCAAAGTGGATTGCCTTTTAGGCGGGTCTTTCGAGTAGCAGCTCACCAGGGAAGCTTCCGTTCTGTAGAGCTCAGATGCTGATTCTTGCTTGGAGTGTGAGCTGACGAGTGGTGAAGTCGCGTAGTCGTTGGAGGTTCACCTGGCTCATCACGCTGGTGAATTGTAGACGAGTGGACCCAAGGAGCGAAACATAAAATGTGCTGACAGCCCATCGTGCCGCGAACAGCGCTTTCAAATGTCGTCGGGGCCGCTTTGCCCAGGAACCATAGGCACAAAATCCTCAATGTGCTGTGGAGCGCACACAACTGGAGACCTATGCATCAAACATGTTTCGTACATTCGCACAGTCTGCTAGCACCGGCAAAACTCACCAGAAGTCCTTGCGCCCCCTCCCTTTCCCCCCCTCCCCCACCCCCTCCTTCCGCACTGCGTATTTGTTCTTCCGTGAGGAGGGGCTGTTGGGCCACCATACCAGAAATGACTCTGGTGTTTGTTTACCATCTCCACACACCCAGCCGGTTATGTTTACACCGCGCATGTTACGCCGCCGGTGTCGCGTATCTCCGCCGCGACTCAGTGAGATACGATCGCCTTTGCGCGCGCGGATGTAACCTTCGGCCTCACTTTATCGTTTCTGCCATAGGGGGCGGTAAAAAGGGGGGGAGGAGTGGGGGGGGGGGGGGTATGCCACTTATTTTGTCAGCAAGTCTGAATCAAGAAGCACTTGTTTTCCTGCAGTGCCGTCTTCAATTATGCTCCGGCTTGGAGTCCAGCTGCGCCTTGCGTTACACTGCCATAATATGCCACTGGCTTAACATTCCGTTCAAACCACACCCTCCACTGGTCGGACCAAAAGCTCCCGTAACAACGCTCGGTCCTAGCGGTCCCGCTCTTTTGTCAGCGGCACAAAGGCGGGACAGTTTAGAAGGCACCGAGAAGACGACAGGCACCTCAAACCTACTGGCAACATGCTTGATTTGGTGGAACAAGGCATGGATATACGGGTGTATGTTCCCAGGGCCTAAGGTCGAGGTCCCGAAAGAAGGAGCTTTGCAATTTTCGGACATTAATCTCCGCCTTGGGACGACACACGTGTGCTGGTCCTATGACCCCAGATCGAAGAAAGGGTTACTTCCTTATGACTCGGGCCACTCAAAATTGGCGAAAAAGGCCATTGCTGGGTCGTGCCTTAGGGCGCCTTTGTTAAAATCCTGTCAGCCTAAGCGTGGGTTAAGTTTTGTGACTCAGGTTGAAAGGCTTGCCACTGTGGGCGTATACCTTCGTCGGTTGTTGTGGGTGTTGCTGAATCCCTTGTGAGAATGTTTTGGGGGTCCTGGAAAAAGCAAAGACCATCCTCGAGACCCGTTGTACTACTGTATATACATGTCTTGTCCCACCGAATTAAGCACGTGGCCAGTAGGTTTGAGGTGCCTGTCGTCTTCTCGGCGACATCTAAGCTGTCCCACCTTTGTGCCGCTGTGAGTAGAGCTGATTCTTGCTTGGAGTTTAGCTTCAGTTCGGTGTGACGTCAAACATCGCATCCCGCACGTCGCTTGTGCAAGCGGGGTCGTGTACCAGATCGCCCTCTCCTGCGGCCGGGAGTATATTGGTCAGACTGGGCGGTGTGAAAACATAGGGGGAAGGGAACATTCGATTTATTTGCGTTCTTCGCCCTCAGGGCACTTAGAGGTTCATTGTGATAGGTGTGACTGCTCGCCGTTATTTCACGAAATAAAGATTTTGTCCCGACACAAAAACAAGGCTGCGAGGGAGATAGACGAATCGTATTTTTGTGGCATCAATGGTAGTTAACACGCGTGTCAGCGCTCCTTCTGTTGCCCTTGCGGATGACGAGGTAGTTATTGTTAAAAAGTGTGGCAGGTTTGTGTGACAGCGTGTGGGGCGTGGCTGATGCCGAATGTTATCGGTTTGCTTTGTTTGCTCTCTTCCCTTCCTCCTTTCAGTGTTTATTTATCCTTTTTCAGGGCAATAAACTTTCAGTTGTAAGTCAGCGCCCTGTCTGTCCTGCTCCTACGTCTTTGTTCGCGCTGTTACTACCAAACTGTATGTACTACAAACTAGTCCAACTGCATGCGTTGTCTCGCCAAGGACGTTGCCCGCTCCTCAAGACTTGCAGGAAATAGACTAAAGAGCGGGACAGTGAATGCCCTCTAATAGCCATCGATTTTACACACGCTGTTCCAAGCTTCCTTCACAAATAAAGCGCTGTTAATCGGGGAAACGTACCCTCTAAAACATTTTCGCCTCGCTTGCCTTCGAATACTCCTCGCCTGTGCCCTCTTTTTTTAATTCAATAATATTGTCTCCTTTAGGGTAGCGGCTATAAATACCCCATGCTCGCCTTTGTTAATTTTTGGCTAGACGGAAGCCTTTGTTCTATCAGGGCTAAGGTCCCCTGGGTAGATTCGAGGACGTCATGTACGCCTTGCAGGTTACAGGCGTTTACAGGATGCCTGTAAAATATGTTGAGTGATATGTCTAGTGGCTCTGCCTATATCGAGATCATCAAGTGAAGAGCAAGCCAATAAATATGATTTTTACAAAGTTGTCCAGTTGGTGTTTTCAAACTTCCAATGAGGGGAGCACGTTGAGGCTGTGATTGAAAGAACCTTAAATTCTGAAACATGGGAACGCGACGATAATAATCCCTGGAGAAGGGGAACAAGGGGGCCAAAGGAAAAACACAAATATTTGTGGAGCTTTGTGTTTCTCCTTTATCCTCTTTGTTCTTCTTCTGCAGGGATTATTATCGTCATGTTTCCCAGCCAGCTTGCACCTTTGCATGAACAGCATTATCAGAAAAAAGCGGTCACTTCCGTGAGAATCCGGGAGGAACTTCCACAAAAGC
This sequence comes from Ixodes scapularis, assembly GCF_016920785.2. Taxonomy (NCBI): domain Eukaryota; kingdom Metazoa; phylum Arthropoda; class Arachnida; order Ixodida; family Ixodidae; genus Ixodes; species Ixodes scapularis. Next base: position 98,942,151 of record NW_024609857.1, read on the forward strand.
AATGAGAATAATGATGGGTGACAAAAAGATATATCAATAAAGGTAAAAGTGTTAGTTGGTGCGCTAAAATATGTGGATTCACTTGTGTTTAGCAGGCTCAATACCGTAGAAAGCAAAAAGCGTTCGACAAAGGCCCCTCTAGAATCCCGTCTGTCACTACCTCACAGTGGATTATGTGCGTTCAAATTACCTAAATGTAAAGCAGGCGCAAGAAGGTGATTAATAAGGTATTCTAAATTCTCTGTATTTAACTGATAAGCACGAGGTATATATATATATGTATAGAGAGAGAGAGAGAGAAAGAGAAGAGATTGTAATGATTCGATCTAATAAAATGCGTGTAGCCAATGCCTCGAGTGAAGTCTGCAGGGCCACCACGGTATATCGAATTCGACGTTCCGGAACCACCGCAACACCTCTAGCTGCGTAAGCTGCATGTGTACGATCCTTGCAAAACACCTGGAAGTGTTTCAAAACATTCTTTTGGGCGGTCTTTAGGTGCGTTTTGTGTAAGCAGCATGCGGTGGGACGATGATCCTCTAAAACATAGCTCACATTGTCGAACTTAGGCAAGCTAGAGGCATCTGCAGTTCCACTGATGAAAGAAATACATTTATCTTCAATAAAGGAAACGGGTAGATATTTGTGTGATACAAAAGAAAAACTGAAAATGTAGTTCCAGTGGCTTTTGGTGCAACAATTAGGGGGATTATTGTTTATTTGCAGTGTTCTTAGACCGTCCTGCAGCCTCGCAGGAGACCGAGGAGACAGACCATGATATAGAGAGAGGAGCGCTCTCATCAGAGAGTGGAGTGCTCTCATCCATTTTCTCATCCAATGAGAGCAGGGGTCATTAGGGCGGCAGAGGTGGATCTGACCGCCCAGGTTTAAAAGAGCTGCCAGACGCAGGGGGAGGCAGCCCCCGACCCCGACAAGAAGTGCCAACTGTTGACGGTGATGGCACGTCTGGCTCCTTGGAGGGTGCAGTACCTACATTACAGGGCACAACAACCTCATTGGAACATGAAGGCGGTGAGTTGCCCACTGTCTTTGGGTGTTCAGAAGAGAACCTTTGTGGAGAGGACATGTCTTCCGGTGAAATCTTTGTCTCTACGGGTGTCATAAACGGTGGGGTCTCCTTCGCACTGCCCGAGCATATGTACCCCTTGCCTTGAAAGCAAGCTGTTCTTTAGCTTTTTGTAGCTTAGATTGTGTTCAACCTTAAACCTAATTATTTCTTTCTCTTTTTTTCATTTCGGACGTGTGCATGAAAATGCGGAGTGTGGTTCGCGATATTTTTGCATTTGAGGTCATTTTTACAGATGTCGGCGACGTGGTCAGTGGCACATCGTTTTCCGCAGGTTTCTCGAACTTGGCAGTTTCGGCAATCATACCCAAAACGCTGGCAACGGAAGAACCGCAGATGGTTTGGAACGAAAGGACGAACTCTACAGTTCAGGTGCCCTGATTGCACGGTGGAAGGCAAAGAGTAAAGCTCAAAAGTCAGGACTAGGTGTCGGGTAGATGTCTCCCGTCTGTCTCGTCGTGGTGCGATTCGCCTCAGGGCTACAACAGCGCTCCTGCGCAGACAATCTAGGATTTCCTCTTCAGTGCACTGAAGGAGGTCATCCTCAGAGATGACGCCACGGACAGTATTTGGAGTGTGGTGCTAGGTTACAAAGACTTGGTGTTCGCGAAGCTTGCCAAAGTAAGTAATGCTGTGCTTCGAGCTTTATGTTATACCCTCACGACGAGGTCCCCAGCATGTTTTCCTGCTTTGTGCTTTTTCCGATTTCCTGCTCTAGGATCTTAGAGAAAAGTAAATTTGAAATCTTCGACAAATATAAACTACCTTTTGCAGTATGAATTACAAATAAACAAAAACGGTTTCGTTTTTTTTTTTTTTTTTTTTTTTTCCTTTTGTACAAGTGGAGGGAGCGGGGCGAGCCCTTTTGGAGGGTCGACCTGCTCGCAGTTTAGAAGAGAGGGACGCCATAAAAAGGCAAGAAAAATTAGGAACCTTTAAAGCGCCGTCTACGACTGAGCCAAACATCGGGATAGCCCAATTATCATAACAAAAGGGGCTTTGCTGAGCACGTCCGGCTACCAGTGCTGCCAAGGCAATATATCCAAGTGAGGTTTGAGAAGAAGGTTTCTACCACGACCCAAGGTTGGCCATTGCCGCCAAAGAGGAGAGAAAAGTAACATAAAGAGAGAAGGAGGAAAGTGAAGAAGAGAGGGGATAGCAGAAGAAAGTAACTTACTGAATCATCCTTACCGGGCCTTACAAGGACACCCGTCTCTGAGAAGCGGGGGCCGAAGTGTTGTATTGCTTCGCCCGGGGGGCTCCGAACGGTCCAACCATCTCCGGGCTCGGCTCAACCACCAGGATGCCCTTTTCCTCAGACACAGTAAAGCTACGGATAGCCAGGCGTGGTCGGGCGAACCTACATGGGGAGGGGGGTCCGTGGTGATGCCACTCACCAAACACCTACAACTGTAGGTGCCCCCTATGGGGGCACGCGATGGTATGACGATGAAGTGTGATTATCGTCGTACGTCAGACGTGCAGCGAATTTCGCTAACTGCTACAGACATATAATGAAGATAATTATCGTAGGTATATACTCATAAAAACCACTCATCATAAATTACGGTGTGAATAAAATGCAGGCACAAAGACAAAGGAGCCCGTAAGATGTTAACCTTTTCGAAACCCATAGATTCTATTCTTTACCACTGGACGTGCTAGGGTTTGGGGGGGGGGGGGGGGGGGGGGGGGTAAAATGACTATCTTGGTAAGAGTTAAAGGATAGCACGCGTTTCATAACAATGCTCTCAGTGCTTTAGTCGTGATTGCTAGAAACAATGGCAAGTCTATTACTTCGTCGCTTTTCCCTCTTCAGAATGTCGTGCCAGTCAAGTAGAAAGCAATTACTGAAGGATAACAAACGAACGCCCTTCTCTTCATTGGCTGCATCGTACTTTCTCAAAGACGAGACTAATAGTCTGTTTTTTGTTCCACAAGTTTTTGTTCTGAAGGACTGAAAACAAAAATAACCACAAATGAAAGCAGAAACAGCTAGTAAAACAATGATGAACTCTTCATTTAGGCAAGCATGTACAAGAGATTACATCAAAAGAAAGAGAAAACAAAAAAGGCTTACTATAACGGCAGATAGATGGCTTTTCCGGCTCGGCAAAATACTGTTTTTCTTTCCGATGGCTTTTTCCTTCTCTGATAGAGTCCACAGTGCGTCCAACCTTTATTACAGAGATCTTATTTGTGCACAAATCTATTTTTCGCGAAACAGACTGCGAGAGAGCTCGCGTTTCCCCGGCCCTTGGAGACAAGCGGCGGTCCCAATATTTCCTTTTTTCTTGTACACACAGTGGCATTATTCGACGAAGTAATCTTTTTCATCATGTCGTACTCGGTAGCGTGCGCAAACATCAACGGGAATTTTTCTTATTAATATTTTTGTTTTCCACAAATGTTTTTTTCAGCTGTAGATTTAATAGAGTAATGAGAAATTATTCGCATTAAGGAGACCTTAGAGACACAAGAAGAGATAAAGTAGGATGAAAGGTACATCACAAGGCTAGCTGTTGTGTATTATTAATATTATTATTACTACAAAATAAATCTTTAAATCATTCACGAAGATAAATAAAAATTAAGTTCCTTGAGCCGATGTTGATCAGTCTTCTTGGGCTAAAAGGCCACGCTACAAAATTTTAAGACATTACCGTCGGAAAACCTGAACAATGTTAATTATTTTACTATTTTTGCCCAAGTAAAGTTATATTCCGATCGATCCACGTTCCCGTGTCTCAGAAAACACATCATCATTATCAAATACAAATTGCTCAATTTCTGCTTTGCGCGGACTAAGTTTATATTAATGCGGTAGACCTTTAACATGAATGCAGTTTTATTTTCTGCTCACTCTCAGGTCTTTCTTGGGGCGGTGACGACTTCTAGTTCCTAAAATGTGGTTAAATACACTCGAAAGGACCGCTTTGATTTAGTTCGACTAGTGCTCACATTCGCCAGGAAGTAAAAATGATCGCATCGCCACGTGGTGAATGATGTTGATTGGGGCGAAGCTCTGGTGGTGCTGATGATACTGATTTTATTGTTCATAAGTAGTGCTGATGGCTCTGATTTTTTTTTATTGCTCATAGGTAGTGCTGAGTTCCGGGTTGCGTTTCGACTTCAGTATTACTGCTTTATGGTCGATGAAATGCAGAGCCAGTTGTACTTCTAGCGGATCAGCTTGGATCCGCTAGAAGCCGTGGGAACGCATCTCCACCGCTTAAGTCAACAGTGCACGTCAGAAAGAGAATGTGTGGTATGGAACGTGGTTATATACGTAATTGAGCATTTGACCGCAGCGCCCTCTGGTCTATAAAGGCTGAGTCAATGCATGCAAAGTATAACGCGATTATATACGCATTTGACCGCAACGCCCTCTCCTGTATAGACGTTGAGCGGCTACAGGCAACGTTTCATCCATGACAGAAACCCCAGCTCTTGAGTCACTATCACATCTCAGAGCCCCCTGCTCGTCCCGCAGTCGTGGCCGAGTGGTTAAGGCGATGGACTAGAAATCCATTGGGGTCTCCCCGCACAGGTTCGAATCCTGTCGACTGCGCAAACATTTTTTTCTTTTTATGTGAGCACGGACGCCGGCAGGACGGACGGACGGACGGACGGACGGACGGACGGACGGACGGACGGACGGACGGACGGACGGACGGACGGTCAAGGCTAGACCCTAAGGAGCTTCGCCCCTAAAATTATCTCAATTTTTTTTCCTAGTCTTTCCAACGCAAAAGACGGTATAAAAAATGGCAAGATTAGACGGCTTATGTTTTTGTGTAATTTTCATTTCATTCCATTTATTGATACTGTCAGCCCTTGCACAGGGCTATTACAGGGGTGGAGAAAAAAAAGGACAATAACAAACAAACAATGTACGCTTACACGCAAGCACACACAAAGGTTACAGACATATTGAGAGGCTTCGTCATTTCGGCAGTTTACGAAACGAATATCACTTCGTAGTTGTGAAACATTTCTTTACACAAGCTGTAGTGGTTTTAGTTTGTAGCACATACAATAATATCACTGACACGGTCCAGAAATTCATTTAGCGACATAGATGACACAGCAGAATCAGGTAATATATTCCAATCTTTAATAGCCCTCGGTAAAAAACTGTACTTAAAGCAATCGTTTTTAACAGATGGATTAGGAATGTACATGCTATGACGATGTCTTGAGGATTCGGTGGAGGAAATTTCAAAGTACTCGGATTTCCTTATTTTTACGCAATTATGAATAATCTGAAAAAGAAACTTTAACCTTTCATACTTCGTTCTTGATTCAAATGTAGGAAGATTGGCAAGTTCACATAGTTTTGTGGGGGAATGAACGTGGCTGTATTTATTAAAAATAAACCTGGATGCGAGTCGCTGGATTTTCTCCAGCTTATTGCAATTTGTGACGGTATATGGGTCCCATACAATTTTAGAATACTCGATGACGGGTCTTACCAGTGTCTTATAAGCTAGACTTTTTATTTCAGGAGTTGCAATAGCGAGGTTTCGTCGAAGGCACCACAGTGCTTTATTAGCTTTGATGCATACGTTATCAATGTGAGTGTTCCATTTTAGATCAGGAGTAAATATTAAGCCTAAGTATTTATGTTCTTTAACTCTCTCCAACTCAGCACCCGCAATGCAATAATTATAAGCCAAAACATTTATTTTTCTCGTAATAGACATGAAGACAGATTTTTCAGGATTTAGCACCATTTGCCAATTTTGACACCACTTTTTAATTTTTTCTAAGTTACAGTTTAATTCGACTTGATCAGCCGATGTTTCAATTTTATTGTAAATCACACAGTCGTCGGCGAATAGTCTGATTGGAACCGAGATGTCATTGCGCAGATCGTTAATGTAAATCAAAAATAAAAGAGGACCCAAGACACTGCCCTGGGGTACGCCTGAAACAACTGGGGACATAGTGGATTTGCTACCCCCAACTTTAACGTACTGTTTCCGTGATGAAAGATAAGAGGTAAACCACTTCGTGATGGCTGGATTCTTAAAAACAGCACTGATTTTCAATAGCAATTTGGGGTGAGATACTTTGTCGAACGCCTTTGCGAAATCTAGGAATATTACATCAGTTTGACCACGACAGTTTATCCTTTGAGAGAGATCATGAACAGTTTCTATGAGCTGGGTAGTCGTGGAAAGACCTCTGCGGAAACCATGCTGCGATTTAAATAATATGTCATATTTTTCAAGGTAAGCCAGTAGATGTTTAGATATGATATGTTCAAGGAGCTTTGAGCATGTACTAGTAAGGGAAATGGGGCGAAAGTTACAGACGTCATTAACACTACCGCTCTTGTGGATGGGAATAATTTTTGCTATTTTCCAAGCGCTGGGAAAAGAACCGCTACTCATAGACAATCTAAAGATGATAGTAAGGTATTTAGAAACCCACTCAGCATACCTTTTTAAAAATTCATTCGGAATTTCGTCTGGACCTGGGCTCTTTTTTGAGTCGATGTTAAGTAGAAGGTTAAAAACTCCTTGCTCACTTATAACTAAGTTATTGATGGGAGGATTGTTGGAAGAATCACTAAAGCTTGGCAAATTTCCATCATCGTTGGTGAAAACGGATGAAAAAAAAGTGCTAAAATTTTCAACGCTCTGCTTTTCATTTTTTGGGTCAGAGGCACGCTGCTGGAACTTAGCCGAAGGGTTGACGTACCGCCAGAACTTCTCAGGTGCCTCGCTAAGGAATTTTTTAAGTGTTATACTATAAAACCTTTCTTTAGACTCTCTAACTAGACGCCTCAGCTCCCGACTCAATCGCTGAATGCAAGTTTTTTTTTCTACACCTGTACCATGTGAACTCGCTCGTCTCCGCTTCAGTTGTCGTTTTGCGTGGATTATTTCCCTTGTAATCCAAGGATTTTTGTTCGCGATTTTTTTAGGGCGCTTTGGTATAAATCGCTCAATACACCGTAACGTCATGCTTGAAAAATAGTCCCATAACGTGTCTGGGCTAGCATCTGATTGGTAAAGAAACATAAGATCATCAAACGATTGTTCAAGGCAATCAAGTACGCTTACATCATCAGCACTTCTAAAATCCAAAATCATCTTTCTTGAATGACTGTGCGATTTTTCTGGGGTAACATTCAATGAGACGAGTACCATCCTATGATCGGATAGGCCTTCTTCGGTTTCACATTTCGAAAAATATGGTTTTAAACTCTCGGAAACAAAAACTAGATCTAAAATTGTTGACGTTGTTGAACATACTCTAGTGTAATCTGTTACCACCTGGGATAAGTTATAGCAAAATACAAGTTCTAATAATTGATCGCAACTAGCTACTTCCGCCGTTCCATGAGAATATGATGACCAGTCAATCCCAGGTAAATTAAGATCTCCCAGTAACAAAATGTTGTCTCCGTAACGTAAATTGGAATCCATGTAGCCCCTTAGTTTTAACAGCATTTCAACTGGCGAATTCGGGGCTCTGTACACGCCACCAATATAAACTGTACGGTTATTCAATTTTGTCTTGATCCATAATGCTTCTACATCCCGTACTTCCTCAAGGACTTCAAATTTGATGTTATTTTTAATCATAATAGCAACTCCGCCTCCCCTTCCCTCTCTATCTTTTCTTATTATTGAATAAGTCGGTGGAGTAACTTCGGAGTTTAAGATATTTTCATGAAGCCATGTCTCGGTAATTACGGCCACTTCAGGATCGTGCTCTAGCATTATGCTTTCGAACGCGTCAACCTTGTTTGCAATACTTCTGGCGTTTATGTTTAATATTTTAAAACATGCTGAATCATTTTGTTTTAGTCACTCGTTATTTGCTTTCGGTGGAACGCGACACTTGTATCTCTCATTGCTGACTTCATTCCAGGCGTACAGAACATTGTTAAGCCACAGCTTATCAAAGACTAGATTGACTTTGGCACCGTTTTTCCTCTCCTCTGCGGTTGAATTCCACAGGTTCTTTCGAAGCTCAACAACCCTCTTGGAATAGTCTTCATTGATGCTAATTTGGGTACCTTTAAGTTTGACACAGTTTTTCATGATAGCCATTTTCTCTTTAAAATCCCCAACTGTAAGTATTACAGGGCGATCTCTACCAGTCATCTTTTTTCCAAGTCGATGTATACGTTGGATAGAGTTCAGTTTTTGACCTAGTATAGCGTCAAACACCTCATTGTTGATTTTCCTCATTAGTACATCCTCGTTTTCAGAAGACTCTTCCTTAATTCCCCTTACGATAACGTTATTTCGTCGTGAGCGATTTTCTAAGTCATCAATTTGTTTTACAAGAGTATTTATTTCGACATCGTAGCCACTAACAGAGTTTTCAAGTTTAGCAAGCCTGTTCTCAGTTTCACCTACGCTCTCAAGTTTTTTTTCTATCGCAAGTAGCCTGTTTTGCATTTGTAGCATACTTTCTTCCGAAGAAGTCTGTTTTACTTGTACCTCAGTAATTTTAGCAAGGATCTCCTTTTGTGTCCGAATCATATCATTAAACATTTCTTGCGTAATAGGCCCAGGGTTTTCCTCCACATCTCCAGCTAGTATGAGCAACAGGCCTGCTACAGAGAAACAATCGCGTACACAAGCTGCAATTGTGTGTGGACACGGCAACACAATCAAACAGAGGTAATCGCTGTGAAAAACATGTTTTCTATCACCAACCTGCATGAGTAGTGGTACATTAGGCGACATCATCACGGCTGGGTTGCCGTGTCCACTGACGCCCGCAGCCGCTTGCGTTTCCTTTATAGGCAGTGGTGGCGCTGCTTCTTGAAGTTCTTCTGACGTCATCGTGCCCGTGAAGGGTGCGCTGTAGATGTTGGCCACGTGTAGCAACTGCAGATGAGCGATGTCAGCGCGATATCCGATAGGCGATGAAGACGACGTTTGGCCCGAAGCGATGAGTAGGCACCAAGTGCAAACCTGCATGAGTAGTGGTACATTAGGCGACATCATCACGGCTGGGTTGCCGTGTCCACTGACGCCTGCAGCCGCTTGCGTTTCCTTTATAGGCAGTGGTGGCGCTGCTTCTTGAAGTTCTTCTGACGTCATCGTGCCCGTGAAGGGTGCGCTGTAGATGTTGGCCACGTGTAGCAACTGCAGATGAGCGATGTCAGCGCGATATCCGATAGGCGATGAAGACGACGTTTGGCCCGAAGCGATGAGTAGGCACCAAGTGCAAACCTGCATGAGTAGTGGTACATTAGGCGACATCATCACGGCTGGGTTGCCGTGTCCACTGACGCCCGCAGCCGCTTGCGTTTCCTTTATAGGCAGTGGTGGCGCTGCTTCTTGAAGTTCTTCTGACGTCATCGTGCCCGTGAAGGGTGCGCTGTAGATGTTGGCCACGTGTAGCAACTGCAGATGAGCGATGTCAGCGCGATATCCGATAGGCGATGAAGACGACGTTTGGCCCGAAGCGATGAGTAGGCACCAAGTGCAAACCTGCATGAGTAGTGGTACATTAGGCGACATCATCACGGCTGGGTTGCCGTGTCCACTCGATGTACGATGGTCAAAGATACCAAAGAAGCTTCATTCTAAAAAAACAAAAGTATGTTATTTGTTTTGGCAACACACAAAGACACTCAATCACGGCAAACAACAGAAAGGTCCTAGCGAACCACAAAGCTCGGAATGCGATTACACCTGAATAAAATGGGATGTGCATAGAGACAGTGAGAAAGTGAAACGTCACGCTTATTCATTTGCACATTGCATTTTGCTTCGGTATAATTGCTTTCTAAGCTTCGTCATTCACTAGAATCATTTTATTGATGACCGCGATTGACTGTATCTTTGCGTTGCAGAAACGTGAACTTTTTTAAAGATTAATGTATTTTATTACTCGGAAGAAGAGCAAATAACAGCATGAAGAATTATAAAAGAAAAAATCATGAACAACTAAGGTAATCTGAAGAAAAAGTGCTCAGAGTTTTGTATATTTTAGGTGGATATACGACGCAAAGTTTTGTTATACAAAGAAGCGTTGAATTAGTTCAGGTGAAGCTAGTTTTCAAAGCAAAGCCTGATCCAGGGGCGAAGACAGTCCACAAACCTGACGACCTGTCGAGAATGCAATTCGATTTTTGAGATTATACATTTCTATAATTTGTACAATGTTCCTCATTTTCTTTTTGCGGAAAAGAATGTAACAAATTGTGCGCATTCAAAAAAGGGAACCTCAACGATGGTGGTCGGTGTGAGTCACCTTCGATGAAAACAAGGAGAAACACGCGAAAAAAAGCGGAAGAGGAAGACACATGCTGAAATCAAGGATCCTGCTCACGCAATGGGTCAAGATTTAACATTTCTAATGTTGGCACGGAAAAAATGCCTGAACTCTCCTGATCTATGAGCCGGGCCCAGTTATTGTTGTATATATATATCCCCGCTCCAAAAACCGGTAGACCCAGGGGGTTACGAAACCGTGTGGGTGCCACAGAAATGTGTAGGTGGTCGGGTCCCTATGGGTCCCCACAGAGTTTGTTTGAGTCTGTAGGTCCCCACAGAGTTTGTGTGGGTGTATAGGTCCCCATGGGTCCCCGCAGAGTTTGTGTGGGTCTACGGGAACTGTGTAGGTCCTGCAGAGATCCTATAGGACCTGAGTAGGGCCAAAGTCCTGTGCGAGCCGTGTGGGCAACCGATAGGGTTTCATAACCCCATGCTCCGTGGGCAATCTGTGTGGGAACCTGTGGGGGAATACATTCTTTACACCGTATTTCACTGCAGACCATCGCCAAGTACTGGCTGATTCTTTCTTTATTTACTGCTTGGCTGTTCGTTTCTCTTGCTTTCGCAGGTCGTTTATTTTTTCTCCCAGTATGTGGTTCACTTTTGCTGTCGTCGACATTACAGCAATGAGATCTGCATGATATTTTGGCCACGGAACTTCATCACTAGGCATTCCGAAAAAATATGCAATAACGAAATATTTAAAGGAGCACAACTTGTAGATGTAAGGCTGAAACAAATGTTCAATTAAATCACATGCCACATCACTTTCATGAATATTTTCATTTGGAATAGCTTTTAAAAATGACGCACTGGAAAATTACAATTGTGACATGTAATATAAAATCAATAATTAAAAAGTTAATGAACATATATTGGTTAATTAGTCAACATATTGTGACGGTTATCGCCTTATCTATGTCCGCCGAGCCCCACAAACACACAACGAAAACGGCTTCAGCGTAACCCTTGCCCCTTTTTTAAAAAAAGATTATGTTCGAATATGTTCGATATACAGTCAAACCCGATTATATCGAACCCGGTTAATTCGAACTATCCCTTCTATCGAACTCTTCATGAACATACTAGTAGCTGTAATAAAAATGCATAGCGAAAAATGCGGTATATCGAACGAAAATTGCAGCGTCTCCTGATAGATTGAACTGCCAAGAGCGCCGTTTAGCTCTGCAAGCTGGCTTTCCCCCAATGCAGGCGCAGCGTTGGGGGAAAGGCAGCTTGCAGAGAAAGCAGATTTTTTTTCTTTTGAACGGCCGCGTCGACTGCCCGGAAGAAAAACAAAATCTCTTTTGCGGAGAGATTGGGGACAGGATGAGCCGGTGAGGCCTTGAAAAACGAAGAAGCGGCCACTGAACTGCCGCGTGGAGCGTCCCTCATGACGTACAGACGCTCCCTCGAGAGTAGACAACTTTTATAAATATGTCGTGCTTGCTCGTTATCACATTCATTAAAACTTTCATATAGGATTACCCGCTATATCGAACTGGTAGACGGTTTTCGCGAGTTCGATATAAGCGGCTTTGACTGTATGGCAAGTAGCAATCATCGCCATTTAAAAACTTTTTACGTGCAGTTCCTGGTTTTGACAAGTATCGGGCTTATGAAAGATAACCTCGCCACGTCATCGTTTTCCACAACCAAAATTCCTAGAAAAACGTGCTGGTCATACCCTTAATGTATTTTCTTTTAAACTTATGCTTGACTGCGCGGGCCGCGAGCAAACGCCAGGTGGGCCGCGTGTTTGAGACCCGAGATATTGTGCCCCTCTCCTATCTAATGTTGAGCAAGCCCAGATCAAACCATTAGAAAATAAGTACAATGCTTATGCTGAATTCAGTCCAGAGTAAGTGATCAAGAGTGTTCAAACATCCTATAGGTCATTGAGAGTACTAAGCTACATCCCATATGATAACCCTGCTTTTGTTTGCCACTGCATGACAAGTACTTAAGTACTGTAATTTTTCACAATACCTACTGGGAGTTCACACTGGTCCATGGGCACATCGAAGTGACCAGATAGATGGGCATATTGCGCTATGATTTATTACAAGGGCATGCCTGAAAGCGGTGGCTTCAGCATTTCAAAGATCAGGACATAAACCTACTTGAGTCAAAAAGAAGAAAAATCAAAATTGTTTTTCCAACTAAAAAATTTTCGCAGAGCCTTTTTTTTGTGAAGATTTCAGATATTGTTCAGAGCCACCTGTGGCATGTATTGAAACAACAAATGATTAGAATAAAATGGAAATGCCCTACGCATTGCTTACTTCATACAGCCAAAATAAAGGCCAGTGGCCCAAAAAGATATCTGGTGTTTGCACGCAAAGTATAAAAAAATATAGCTTTTGTGTTTTACTGAGGTTGCCTAATCTTCCCAAAATTTTACTGAAAGCTTCCATCATTATGTTACACCTGTGTGCTCAATCCCATCAGTTTTGTGCGGTCCATCCAAAGACCACACCGAAACATTGTGAACTCCCAGTATAATACCAAATAGCTGCCAAGATGATGCCTTGATTTAAAAGCTTTTTCAAATTACTGCTTAGGTTACGATTACGTAAGATAATTTGCACTCGTCTCTTAGGTATGCCACTTTCTTGTGTGTCAGAGGCGGCCTGCTGTCCTTGTTAAGACTGGCATTCGACGCCACTTCGGTCACAGTCCTCTGCAGAAGGGCACTGGACCCCCACAGAGCAATGGCCAGGTCCTTCACATCAACGCTTCGCCTTATGTCCTGGTTCCCCATGTTGCCATCCCAGGCTTTCCACGTCACCCTGACATCAACGTCGTAGAAATGCCTCTATAAAAATTTAAAAGAGGAGGCGAAACCGATGTATTTGGTAGTGAGATCCTCTTTTCATGGAATGCTGCTTCGTGCATATTTATTAAAGTAAGCTTTCGTTAGTTTAACCCCTTTTTTAATCGAATCATTTTCAAACACCTTGCAGTGTTTTCAGGTGTGCCACAAGGGTCGGTATTAGGTCCACTTTTGTTTTTACTGTATATAAATGATATTGCAGATGATATGCCGCCAGCTGTCCAGGTAAAGCTATTTGCGGATGACTGCATGTTGTTTTCAAAAGTGCGTACAGTCGAAGACCAAGACTTGCTTAATGCCTCTCTAGAAAAACTTTACTTGTGGTGTGAAAGGTGGGGTATGGTAATTAACTTTGATAAAACAGTATTCTGCAGCATTACAAACAAACGAAACATTTTAGAATATTCCTATAACATAGGTGGCGTGCAACTGCGAAAGGTGGACGAATTTAAATATTTAGGTGTTATTTTTAGTTCTACCATGCGATGGAACAGTCATGTAGATTACGTTTGTTCAAAGGCCTACAAAAAGTTATTATTCCTCAGAAGACAACTTAGGCATGCCAATAGTGATGTTCGACAACTTGCGTACATGTGTTATGTTCGCCCATTGTTAGAATATGCATGCACTGTATGGGACCCGTATAGAAAATGCCACGAATCACAAATTGAAAGAATACAAAATCTGGCTCTTCGATTTATCTTCTCCAGATATAAACGTACAGAATCTGTTTCTTCAATGAGACAAGAGGCGCAGCTTGACTCGCTGGCAAAGCGACGGAAAATATCAAGGTTAAAAGAACTCTTTTCCATAGCGACTGGAATGACAAAGCTAGATCCGCAGCTTTACTTGCGGCCTTCAACGTCTCGTTCCCAAAGGACTAGCAACGTCAGGGCGATTGCTCCGTATCAATACAAAAATGATGTATTTAAGTATTCTTTCTTTTGTAGGACAATAGTAGAGTGGAACGCTCTGCCAAACGAAGTCGTCAGCTGCTCTAATCTCAAGTCATTTGAATTATCATTGCGCGAAATTTTAACTGAATAATGTATGTGTGCGGAATACATCTTCAGATGTGCAGGGTGTGACGCACCACTGCATGTGCATAAGTGCTCACTTGAGTGTGAATGCATTTTGCTTGGCTTGTACAACTTATTTTTCTCTCCTGTGTTGACCGTAAGGTTCACAGTATTGTAAATAAATAAATAAATAAATAAACGTCCGGGGAAGCGCCCATACAGCAGTACTTCGCTGCTCGAGCTATCAAGCTCTTTTTCTTATGTCTCCTGTTTAAACCGCTCTCGAACTGCAAGGGGCACTGGGTAGCAAGCCCTCTTGTGGCGCCGGTTGCTGGCGATGATTATTTGGCCGGCTCAGAAAAACCCGACAGCGCGCTCACGGGCTGACCGCACGCCTTGTGATTTCACTCTTCCCTTTCCAGCCCTCTTTGCCTCCTATCCCACCTCCTTAGATGTTGTTCTATGATCCCCCTCCCCTCCCCACCCCGCCCCCTGAACTTTTCGGTCGGCGTAATGGATAGAGAATATGAGAAGATGCGTCCTCTGATTTCGGTTGCCGGTGCAATGCGCGCCACCTTTTTACCTGTGTGCGGGGTTATTGTGCAACCTCGAGCGTGGTTGGTATTATAAAACTAATGCCTTAAAAGAGAAGAAGCCACTTTATGCTTCAAGATTGCTGGAGTTTCATTCCCATGTACCTGGTGTACATAGGAAGAATAGACCCTTTTCAAAACCTAAGCAAGCAACATTGACGGTCGCCATTTCTTTGACACGAAAGCTGTGATTGTATCGAAGTCCAAATGGAACGCTGTCGTTTCACTCACGTCTATCCACGCCAATCACTGACGCGGCGTTTGTTTCCAATGCGTGCTCGTGATCCGCGTTTAAGAAATGGCGGCCTTAGACATGCACACACTTCTGAAAAGTGTTTATTGTATGAGCCAAAGGTAATTAATGGGGAACGTGACACTCCAAGTCTTTCTGCCCTATGCACTCAGAATTTTGAACATAATGTTAGAGATTCAGGTCTAAACTTTCTACAAATAGATGTCGCCTTAGGTATGTTTTTAAGAGATTATAAGCTTTGTTCTTACATCACTGCTGGTGAAGTGATACAATATTATAAAAACAATAATTTGTGACGATGGCGCTGAAAGAGAGATCTCATTTGAGCAACATTAATCAAGATCTACATGGTCAATGACAAATTATCACAGCCTTTTCATCATGAAGACATTGTGTAAGCATAGAAAAGTTTTGTATTCAGAGGTATCTCCTATAAAGCCAACAATTACCAAATCAACTTACCATATCACGTTCTATGAAATTTAGGAGCAGATATGATTCCACTTCAGCGGGTGCTTTAGCAGCTGCCTCAGCGGATGCAGGTCCGACTGTACCAGCTGCTCCATCCAAGGTTGCAGGTATAGCAGCTGCACCACCCAAGGCTGCACCTGTGTGGCACCCGCTCTGCACCACATGGGCTGGTGCTCATGTGGTGCCACTTGTTCTGTGAAAAATATAAAAAAATATGACATTCGACAGAACAGTGTTTAACACTGCCACTATATGCGCGTGGTGCTACACTAAAAGCTGAGAGTGGAATGGCAAGTATATACCGATTCGATCAAACACCCACCAGTTTTGAGCAATGTGGCTGCACTCCTGCCCGTGTGTATACAAGGAAAGGAGTGCCACATAACACAAGGCTGATCGCAGTTGGGTCCAGCCAATACACAGCTTCTATGACATCCTCAGCCAAAAACTTAATAGGTATGGCAAGGGTTGTGGACATGACATTTATGATGCTGTAGCTTGTCAAAGAGAGTATGTCGAATGCATACCATGCTCCTGCAGTCAAGTATTCGTGGTTACAAAATAGCACGGAATATTTTTCATAAAAATCTACCGCAAAGCGTCGCAACACAGGAGTGTTCTGGAGAGTTTTACAAATCATAGCTTCTTGACTACACGGCTTGGTAGACCAAGTAAAATGTTTTCGGATATATGTGAGTTAGCGATGCACAAGAATCTATGCAAAAAGTCCGGATTTTGTGAAGATCAGAGTGCGGAACATGTGTGGCAGAATTCGGCACGACAAGTATGCCAATGTCATTATTTATTTTTGCATCATTAAAATGACTCTGAAAGTACGACCAGCTACAGTTGGTATTCACGCAAATCTTGTGAGAGTTCAATTGTTGGTACAGCGCCCTGGTTGTGTCCATGTGCGATATATGACAAAATATCATATAGACCAATACTGCAAACTTCTCTGAAAACCAATGGGCAAGGTGGCAAAAGACAAGAGTGGCGCTGTTCATCACACCCGCCGTTTGTTCGTGTTTGTGTGTTGCTACTAACAAGCACACTAATTTGAAGGCTTCAGCCATTATTGGCAACACTAAATAAACAAAAACCCCATACAAATACAACACACAAAGCAAAGCTGCATGAAACTAGCGATGCACTTCTGTTGTCAACTCTGCATTCCACTTACGACTGAAATGCGCAATTTCTTTACAAGCTTTAATTCCAAGCGAGTGGCATTAGAATTGCTAAACACCAGCCCATAAACTCAGTCTGAGGTAAAAAAAAATTCCTAGCAGCAATAAGTTGCTAATATATTGCCCAATATGTAGAGCACCTTACCACAAACACCCTTGGCAGTCTTTCACGAAGCATGGCCTACAGCAGAGGAGACTGTCATCCTGTGTCGTCTCAGGACGCTCACATCAGGATGGCGAAAGTGGATACCAACTTCTACTTGGCAAGGGCTGCAGTAAGTATACAGATGAAAACACAGAGTACAATATACAATACAAAACATCACGGATCAACTTGAAGAGTGCACAAAAAGACAAGGACAAAAGGACAGGAACACATAGGACGCAGACAGGTACACCCTAGCAACTCAATCTATTGAACACAAAAGAAAAGAAGACAGAGGATCAGAGAAATCAGAAAGGCTGTGCTCGGAGAACGTGAGCTTCAGGAACCGAAGCGCGAGGCAAAGATGTCAGGTAGATGGTTTTACAGACACTCTACACTGTTAGCAAGTCCCGTGTATTTGGCGAGTATTTGGGGTGAAAAACACGATATTTACACAAATTACCATAATTTTACACGATCAGTAACGGATAATTCGTTCAGAAATCATGCGAGGTTGAAAAAACGTGTTTTGGTTCGGTCATACACGCATAACCGTGTAGCTGACCTCGATAACACCCATCGCACCCGGCGACGACCGCGGCATTGCCGGCTGTCGAAGCACTGGAATGCTTGGTGACACACCTAGAAAGGACCGTCGAGACAAATGCCGCGGAAAGAAACATGTCTCGGAGACAGATATGCACCAAAAGCAATTGCGCCATGTCGCAGGACGTTGGCGTAACCCGCGCTTACCGTGCTCGCCGCCATTTTCTGGTCGATCGCAATGCGGCTTCCCTCATGTCGCCTATGTTTGTATTTAGCTTAGGGGTCTCGATAATAGTTTCTTACACACCACAAATAAAGTCATGGGTCTAATTATTCGTTCCAAACAGTTAAAATGGATCTAAAAAGCGTGTCCTTAATGTGAACACGGGACATTGCACTTGGTTTCGTTTTTGCTTCAACTGCAAGCGATCTGGCCACGGCGCAAGCGCAACGCCGATGTACGCTGGAAGCAAGAGCCGGTTGGTTTTCGTTGTTTTTGTTTGACCGGAGAAAATCTGGCAAGTATGGCAAGTACGCATGGCGCCGCTATTGTTTTGGTTTGACGGGACGCGAGGAGCTTCGCATAGAGCTTTGCAGTTTGCGAGCACATAGTGAAGACGTGACCGGAGAAGTGCCCCTGTAATGTTCCCGGAAGACGGAAAGTACCATTCGTAATCGTCGTGTGTGCTTTGAAAGCGAAGGGAGTCACAGGGTCCACGATTGCGCAACCACAAGCCAAGGTTCACGACAGCGTGGCGTTGACTTCGGCGATCTCGTTCTGGTTTGGTGCAACAGGGCGATGCGAAAAAGAGCTGAAACGTTCGTCGTGTGTGGTGCGGTGTTTTGTATTCCGGGTCTGTTTGAACCGCGCTTTTAACACGGAGCGCAAATTGTTTGTTGCGGGGTGGAGGTTCAACGGGTACAGTCCCGTCGTCGTCAGCTGGTCCGGTCCAGCTGGTCCGGGAGGACGCAGCGAGCGGTTTTAAAAGTAAATCTTCCTTCTTTCCGTTTCAAACTGTGAAGATATCCCGACACATACCGTGAGTAAGAAGCAGCGGGCGTTTTCAACAAAATTACGTCGTTTTAATTGAATAATGGACTCCGGATTGTTGTCTTAAATCTGCCGTTTTTTATGCTTCGTGTTGGACTGCGTTTTCACTGCGACGTACACCGCTCGAGTAGATGATTCGGTCCTGCAACGAGATTGTTGCGCCAATCATGCGGCGTGAATAAATTAGGGCAAGGTTTCCTACCTGCCCACATATGCATGTACTGAGACCATTTTTTACGTAGTGAACGTAGTGCTTTTTCTTTATTTTCGGAAGAGGCGTTGGTGCATTTATTATGGTACAGTCACTTGAGAGTTGAGAATTTGGAGAGCGAGCAAGCTTTCCCAACTTTGCCTCTTTCTCTCTTTTACTGCCCTGTTTCAGTTTCAGTAGGCATATCTACTAGCAGGTACGAACTGCTCTAAAGCAGTTAAAAAACGGGAAGCTTAGGACGGTGCGGACTCAGTGTTTCGCGCTTTTCCCAAGGTGACGGGGTGAATGCTTTTGTGACGTATGCCGAATATGCAAGCGATTTTGTTATGCCCGTCGTTTGCGTCTCTCCAGCAAAACGAATAAAAGGATCTACTACAAAGGCGCAATCACAAGCCAATGTTTACGATAGCAGTGCGTTTGCTTCGGTGATCCCTGTAGCTGTATTTTATCCTGCTCCCTGCAACACTATGTCATGACGAAGAGCTGAAATGGTAACGGTTTGTGCTGGCCTCCCGGTTGACAGAAACCCGCGTCGCCCGCATCGGCACCGAGTGCGCTTGGGCTGTTGATGCTCAAGCCTTTGATCCGCGGCTTGTCGCCAGCTCATCCTTCTGCTCAACGGTGAGGAAGGGCGAGAGTAACCTCGGAAGTGAATGTAAATCCTCGTTCATTCAGTTATCCGGTGTCAAAGTGTGGAAGATGTCCAACGTGTACTCATGGCGGGAACTACGACCGTTTTGCCTTGCTTTTATAACCGAAACCACACCAACGAGATAACTGCCTTGCGTAGTCCAAAATGACGGAAGCAATAAGTTTCAACAGGTCGAGTACGTCACCGGGGATGTAGGCGAGACGGCGCACACTGTTTAAACACTTGCAGTATCCACGAGTGGTACCAGGAAAGCGACGTCAACAGAGAAGGAGCTCGCGATGCAGCATAATGCAGTGCTACGGGCCCGTGTATCTTCAAAGTTCGGGGTGGTAGCAGTATAAAAAAAAGACGCATCAGCGCCCCACACCACTGTTCACGAATAACACCGGTCACAAACTCCCAATCCCCACCGCTCCATGCGACACCGACACGACATACGACAACAAACTGCATCAAAACGCCCCTAAAGTGAAGGCGTCTGCTCCCGTACTGCAACTAGCGGAAGTGAAGTGTTGGGTGGATGTCCTTCACAAAAATATATAAAAAATGCTTTGCGGAAGGATCATTTTCATTTATTATTGTATACGTAATGACAAAATCCCAATAATTCGTTTTCCTATCTGATTCAAGCTAGTCGGAATGCTCATAACACTGGTCAAGCAAGAAAATAACAGAAATTTGAGCTTTTTCATGACCGGTTTAAGATTTATTGTTAACGTATCGTTATTTATTGCAACGGACTAACATTATAGATTTTGCCTCCATACTTCTTAAATGCAAACAGTTCTAACATACGGCTGTCAATTACGCCGTGTTTTGTGTATTCTTCTACAAATCTGTAATGGTCAGCGACCAAAGAGCTCACCCGCACATGTCAAGCTTATATGCGCCGCGGGGAGAAATGGATATGGAGTAGGAAGTGTCGGGCGTAGTGTCGTTGTTGTGTTTGTGTATATGTCGGTGCTGTGTAGCATGTGGTACTGGTTTGCCTGCGTTGTATGTAGGGTTGCTCTCTAGTCGTGGTCGTTCGCAGTGTTAACAGACCCGTCTTTTCTTAAATACAGGCTGCTAGAAATCTCGATAGGTGGCGCAAGTTACCGCCCGATTTTAAATAGTTCGCTCAAGTTATTTATCCATGTGAGTTCGGCATTCGTTTTTTTTGTCCAGCGGCTCGTTGAAGATACCGACGCCGCCGACCACCGACGACGCACGTACAGTACGTACCTTTGCACCTAGATACGTCCGCCGCTTGGAGACTTTACTGTGTATAAAAGACATCGAACGAGAACTAACGCGCCCTGTGTGCTTTCAATTCGGGTGAAAGGCGCGCGGCTCGCTGGGCTCGTCTCTCGCCTGTTCTCGGCCGCTGGCCGCCATGTTTCATAAGGAACACGCTCGAAACGTGTTTTGCTGAAGGCAGACACGGTGTAGCGTGTGAAGTTTACACAGCACCTCATGTGTAGACGAAAAACACAGATAGCTGCGTGTAAAACGAAAACGTTTCGACGTGTCCGCTATGGGACAACGGTTTACACGTCTGGGCGTGTTATTTTTGCTAACAGTGTAGAATTAACAACAGCCTCTCCATGTAGTGGGGTGGTGAGTTCTGTCTAATTGGACATCTTGAAAAATAGCACACAAAAAAACAAGGAATAAAGAAAAGGAATACATACACTACATAAAAGTGCACACTCCCAAGTCACATACATTAGAGAAGAAAATAAATACAGAATGCGCAAGAAGCTTTAGCAAAAGTTAAAACAGGTCCAAGTGGAACTTGCTAATTCACCCATATGCACAAGACTAAAAACAATTTCTATAGTAGCTCAGGTAACATACGAATGCGCGGACACATTGGTTGCCTATACTACAAATAATAAAGGCCTAAAATTGTCCTCTTGTATGTTTTCCATAGTATATGCTAATTATTCACGTTTTTTTTTTTTTTTTTTTTTTTTTTTCTAAGGGGGACATACACGACCAGCGTAAACAGCGCATAGATAGCTGACAGTCCATCGTTGATTTTAGAGAGAGGTTGAGCTCTTTTTAGGTATTAGCCATCCATCTCTTACCTTAACTGACAATAAAATTATGTTTTTTAAAATCTACTTTTGATAATAGGTGAATCAGCGCGTTCTACTTCTCGAGCACCTTCCGCATTCTTTATTTTTTCCTTCTTCTCTGATCCATGCCATTTGAGAGTCTGTGCTTGCATGTGGTCTACGTGGTACATTTCTTGTCTTCTTGGCTTTTTGTGAAGTATTTTTTAAGGTGTTCAATTAGTACCGGCTCGCCACCTTACTACAAACATGCAACAACTAAAAACAATCACAACCTACACCATTCGCTAAAGGCAGTACCAAATGAAAAAAACAGGGATTGGGTGAGGTATGTCCAACACGATACTTACACTGAACAAAATGTACCTCCCACAAACTGGCGAGACACTACCTTAATTCAGAACATGCTTGTAAATTTCCCGAGAAGCTTGTAATAAATACTTCATAGCCTCTAGAGAATACCACGAGGAAGAAAATAAATGCTTTACCACTTGAAGCAGCCTGAGTGTTTCTGGAGGTGTCAAATTTGTTGTACGTGCGTTGGATCATAAAAAAGCGTGTACAGCAAATTATATTTCAGAGCTCGACATTTCGTGAGGAATTATTTAAAGTGCCACCAACAAAAATTATTTGGCGGTCAAATTTTTGCGATCGGGAGTGGTACCCTATGCATTAATAATCATCATGGGTGAATTAATCACGGCACCAATTTTCGGCAATTCTTTTCTGATTACTTATCACGAAAATTAAGTTGTTTGCAAACGACTGGGCGGCGCAAGCTACGAGCCTGCTCGATCAATCAATCGCTGCCTTTTATTGCTTGGCCCAGCTCTCCGCCCGCAAATACGCACACAAAATCTACCCGTAGTGTGAAACCTAGTGGCTTTGGCGATGGAGGGGCACCGCGTTCTTCCCGACATTCTAGTTAACTAGTAAACAATACGGTGGAGGGAGGCAATCAAACACCCCCCCCCCCCTTTCCGCCTTTACCCCACCACCTCCTGAAGAGATCCAGCGCTACTGATCGACCTTGAGCGAGTACGCAGCCTAAGCGCTCTTTCGTGAACGATAAACGAGTTCTCTGCATCGGGGGAAAAAAGAAGAAAAACAGTCTTGCATAACATCATTTGCGCATAATTAGTAATACTGGTAAAAGCAAGCGATGTACAGAAAATAACAAGACTTTTGAACGCAGGAAAGAATAATCTAGCCCTAACAAACAAAGAAACGAACTTACACTGAACGACCGTGCCATCATCTTGGCCGTTGAGCGGATTTGACGTAGTTCCACGTCTCACAGTCGCTTCCGTTTTTTTCGCAGACATTTGAGAGTTAGGCGAACTCCACGCATCACGACTAATTGGGAAATTACGTCAACACACAGACACGCACGATAAACGTGCGAAGCATAGACTGTGAATTCGATTGTATTGCACTCGTTGGCTATTATAGATTTCTAACGACTTTACGGAAGCTATGATTGTTTATCTTCAACACGCTTGGAATAAAACAATCAGCAAACCGCATTAAAAGACGATTAGAAGACACAGTACGAATAAATTATTGAGCATGTCAACATTGAAATTCTACTTCTGGCTTCCGAACACTACGGTTGGAGAATCATGAGCTCCTCAGGAGCGTCGATAACGGCCCTCGCCGGCCGCGGTTCATCGTTTTCTTCTGCTAACTCGGATTATCGTATCGTTCTGCCTCCCCTGCCATCAGGAACCATTATCCGCAACTCTGTGCTGCTGCACGGTGACGTGAGTGCTCGCCCATACAAGATAGGCAATTTCAGGGCCGAGATGGAACATCCTGGTGTGATTGGGCACATCGAGGCGCTCGGCGCCTACCAAAGGAATCATCTCCGGATGGTGACCTTCAGGACGGAGGTAGCCAAGCTGCGCCTGGTCACCGCCAAGGAACTGAAGGTAAAGGGCAAGCGTTGCATTTTCGTGGACCCGGAGAACGCGCATGTTCACATGAAGTTGCTCTGGCTCCCCTTCCACGTATCAGACGAAACCGTCAAGAGGGCCCTAGGGCCCTTTGGGAAAGTTCAGGACCTGACGCGTGAAACATGGAAGGCGAAAGGATTGACCGGCGCCCAGTCGACGACCAGACTGGTACGGCTAAGCCTAAAGGAGGGCGTCAATTTAGAGCGCCTTCCGCACCAGTTGAAGATTGATGGTGGTAACGTTCTGGTCGTGATTCCGGGACGTGATCCATTATGTTTACGCTGCAAAGGTACAGGATACATTCGACGAGATTGTCGTGTACCGCGATGCGACGAATGCCATCGCTTTGAACAAGAGCGAGACAACTGCGTCCATGCCTACGCTACAGTGAAGCAGGAAGTGTTGGCGGATGGAGATGGTGTCCTCAACATGGACGAGGACGAGGCAGAGGAAGCCGCACGGGACGTCGAAACTGAGGTTTCCGCCACAGCCGGTGCGAAACTGAGGCTTCCTCCACAGTCGGTCCATGTACTGAAAGAAGTGCACCCTCCACAGTTGCAGCCCGAGGGGCACGCCGTGAAACCCGACCCTTCGCAAGCGTCGAGCAGCAGTCCTGTCGTATCAAGCGATATTCAAATGTGTACATTAAAAGATGTTGAGGCCATCCAAGAACTGGAATCAAAAGACACAAGCCAGGTCAGTCTGAGCGACGAGAACTCCCTTCTTAGCGACGCCAGTGAAACCACCATGCGGCAAGGGGAAGCATCAGCACGCTCCGACTTCAAGTGGCACAAGAACACCACACGGAGCGAGCGCTTTAATCCGAAGCCGCGCCTCCCGACTGAAGAGCGACGCCGGCCAGCCCCTCCGTAGGTCACTTCTCTTTTGTTTTTCTCTTTGCTCCCTGGTCATCTCTCGACAATATTCACGTCGCATGACTTCGCCCACACCCCCTTTTCCACAAAATGGGACCCCTCAAGTCTGCAACCCTCAACTGTGTCAGTCTTGTAGCGAAAAGAAGAAAGCAATGGGTGCTGGACACTATTCTGAACGTGCGGGTTGATGTTGTTTTTTGCACGATACCAAGACTGCCACAGACGGTCAAGTGGAGGAGATGACGCGCTTTTTTGATCGTCACTTCGTCATCTTCCTGCCGAGGGCATTTGGACAGAGCGGTGGAACGGCGATAATGATTCGCAAGAGGAGAGGCATGCAACGCAATCTACCCCGAGTGGGAGGGAGCCAGGAATGGACGGGTGTGCGCTGTAGAAATGCTGCACTGCGGACAGCTTCACAAGCTTGTATCTGTCTATGCACTTAATGACGCCACTGAGCGAAGGAACTTTTTCAAAAATCTTCGCCAGTATCTCGACACACCATGTCGAACGACTATCGCTGGCGATTTTAATTGTGTGCTGGCCGAGAGGACTACTCGAAACGGCTGAAAGCGGACGTCAGCCGGGTGGAACTGTGAAAACTGCTGAGCAACTTCGACCTGGTGGATTCAAAGGACAACGAGAAAACAGTCGACCCAACGTACACGCATTGGCAAGGAAATTGCCATGCTTGACTAGATCGTATCCACATCTCGGGAAAATTTTCAGCAATGACGCCTGCGTTAGAAGTCCTACCCTTGGCGTTCTCGGACCAGACTCTGGTCACGGTAACGCTGAGTAGACCCGTGCCGCGAATCCAGAAGTCACCTTGGTGGAGCGGCTCGAAGCTAAACGAAAGCCTCATCGAGGACAAACAACTGCGCACGCAGATAAAGGACCTTCTCGAGGGCAAAACGGGAGATGCGTCCGTGAACCCGATAACATGGGGGGAGCTAAAGGAGGACGTCAAACTCAAAGCGTTCCGGCACAGTCAGGAAAAAGCGGCGCGCGAAAGGGCGGATAACCGCCGCTTTGACGAAGACTCTGGAAATGCTCATCGAGGAGGAAGGACCGTTCTCCGGGACTCTTCACTCAAGATATCCGGCATTGCAAGGGAAGTATTCTGGAGCTCCTCGAGAAGGAGTACCGCGGTGCTATGGTTTGAAGCAGTACGTTGCTCCTCGAGAGATATGAAGAGCAGAGTAAAATATTCAAGACGAAGGAACGCCAGGACGCTTCGCGCAACAAGATCGGGAAGCTCCAAGTAGGCGACGTCGAGGCTACCCGGTGAGAAGTAATCGAAGACGCGTTTCTGCAGGCCTACACCGACCTGTTCACGAGAGGGGAGGACGACGGCGTTCTCCAAACGACTGGAGTGGCGCTGCCCAAGATATTCCCAAAGGTCCGAGAACAAATGAGCCGGAAGATAACGGCATGAGAGGTCGAAAAGGCCATCAAGGAATTAGCTCCGCGCAAATCGCCAGGAGTGGCCGGGCTTGGTAGCCAGTTCTACAGGACGTCCTCGGCCCAGCTGTGTCCTATCCTACGAGACATGTACACCGACGTACTGAAACGAGGACTGCTGCCGCCATCCATGCGACAGGCGGTAGCGGTGCTCATCCAGAAGAAAACTTCGAAGGGAACCTCGAAGGTCGACCATTTCCGGCCCATCAGTCTGCTAACAAGCGACTATAAAACCCTAGCCAAGATTCTGGCAAATCGGCTGAAGTAGGGTCTACGAGACGTCGTCGTAGAGCACCAGGACTACGGCATCAAGGGACGGACCATCAGCATCAACCTGTACGCGATGCGTATTGTGTGCGAGGCAGCGAAGGTGTTGAAGCGTCCAGTGGCACTGCTTCAGGTAGATCTGAGCAGAGCCTTCGACCGAATTCGTCATTCGTTACTCTTCCGTCTCATGGAGTAGTGTGGGATCGGGGCGCGACTGCTACGGTATGTGCAGCTGTGCTACCGTTACATCACGACGCGTCTCCTGATCAGTGGCAACAGGACGGCTCCCATCGCAGTTACCCGATCCGTGCGACAGGGCTGTCCGAGGTCGCCTATTCTGGTCGGATTGTGCCTGGAACCGTTGTGGAGGGCCATTATCGGTGACGCGGGCGTTCGTGGGCTGTCACTGGCGTCGGGTACGTTTAAGCGCTCGCTTACGCGGACGACGTCACGGTGTTTTGCTCGTCAAGAACGCAAGTGCGCACTGTAACCCGACCCATCACATCGCAAATCTTTGCTGTGTTTCGGGTGCGGTGATGAACACAGACAAGTCTGTCGGCGTCTGGCTTGGAGACTGGGACTTGAAACCGGAGCAGTTCCTCACTAAACCGGAGCAGTTCCTCGGTGTCTCCTGGACGACGAGCGTGTCAAACTATCTTAGCTTGACCGGAGAACAACTCAGTGGCCGATGCGGTTGTTTGGACATTAATCGCCTCAGAAGCAAGGTGCTTGCCTGGCATGCCAGGGAACTCTCTTTGTTCAATCGCGCATTTATTTGCAACTCTGTTTTTTTCCCGACCGTTTGGTACGCGGCACAAGTTTTGCCGTGCTCCCAAAGTGACGTGGCGAAGGTTCATCGATTTTTCGCAACGTTTATATGGGACTCGTGTTTTGAACGTATGAGGCGTGACAACCTATTTGTGAGCCAGAAGAAAGGAGGCTTTGGTCTTGTAAACGTAGAACTTAACCTGAAAGTACAGCGTTTCTTCTTTTTTCGCAATCAAGGCAATCCTCTCGTGATTTCTGGGTTTAAAGAGCTGGGAGGAAGCTTTATGGGGCCGTGGCTCGAGGGAGACACTGGGGACTTCCGGGCACGTGTTCTGAAGTTCTACCAGGAGATAGCGGTGGCGAAGAAATTTTTCCGAACCCGCTTTTCCGACGAGTACCTGCAGAAAGTTAAAAAGAAATCTCTTTACTGAGACACAGCTGATTTGCTCATACCGCCCCCACTCTATCGCAGCTTTCCGGGAAGTGGAAATAAATCGGATGTATTTCGTCGCTTACGTAGATACCCTGTCAGAACGGCACTCAAGAATTTTTTTCTACGCTTCCATTTCGAAGTACTGCCGGTCAAGACGTGGTTGGTTAAAAAAGTTCTCTTTGAACCGTGGTCAACAAATTGCACGCTGTGTCCGCTGTGTCACTTGAACACGTGTTTTTGTACTGTACGAATGTGGAGCTTTTTTGGGCAGAGCTTCGAGCAGTGCTGCAGAAAGATATTTACGTAGAGTGGAGGAGCGCGAAGTTTCTGCTTTTCGGCGACAGTGCAAAGAGTAGGTCATGGGAGCTGCTGGCCCCCCTCGGTCTATATGCGCTGTGGCGGTCGAGGACGGATCACTTGGAGGCCCGAGAGGGATCCAAGCCCGCGTGGGAACGCTTTTACGAGGGCCTTCTGTACGTGAGCAGCCTTCTTGAGGCGACGGAGCAACAAGGGCTTGAATGTTAGTCGCTATTTGGAGCACGTTTGCATAACCGCGCTCTGAAGGATCAGTTTCCGGGCCACTGCAGGCGCGAGTGGCTGGGGTGCATGTGACGCTACAGAGAAATGATTGGGCGAGATACATTTTAAATTTGTGTGTGAATCGGGGTCCTCTTCTGTCGAACAGTTCTCACTGACATGATAAGTGTATGGCAACCAATGTGGCCATTAGCGATACGTTTAATAAAAACTTAGAAACAAAATAAGAAAAGAAAGCGCGGCTGCGGCTTATTCTGTTAAGTCGCTGTGCTGCTGATCTCGTGGTCATTGGTTCGAATCCTAGTAAAACAGTTTTTTTTTTTTTACTTTTTTATTCGTTTTTATTATTTATATATTTCCTATGTTTTTGCAGTCGTCTGAACCCTACTTTGTCGTAAACGTTTCGCAGAAAGTGAAAATAAAAAGTGCATGCAGAAACCGTGGCTCTCTTGTTTTGCCGGGATGATTCGCTCCTTCCGTACTAATGGGTGGGTCAGTGTTGTTGGCAGACAGCACAAGTCCTTTCAACGAAGAAATAAAGGTAATAATAATGGGCAAATTGAGAGCGAAATGGAAAAATGTGTAACTGGTAAAACTGCCACAGTGATGAAGCCGAAGTTTGTCTGAAAGCGATCATCTTCACCCAGTACTGAAACAAAAATACCGCAATTTTAAGGCAGCTATTAGGGAGTTTTCGTAGGTCGTTTTGGCCGTCCCGCAACGCCCTCCGCAACCCGCTATGGTACCCGGCACTCTACACTGAAGGCCATCAGCGCGCAGGCGCGGTAGTGGCTTCTTCGTTGCGGAGGGCTTAGCGAGGGGGAAACGCGGTCTACGAAAACTTCCTATTTATCTGAGCTCATAGCGCGCTACGTATTGAACACATCTCTTAATTTTCTGATTTCCGAAAAGTAGTATTTAATTTTGTCCTGGTAGATCAGTGCTATCCCCCGCGTGCCACCTGGTTTTACGTATCGAGGTTACCCTCCGCAGTTTTACTTTTTTATTAGGCCTAAACACGTTTCTATTCTCGAAATTACAGTGCAGTGCGGATAATTAAACTAGCCCTCAGAAACGGTGTTGTTCGACGCTGTAACGTTTTTTTTCTTTTCGTAACGTCAAAGGGTCACATTGGCACACCCGGCAGTGCAAACATCCACAACGCATTAATGTTTCTTGTTTTTTCGCGTTAATTTTTTTATATATTCGCGTTTTTCTGGTGTGGTATGTCGTATAACATAATCTATCAGAAGATATATATCGTCGGGCTATCTGATAATTTGAAATATTTCTGTTAAATGATCGTAACTACCACAGAAAACAGTCGATTCCTGCCTGAAATAGCATATTTTCACACATCAATAACATGACCTGATGAGAGTTATGTACCTCTCGTGGCGTCGTAAGCAATAAACACATCTCTTACTTTTCTAGTTTCTGGAAAGTAATGTTTACTATTGTTTCTGTAGCTCAAAGCGCATGCTCATTCCTGCGGCGTGTTTCTTCCATTCGAAAACTCCGCTGTATCGGTTTTTTTTTTTTTTTTTTTTTTTTTTTTTCTCTAAGCCACACACGTGCGTATACCGCTGTACCTTAAGTATATTGTGAAAGTAATGTGTTCACAATCAGTCCCAGCAACAAGAATAACTTCTTCATTTTTGATCACGCGCTCCTTTGGTCTCTTCGCCTTCACGCAGTGTTGCTTCCGCTAGCATATGGTACATCCCCCTTTTCTTTGAAGGAACAACGTTATACACAACAACCACGAGCAGCGCGTGGAGCGGGCTGTACTCGTTTAGATTAGTTCTGCCTGTTGGAAGCCTGCTATGTAGCCCAGGCGTTGTGGTAGCCTTCTAGGTCTCTTGGACTGGGGTCCTGCTCCTGCTGACGCCTGCTCAAGGGCGGGTAAGGTTGGTGGGTGAGGCGACGCCTGGTTTCGAGGAGGCTCTGGTGGTGAGGGGGGCAGCGATCCATCTCTTGATGGTGGCAAGCAATCGTCGTTGTCGTCCTCTGAGTCGCTCTCGTTGATGAAGATAGAGAATCCTTCCGGTGTCTTTCGAAGATGCTGTCGGTTACGGCGGAGGATCCGGCCGTCCTTGGTAAGCACCGTGTATGACCTTGGGACCACCAAGCCTTGCACTTGTGCTTTACGCTCCCATCGCCCGTTATTAAAGATTCGCACGATGTCTCCCTGCTGAAGAGGAGCTAGCTGTCTTCCTTTCGTCTCGTTCTGGACGTGCTTTCTGACCGGACATGCGGGAGACGCGGTGAAGTCGGGAAGTAGGGTTCGTAGTTCTCGGCCCATCAGTAGTTCTGCGGGCGAGCGGTAGTTGAGGAGGCCCAACCAAAAGTTTTCTTTGGCACGCTCCATTTTGCGTAGTAGACGCTTGACAACTTGTACACCTTTTTCAGCCAGACCGTTAGACCTTGGAAATATTGAACTTGAAACAGTATGCCGACAATCATAACGTGCAGCAAAATCCTTAAATTCTTTCAAGGAAAACGGTGGGCCCTCATCCGTGCAAACTTCCAGAGGTAAACCATAGCGGGAAAATATTCGAGCTAACTTGTCAATGACCACCGTTGCTGTGGTTTCTCGACGGTGTTCCACTTCTGGGAAATTTGAATAGGCGTCGTACACAGCCAAGTAGTGCTTACCGGAGTGTTGCAAGAGATCTGCAGCTACCCTGGACCAGGGATGGTTGGGAACGGTGCGGATAGAGAGAGGCTTGTCTGGCTGTCGGTAGGCGAACTTCGCGCAAGTTTCACATCCGTCGATAAAATCGGTTATATCGGCGGTCATTGCCGGCCAATACATCAATCTTCGGGTCTTGGACAAGCATTTACCCATCCCCAGATGGCCTTGATGTAGTCGTTTCAGCATCTCTCTTCGCATAGCTCTCGGAATGACTACTTTCTTTCCTCTTAGCAGTACTCCACTAACCACCGAAAGTTCTGATGTAAACTGCTTCAGCTCACCTTCCACAGGCTTCGATGATTGGAGGCTGGTGATGACTCGCTGGAGAGCGGGAGTGCTGACTGTCGCCTCCTGTAGGCGAGCTAGTGTGCCTTGGCCCACTATCTCAGATAGGACGCTCACCACATGCACTTTTACATCCGTCGTGGCCTCTCCCTGTGATGCATTTGATGGAATCCTCGATAAAGTGTCGGCAACCACCAACTTATTACCGGGGACAAACTGCAACTCGAAATCATACTTCAGTAGTCGTAAAAATAGTCGTTGGAGACGACTATGGCCAGCAGCGGATGATGATCTGTTTTGATGGCGATATGATATCCCAATACGTAGTCGTTAAACTTTTCGCAACCGAATGCCCAAGGCCTCTTTTTCAATCTGAGCTTACCGGCGTTCAGTATCAGTGAGCACCCGAGACGCGTAGCCTACCGCACGCCAGATCATTCCATGCTGTTGAAGCAACACAGCCCCTAAAGCCAATGTGGACGCATCAGTTGACAACTTGCTGGACAACTCAGGATCATAGATTGCTAGAACTGGGGTTCGCGTCAGCATTTTTTTTAGTTGCTCCCACTGACGATCATGTACACTGGTCCATTCAAAAATGGTGTCGTTCCTAACTAGACTGCGTAGGGCCTCCGTTTGAGACGACAGGTGTGGGAGGTGGTAAGTATAGTACATCAAATTCAACTAGATTCCTGAAAAAGTATCGTTCGGCGTTGTAAAATTTATTTTTCGTGGCGTACGTGATCAGATTCTCAATATCCTGAACTGTAAGTTTTCCTCACCGCATCGTCTTTTCTCTCCTTTTCGCTGTAAAACACGTGAGCCTTGCAATGCTGGGATAAAATACGCCAGCGTCGGAAATCATTTACGAACGATTGATCAACGCGAACATTTCCCCTCGCTATTCATGCTATTTGTGCCGCAGTTCGTAAGCATCTTAATGACTTGACTGCATAGTGAAAACGGCAAAAAAATAAAACTGTCGGTTAGTAAACGGAGCTTCCACGGCGGGGCTCGCCAGCGTGAACAGCAAAGCGCCGATTCCGGCTGGTTACTGAACTTCTATGTAAATACTGGCCATCAAAGACAGCACAATATCGATGCCGGCCAGTTACTGAACTTTCATGTAAATACCGGCAATCAAAGACAGCAAAATACCGATGCCGGCCAGTTACTGGAACCTCCATGGAAAGGCTGGCAAGCAAAGACAGCAAAAACACGATGCCGGCCAGTCACTGTAACTTCTACGGCTGAACTGGCCAGTGAGTAAGACGAAACCCTGACGCCGGCCGGGGCCGGTAGCTCACCGGCACCCATGGCCGGGAGCCGCCATCCTGCTACAGGACCGGCCGGCGTGGTTCCGATACCGGCCGACGCGGTGTGCTACCTGGGTACAGTGAAGGTTCGTTCTTTTCTTATGATTGCGTCAGGGACCCGATGACTGAGAACGCCGATGGTCTGCGGATGTTGGTGGTCATAAAAATGACTGACAGGACTCCAGCAAGTAGAGAAAAATAAAAAGAAACGTCTATTTACAGTAGAAATCGAATCGTTGCCCCGCCGACGTTCTTCACGGCCCTCGCGCGTCTCCCTTTCTTCCTCTTTTTTACATGTCTCGCTCGAGCCACAGTCGCGTCGCTCACTTTAAAGTCATCCTAAGCGAAAATAAAGACGAAACCGAAACTACAGCCACTGTACCGAAACCCTGCCCATGTCGCGCCTCTGGATCTGTGGCTGTCGTTTACGTTGACCTTCACAGGTACATACATTTTACTCAAGAAAAATTGCTTGCTTTTTGTTTTTCAGTCTGTCTTCATATTGTATAGTTTTAAAACATGCCCTTCTTTTAGACCCAATCACTACTCTGCTCCAAAATGATGGCATTTGTTAATGT
This sequence comes from Ixodes scapularis, assembly GCF_016920785.2. NCBI lineage: Eukaryota > Metazoa > Arthropoda > Arachnida > Ixodida > Ixodidae > Ixodes > Ixodes scapularis. The sequence continues at coordinate 98,974,698 of NW_024609857.1, forward strand.
ATACTCGTCAATGTACTAGCTTTTTCTCTTGTTTTGTTTGCAGTCCATTGGATATCTGTAAAATAAACCTAATAAGAGTCCACATAAGTCCTGTCCTGCATCTATTTTGTTTGCTGCCTATAAACATATGCATATATTGCTCTGCATTTTGGCAATATGCTTTTTCGCTAGAATACAGAGCACACACGACTGATAAGGTCAGAGCACAGAACACGAAACCGACAACTTCGGAACAATGGTGACATAACTTATTATTGCGAATGAAAAAACAGTGAGTGCGCAGTCGAGCTGGTGGATGTTGATCCTGATGTAGAAAACCCGCGAGTGTGGTAAAAGCAAGGAAACGGTGTCGAAGAAGAAAGACAGGGGAAAAGAACGTCTCAAAGATCAAAAACCCAAAACTGTGGTAAAAGCAGGGAAATGGTGTCGAAGAAGAAAGACAGGGGAAAAGAACGTCTCAAATTGCGTGAGCATTAGAAGCCCCATTTCGAAGAAAAACCCGCGTGGTCGACGTCGTCGGCGTAGTGTTCCGCGCACTGGGGTGACCGATGTAATTTTTAAAAAAGACTTACAAAAAAGTTATAGTTTCATGCCATCTGTGGGATATATCTTGAGGCGGCACATCCACAGGCTTCCCATAGGCCTCACACATGTCCCGTGTAACAACACGGAGCGCTCCCCTAGCGTGTGCCATCCCTACAGCAACCCGCACAATGTCATACTTTATCTATAGAATCCTAGGCTTTATCCCCACAGGCTGCGGGGTACCTACAGCAACCCACCGAATTTCCTACATGTCCCATAAAAGACAAAGTTCTATCCCCTCAGACTCTGTGGGTTGCCTAAAGAAGCCCCCACAGGCTGTGTGGGTTACCTAAAGGACCCCATACAGTAACCCACATATCCCATAAGTCCACAGGCCTGACCCCACAGAGATTTTAGGACACCCTTACGACCCCACGGGTGCCCCATAGAGACCTCTAGGAATCCACACAAATTTTCTGTGGGTGCTGTGTTAGCCTTTGGACCAGGGTAGGGACATTAATATTAACATAAATATGAAACTCGCCACCCAGAACACTCATAAACTAAATACGCGGCCCTTTAGTTGACTCTTTCTGATAATTGACAACTGCTACTGAGAAGCCGAACTCGTTCTGTAATAAAAAATTTAAAAAAAAAAATTAAAAAAAATCCGTTGGAAGGCGTCGTTCCCAGCTCACTTCAGAACAAATCGGTCATTATCACTGCATTACTCAGCCTGCAATTAAGGGTGTATACAGAAATATTTCGCTTCACCTTATATCATCTAAGTCACAAAGTGTAATCAATGATCTTTGGAATACAATCTAAAAACATGAAGACAATTCTCGGCGTTTTAGCGCTAAAAGATGCGGTAATTGTTGACGTGGCAACATATCACGAGTCCTTGTGGTCTGTCTTTGTTTGACCGGCGGGGGGCTGCGTGGCACGCAGAAGCAAACCACATACACTTTCCACAGAAGTCGTATTTACATGTTACTCGTTCCAAGCTGCCGGCCTTCATTTCTCACTACTTCATGTCTTTTCAAACACTAACTTTTTATCCTGCTTTGTACTAGAAATAAAATTTCAGGAAGGCTTATTTTTACTTAAAACAAGCCACAGTTAATACTTCGAAAACATAGATTTATTTTGACCTTACTCATTATGCGTACAATAGGCAACAAAATGTGTTTATTCAGCGTAAATGTTTTACGGTATTTTATTTTTTTAGCTTCTGAATAGTTTGCTTGTTAGCTGCATTGGTGCTGCAAACAAGAAACGAGCTGCGTAGGAAAAACCATATATTCTATAAGCCGGTAGTTCGAGTATCTCTAAGCGTGGACTTCCCCAGGTCTTAGGGTCCCCATAACGTAAAGGCACCCTTTCCAAAAAAAAACCTATTTGTTTAATAACCCAAGGTATGACAGAAGTATGGTACTGCTTGAGGAGGATCGACGTAGCAACGACGGAGATCTCACGGAGGGGCGTTCGCCCTTATGTCTCCGTCCTGGCGAACTCGTCCACAACACTCTTGTACACAATACAGGCGCAAAAAGTCTCCCTGGCTGAGAGGCTGGATGAATGAGCAGGCAAGGCCACGGCCTGCTAGACGAGTTGTGACAGAACCTTTTTGAAACGGACCCGGAGGAGTACCGGAACCTGCACCGTGTCAGCTGGGAACAGTTCCTGCAACTTCCTTCTCGCGTAAGCAATCCCAGTGGAATCGTGACGTGCGAAACATCTTAAAAACCCCTTGGCCAGAGATTCAAAATTTCACTTCATGACATCCCGTCACGACCAAATACAGCGTTTGAATTTTCTAATGAGTGGCCCTCCCTAAATTTACAATACTCTATGTTTTGACAAACAATACGAATGAAGTGCCAGGGCAAGTTTATATTTATTTTTGGGGGAGGGGGGTGGTAGTTGGATGGAGAGGGTAAGGATGGGGGGGGGGGGGGGGGGGGTTCGACGTGCCAGAGTTTGTGCGCACGTAAACAGGGCTACGAAGTCAAATAAATGAATAAATGGGTCGGTCATCCTTCTTCATCTTCTCGGGAGGGTCATCCTGCACTCTGGAGTGGTAGCCAGGTCGCCAGAACGATATGGGACACGGCCGGCCGTACTCCTACTCCTTGCTTAGTCTAGGCAGTTCCTTACGACCGCACGAAATCCGTGTTTCAAAGGGGGCCCTCACCAGAATGAATGGGCGCAATGCCTGCGAGCGCTGACTTTATTTTCATCGAGTGATGATATGCGCTATTTTGTCGATGGTGCAATCGAAATCGAAACTATGCTACTCCTCTTCATGATCAAAGAGGTTTCATGATGCTGTGTGTGCAGTGTCGGAGGCATATATTTATGAAAGTAGTTCATTTTTCATCAACCTTATTTTGCTCTTTAAAAAAATTATATATATTTCTCGTGTCGCTATCAAACTAATTTCATTTTAGTTTAATACCGTGTTAAAGATCCCCTAGTGAAATACGCTCGAGAATTTTAGTTCGCCCGTCCGTGGAATAAAAAAGTACTTTATTTAAATGCGTCAGCATTAGAACGCTGGTTTTCCCGAAAACCCGCCGGTGTCAGGCCCGTTTGTCAGCGCCATGCATGACGCCGCGAGGAAAAAGGGGCGGTAGGGAGGTTTTCTGGCGGCAACGTTACTAGATTACTAATGTTATAGAACTCCAGCGGAAGGGGGTACCCCCCCCCCCCCCCCTTCCTGTACTCACCTCAGTCCGCCTCCCGTCGTTTCAAGCGCCATCTAGATTTCCGTTTCATAACTGTGTGTTCTGAAGGGTATGGTGGAACGCAATCCAAACGCTGTGCTTCGAAACGCACGTATTCCATAGAATACACTGCAGTTAGCATAGCAGCCGTCCGACGCGTCGAACGAAGGGAGGTGAGTCACGGTGAGTGACGGGGGGGGGGGGGGGGGGGGGGGTACTGCTCATTAACAGAGCCGTATATGTAGAGAGTTTGGTCAATGGGAGGCGCGGGCAGAGCCAGGGCGTGCGGCAGACTCGGAAAGAGGGCTTGGCATGCTCTCTCAGCCAACCAGAAGCCGAAAAGAATCCCCAAGCGGTGGTAGCGAGAAACAGTTCTGATCAAAGGTCTATGTTCGTAAATGGCTTTAATAAGCGTGTAAGAGTGGAAGTGTAGTAAGTCTTCGTGGTTGAAAATAGGGTGCACGTGTTGTTTTTATTGTGATCATGCAGAGAGATGTAAGAAACGAATGCGCCACTCAACTCTGTTTTGCTCGGACAGAGTACGACCGCTCGGACGGCAGATTCCCGGCCCTCGGCGCTTGGCGTACGAATTATGTCGCTCGCTCCGCTAGTCGCACTTTTCCACCATCATTTTGGATGAGCGTGATTGAAACGTCATGTCTACGATATTTTCAGTCATCAAGAGTTACTCTAATGCAGTTATCAGGTTTGTTTCTCGCGACCACCGCCAGGGTATTATTTCTGGCTTTTGGTTGGTCACATTCGAATGTCGGAAGACGCCCTGGAACACGCCCAGCCCGCTTTCGGCCAATGACGCCTCCTCATTTGTCTCCTATACTTTCCAACGAATGGCCAAACTCTCTACATATACTGCTCTGCTCATTCATGCGGCGTCTATGAGCAATTGCGTAATTGAGCTAATCTAATAAGGTTGCGTGTCGGCGGCGGGGAGAGGGGGAGTGACGCGTGCTGACGTCAGCTCTTCGGACCGATACGGGTGTCGCACCGCTGGCGCGGAGCCGGAGACAGGCAGGCGCCGCGCCGCTTTGGAATGCTGCCCAGTTCAGGTGCCTCTCCGCCGATGGATGTGGTTCTTTCCACCAGTGATATGACTAACCCTATCCAAGAGCGACGACGGAAAAAAGCCGAGGCCACGTGTCGGCAACGTCAAGCCTTGACAGAGGAATAGCGTAAGCGTAGTTTGTCCGATGGCGCAGAGGCAAGGTGACGAAAGCGTGCAGCGTAAAGCGAAGAGAAAAGGCATTACAGAAAAGCGGTGATAAACGAATGGCAAGGGGTCCAGACAAATGAAAAGGGGTGAAAAGAGGGTGGAAAAGAATCAATGCTAACGGCATTTCCGTTAAATGAATCCATTGATCGTTGAGCAATTTTTGCTGCAGTAAACCCTTTTGACAAAAATGTATGGTTATCGCTGTTCAACTAGAAAAACACAATTTGTTTAACAACTCACGATCGAAAACGAAAACGAGCAGACGCCATTCACTTCTACCAATCAACTGACAAGCCTCCGTTGAAGTCACGCTCTAGGTTACTCAAAAGCTTGTTTTAGAGCGCAGCTCATAGGCGCCCATTTCTGGCTTGAGCGGCGTCGTGTCGACGTCGGCTAAACCGCGCGGTGCATAATGGCACACGTGACGTCACTGCATTCTAAAAAAAGCCCGTGCGTCTCCTTTCCCGCACAACACTCGGAGAGCCAATCACCGCAACTTACGGAGGCAGCTCAGCGAATGACGATGCCGAAACATATGTTTAGGCTAAAAAACACACTCTGAGTTGTGACATTAAGCAATGCAAAACGTCACGCTTGCATTGCTTAATGTCACAACTCAGACTACTTTCTTTGGTCTAACATATGGTTCGGCATCGTCATTCGCTGAGCTGCCTCTGTAAGTTGCGGTGATTGGCTCTCCGAGTGTTGTGCGGCGAAGGAGACTCACGGGCTTTTTTAAAGTGTGGTGACGTCACTGATGACGTCATTGGTGACGATGCCGATGCCGATGCCGATAATGTCATCAGTGACGTCATCGATGACGTCACCAGTGACAATGACGATGACGTCATCAGTAACATCACTGATGACGTCATCAGTGACGTCATCATTTTCACTGGTGACGTCATCAGTGACAATGACGATGTCGATGACGTCATCAGTAACGTCACTGATGACGTCATCAGCAATGATGACGATGACGTTACACATGACGTTACTGATGACGTCATCTCGATGACGATGATGTCATCGTCATGACATCATCGCCAGCGTCACGTGACCTCATAGAGGTCACGTGACCCCCATGAGGTCACGTGACCCTCGTGAGGCAACGGCGAGGCCGCTCGGAAGGAGGAGCAGCAGACAGGATAAGGAGGTGAGGAGGAGGGAGGAGGAGTATGCCTTCCCTTCAGTACCCTTCCCTACTCCTCCTCAAGAGCTGCGCTCTAATTCGGCGTTACAGGGAGTTGTAAACTACTTTTATTCCGTTTTTTTTTTATCAGTCTCGGTTGTCGCACTTTCTTTGGACCCGGCGTGATTATTGCTGGATCTCTCGAATTAATAAGTGCGGCGCGCAAGCATATTTTTGGGCTAAAACTTCGTCAACGTTACTTGGAATACATAACAACTGAAATTCTACATCGTCTTCATTGTCCCCTTAAGATAGACGGCACGGCGTATGAAGAAAACACGAGTAAACAAAAACGCACTCACACAGATAAAAGAAAGAGACGAAGGCACATAGATAAATGAAGGACTGCTCCCGGCAGCCGAAAGTAAAAATGTCTTTTGACCTGCAGCCCCTCTCCCAAGCCTCGCTGACTTTAGCGCCAGCCACATCCCCACGGCGTCATAATACGGGCTGGGGAATTCGTCTGACCGCCATTAGCACCACCGCGGCAGGTGACGGGGAAGGGGGACCATCAGCTCGCGTCTGTCCGCGACACTCTTATTTCTTCATCACCTCAAAGAAAAAAACAACCTTGTAGCTAACATTTGTTGAGCCTTTGTCTCGCGGCCTTTGCGGCAGTTCTGGGAGCGGGAGGTCTGCGGCGGGGCCATGGTCCGGAGATGGATCGACGACGGCGGAGGATTGCTGCAGCCGATAAAAGATGACGAATGCTACTCCTTCATCAAATGTTACGATGCAGTAAATAATTTGTTGGCCTAGTTGGTTAAAGATCACGAAAATAGAAAGCGCGAAAGACAAGGACAAGTAGAAGTCAACAAGAGGACAAGCGCGTGCGCTGTGTAGTCTTCCACTTGTGCTTCTCTTTCGCACTTTCTGATTTCGTGATGATACTGTGCAATTAATACTCTGTTGTGCGACCGACAGAAAATGACAAAGACGTGCTCGCTCGATAAGATGGAAATATACTCTAGAATCCTGACTGTGCGAGTGGGGCCTGGCTCGCGATCCTCTGTCCCAGCGTCGCCACCTTCTTCATCACCATATAATAGGGCATTTCTCGGTTACCTCACCAACTAAGGCTTATAGAAAAGAAAAGCTTTTTTTTTTAATTGAAGTTTACAAGTTTTTTTATAATTACGTTTTTCTGCGAAACGCGAAAATGGTAAATGACATAGAGGGAGTTTAATTTCAATTAAAACAGATAAAAAAAGGGGGTGAGACTAAGGGGAGTGCCGTATTTACCATGTATTTATCAGGCTCGGTGAATATTTCATGGTGGGATAATCGTTGCAGTATTTTTACTAATTAATTAAAATTGTTAATTAACTTTTTAATTATTGGTGGTAAGGGTAATGCTGGAATTACACTAATGTCGGCCATTGCCCTTAGGGAGAGACCCAACCAATTTCAGAACGATTCGCAAAAAGGTAATAGATTTTTTAATATTAAAAACGAACATGCGCTTTTTTTCTTTTTTTTGCAAAAAGAGCGCATAATGTTTTTACCACAGTGACACTTGGAAGAGTGACGTAACCGTTTAAGTAAAGTTGTCCCTTGTATCGTCAGAGCACCCACTAATGCCGAAGTCCCACTAGAGCGACACACAGGAACAAACGACAGCGACAAGCCTCAAACCAGAGTCTTCCGCGATTTGACAGGCTTTGTAGAATGAAAGAGGCTATGCTCCCACACGAGCATCATGCAGCGAGGTTATCTCTGGTAGGCTCGCAATCACTCGTGCTTACTTCACAAGCACCGAACGACTAAACGCCTGCCAAAGGTACCATCGCGAGCATGCTGCATGGGTTTGAGGCTTGTCGCTGCCGTTTGTTTCTGTTTGACGCTCTGGTTGAACTCGAGCATAAGGACTCACTGCCGAGATTATGACTACATCATAGAAACGACGATGACAGGGCTTGCGACCCTCTTTCTGAGACTGAGCGCAATTTTGAAATCAAGGAAAAAAAACAACAAACATTGATCGATTAATGCCTTCAAAAGCCGTTACCATTTCGTAATAAAACTGCAATGTCACATAATAAATAAAAAAAGTTAATTAAGCGATTTTAGTTAGAGTAGTTCATTTTCTGTAACGATTATCTTTTCATCTAGTGTCCGCTGAGCCTGATGAATACATGGTGAAAGAAGAAATTGTGTCTGACCCCCTATTGTAAAAACAAATATATATATATATATGTTCGGATTAAAATAAACAACTTGTACATTGAACACTTAGGATTTTAATGATAAATAGAAAATATATTATTCGCACATACGTTTTGAAGTAGTGTGCTTGAATATTTATGCATTGTGGTATTTAGGTTTTGCATATGTAATTGTCTTGTAATTTTTAACTCGAATATGTTTCCGTCCAAAAAAAATACCTTCGTCTGGGGTGATAAAGTTTTCAATGAGAGAAAAAAAGAGATAGCATCAAAAACGTACCGCCTAATTTCGGAAGAAGTCAATAATTTTTTGCCTTGACGCGCTATATTACGAGTGCTGAGTAATAAGCTTGAGGGATAAAATTCACCTAAAACCTGTGTTCACCACACCTGAATGCACTGGTGAAGGTGCATAATTTTTCTTTATAATTTTGAGGAGAGTATTGACATCTAAATCAGCAGATTGTTCAGCGAGTGTCATTTGGAGAAAACTGTTAGAATCTAGAATCAAATAAGTTAAATCTCTTTCGCGTAAATATGAGCGAAATTTCTGGCTTTCTAGTGAACCATAAGACTGGACCATACGTATAAAGGACGATACCCCCGTCAAGAATGATGATGACAATGATGTGGCATGGTCCTCAAAACTCACCGAATCTGGAACGTTGCTCTGCATCGGGCCAAACCATAACAGTCAGTGACGGGGTTAGGAACGTCGGGGGCGTCTCTTTCGGGACGCACGGCCTCCAGCATGCCCTCGTTGCCTTTGGTCATGCCTTGGCTACTCGAGCACGCTCGAAGCCCACAGGAAACGCTATATATCGAAATAGGGAAAGCTAATTCGGGAGGCGGAACATTGGAAAAACCTCCCTGACGTCGGCATCCTTTCCCAGGCAGTAGCGCAACTCCAAACGTCTCACGCTACTGAAAGAAACACGCCCGTGAGTGCAAAACGTACGGGACGATGTTTATTGATCGAGAGTTGAAGAGCTCGAGAACAAGATAAAGAAACAAATGTTTGAGTGGTTGTGGAAATGGCGTCTGTCACCTATAATCACAAAGCGGAACGACAGTTCACTTTGTGTTTCATCTTTTTGATTAAGGCATGCCTTGGGAAAGTGAGTGGTGATCTTTATCAGTTGAGCGAGGTGTTTACGTCATTTCCGATTGCCAATCATCACGCCGCGACCTGTAGAACGAGTTGAAGCCTCCGAATGTGGAAAAGTAATATCTCGCTGTTGTATAATCCTATTTTTCCCGGGGGCTTTTATTACCTCCGCCAATTTGTGGATTCTTTTGAGATTCGTTTTCTCGACAACAGCAACGTTCCCGAAGTTGTCAACAACTAGCGAGCATACACAGCGGCGTAAGTTAATTGTTCCCACATCGAGTTTTTCTTCCACGTCTATGCGACTCACCGAAGACGCCCTAAATTACTCTGAGCAAGCAATGCGAAATAGGAATCCTTTTTTATTCCAAAAGTTCGTTAGAAACTTGTTAATGACGTCGTATTTTTATCTTGGTTAGTAGCTGGTGACACCAATCTAGTTGATCTAATCTTTCGCTCGAGAGGAGGAGATAAAGCAAAAATTTGGTCGACTCAAGGCCTTACAGTATTGTCTCAACTGAATTTTTTTTTTGTTTTTTTTTTGTTTTTTTTGTTTTTCCATTTTCCATCCAAACATTCCGCTCCAGTAACCAGGTACTGGTTACTGGAGCGGAATGTTTATAGCCGGCTCGAGGCTTTGCTCTTTCTCAGGCGTATTTTGTCCCAGTATAATGAGAATTCTATATATACACTGAAGTAGCCCATGGAGTACTGCAGTTCTCCGAATCCCGGATTAATACCTTGTGCCAGCATTAACGAAGCTTTTCCAGGCGTCCGCACGGTCTACGTCTTCCGAAAGCATCTTAAGTAGGCTTTTGGCTGCGTGCGCTTTTTTATATTTTTATATACATACCCGTATATCACTAATGACCTTCGTAAAAAAATATCTTCGACTGCCTTACTTTGATTTATTTCTCGGAGAACACCAAATAAAGGAGACATTGAAAAAAAAAACTGATTGAAAACAAAACAACAAGAACCATCTTAGCAGAACTGATGTCATCAATAGGACGGTGGTCACGCTACCGTTATGCTTTGCGGGTGGTGTCTCGCCCGCTAAATTTAGCGGGTTTAGTTGACTGTGTACATCTCAAACTTCGGTGGCCTTTGCAATAATGTAACCGCCATAGCCGGACTCCCACGCGAACGGTTGCCTGTTTCCCAATGGCCGGCGAGAAGGACCTAGTGTGGCTAGATTTTAGAGAGTTTCCAAGAGCTATATTAAAGCTTACGAGATCTATGGGCCACGTTTGCAGTACGAACTTCGAGGAGGTGACGAGAGCGTTGATTGTCTGAGAGCGTCTCCCCATCGCAGTCAATTTTATCCTCTCCGCGCGGCGACGAAACGCATGTACGCTTCCGACCGACTTACCGATGAGGCTTCTCCTATTATGTTGCAAACGCTTTTCATAGTTTGAGTCGCGCACCTTCTCTTAAACCTGTAAACTTCGATAGCGCTACTAGAACGAGAGATAACGAAGTTTTTGTGCATCATCGCTTTAACATGGGCCCTCTTCACAAGCTCTTTCCTTATTGGTAAACATAATGACACATTAAACTGCGAATCCATGAATGCTGTATATATTAAAAATGTGCGTGTTTTTATAAGTTTTATTACTTAAGTGTGCTTGTACTTTTAAAATGCCTAGCAACCTGCTTTAGCCTCACGGCTGGCAGTATGCATTAAAATAATATCAATATAAACCAGGGTGTCGAACCGGAACCGAACCGAACCGAAAACCGGAACCGAACCGGTATTTTTTCCGGAACTGAACCCGAACCCGAACTGTTATATTGTTATCGCGATGAACCCGAACCGGAACTGAACCGGAAAAAAATAACGGTTACCGGCTCATGTCAAAACGGTTCGGCCACGCGCTGTTGACAATGAATGTGCTATCAATGCCATTTGTTTTTTAAGTGCCGTCAACTGACGGCACTCTTCTATTTTAATATTTATTTTATTACGTCCTTCTGGCGTTGCGTTCGGTGAAGTGTTTTTCATATTCCGTATCTTGTTTAATGAAAACTTCGTTAAGGGTCTAATTTGAGTTACCGAAGGCTAGTTCAAATAAAGAAAGCTGTATTTTCTCCCCACTGTTCCTTAAATGGCTTACACGCCGAGGTGGCGGGATAGTCAGCGAGTTCTACTTGTAAGTGGGTTTGTAAGGAGGTCGCGGATTTTACAGCTACTGCGTCGGACCTAATTAGATCAAGTCCGAATGCGTAAACGTCGGTAAGGTAACCTTTGAGTGCACATAAAAAAAACCTTCCTGGTAGAAATCCCTGAGCCTTACACTACGATGTATCCCGTGTCGTATGTGCTGATTTTAGATGTTTTATTGGTAATTTATTTTGATGTTGCAATTTGTCATTTATAATTTCCGAACCGGTTTGCGAACCGGTTCAGCGCCCCGAACCGGTTCGCGAACCGGTTCGCGGATCGAATTAATCGAACCGGAACTGAACCGGAACAAAATTAATTTACCTGAACCTGAACCGTAACCGAACCCGTATTTTTTTCGGTTCGACACACTGATGTAAACAATAAAATCTATGCTCCCTAATGCGAGCACGCGACCATAGCGACAAACATAGAAATAGCGGTATTGTTGAAAGTTGTGGTATGCTTTCCGATATATGACGCAGGTAATGCGCTTTTCTTATCTATCGCTGTTAGTTTGCATCGGAACTTGGAAACATGCCTTTTCATTGGAGCACTGAAACATAGGTTGTGACTGCGATATACTTATCGCGGTGTTATCTGATGTATGACATCATAAAAGACAGTGAGTAGCTAATTAAAATATACGTTTTAATTTTTTTTTTCTTTAAGTATTTGGCGTTAGGAAATTTTCTGCTAGTCAACACCAAACTTAATTCGAGGCGTATGCAATTTGAAATGTCAACGCCTGCGGACTGCTGAAAGTTTTCATATGGACTGTAAATTTTTTTCCCGTGAAACAGTGAATGGCTTTACGCCGCTTTATTAATTTAAGGTGATAGTGGTGCTAGAACAACAACCATTACCATGTCTCAATTCGTTCGCTTTGCTTGTTGCCGCACGCTACATGCTCGCACTATAGATATTCATACTGCAGCATAGAACCACCAAATATGCTAATGAATTGTGCTCACGTGCTCAAGTTTCTCTTGTTCTGATGATTTCTTTTTCTGTACGTGGACTATATTTAACACTGAAGAAAAAAAAAGAAAACGAATGCGCAAGAGAGTTCGTGATTTGCGAATGTAATTGAAGCCCGAGACAACGGAAGGAGAAGGAAGACAGATAAGAGCGCGCACACACACCGCCTTAGCACAGCTACATTTTGAGTCGACAACAAATCTCCTTGTGCAGCAACAAAACACATTGCCAACGGTGTTCTTTGTGCCGTAGTAGATAACTGGAGGAGTGCGTCGCTTTTGTCTCCATTTTGGTGTAACACTTCTTGGGCGAACAGAACACGTAATGAGTTTCGTGGTGTTCGCCCAGGGCCTTTTTACTATTAAAATAAGAACTGCTTGTTGACTGAAGTCATTGTTCTGTCAAAGACAGTGTGTATTCGTCAATTTTGTGTGGTTTCTTTTTTCGTTCCTAGTTTCAGGTTTTAGTTACGTTTACCAGAGCACCTCCAGAGTGTGTGCTACGCGATGCCTCACCTTTGGGCGTTATTTGTTCTCACATTTAGTCACTCTAAATTTGCTAGAAAGGACGAGGGGTAGTTGCGTGATACGGTGGAGCACTAGACAACTACCAGATGCTCAGTCGTCTTCAAAAAATAAGTTGGCATTCTAAGGGCTTTTCATACGAGCATTGCGGTGTCTCATTCCTTGGTGAACAAAACGGTTTGTCAAATAAAGCTCGCCTGGACCGTTCCTCCCCCGTCTAAGATTAATAATAAGAGATCGGTTTGATGCCTTACTCAAAGGCGTAAGGACACTTCTGATTCTACGAAAAAAAAAACTGTCTCTGCTTGTTCAGTGATAGGCGTGGGTTCCCTTGACATCGGGTCAAAGGTCGACCACTGAAAAGGCGGAGAAAGCCATGAGTGTGCAGGATGTGTGACGGGAATAATGCTGGTGCAATCAAGAATGCTGAAAAACAAGATCGCCATTTCTAATATAAAGCGTTTAAAAGAAAATCTAAGCTGAAGACCAAAACTTCCGATTTTGTTTCGAGATATTTCTGGTGGTTTAGCTTTGTCTTGTTAAGTTATTTGGTTATTTTTATTACTTTTAACTTTATTTTCTGAGCACTATCACGGATACTAGAGGTGAAGAAATAACAGTAGCGATTGGGAAGGGTAGATTAGGGGGGCTGAGAAAAGTGGGCGGGGTGAGCCTCGGCCAACGGTAATGCATGAAACTGCAAGAATGCCAGTGCATCTTTATGTTCTTTACTACTTAATTTACATTATTTTTCCTTGCCCTGTGTACCGAACTGAGACAAACTTCCAGGGTTGACCTCTTTTCCTACGTTCTATTTTATATTAGTTTGGTACTTTTTTTTCGACCGTGGCTGCGCTTAGAATGTGTGACCAATGACTTTCTCCGTCCGACCCATTAATCGAATGGTAGCAAACAAAGGACGCGAGAGCAGATACAGCGTTGTGTCAGTTGTATATTCGAGGAATTCTCTTCGAGGTTAGTTATTCGTCTCAGTTGTGCGGTTCGTCGCCTTGGGCATAAGCTACCCCTAACAAGGCGAAAGACCTACTAGCCCTAAAATAGCCTCGGAGGCCATGGCTTGAAGTGCGTGGTCAAAATGAAGCAGGACAGCTGGTGCTGTGTTAAAGAGAGGGAGCACCTCAAACCGTAGAGTTCGTTTGGAATTTCAAGGCAGTCAACTTCTATGCAGATTGGCTGTTCCTGCATATGCGTGGTGCGGTTCCGCAAAGTGAGCAGAATAGGGGTAGAAACGCAGATCAAAGTCTGTGACGCTCGCAGACGATCGGAACATTTTCATCCTCCTGAAGGCTGTATTGCGAATGCAGTCCATAAACCACGTGTTGAGCACACTTTTAAATTTAGGCACACCAGGGATATTTCAAGTGGCTTTTATGTAGGGATGTCGCGAGCCTGCCGCGGTTGAAGCTCGACTAAGTGCAAAACACCTAAACTTCGACGGAAGTTCGACTACCAGGAGCATGTGAGAAAATTGAAAACGATCACTTGGAGAAGCGGGCAGATGAGGGTAAAAAACGAACTAAGTTATTGAAATATTGTACGTTTACTGCGGGAACATTGGTAATTTACTATGAGCATAAATAAAACACGGTAAATTTCGAAACGTTCGTACCTCTAAGACAAAGAAAGGATCCCGTATTCATGGTGCATGGATTTGACTCTAGCCTATACGTTGAAATACGTTGATGCATTTTGGTTTCCTCGGAGCAACGTGTCCACGAAGTCCGCACCGCGCGTACCTGCCTGCACTAATGTTTTTGCAAAAGAATTTGAGTATGATATTCGTGCTTGTTGACTGTAAAATAACAACAAAAACAATTTAGTGAAAAAAAAAAAACAGGTTGTTGACTCAATTCAGTACTAAGAATGGCTTATGATGAAAAAAGACACAAAAGTAATACGTAGAACCATTTTAAGACACGCTACAGACTCCAGCAAAATTACTACAATATGCCCGCATTTAGTTTCTTAATTTACTATCGAAAGTGCTGCTTCATATTTCTGTTACGAAATATCGAGTTAAAACAGTAAAAACCAAACGTCACTCGAGAAACGCCTACACACGCAGTGTCTTTATGGCAGTTGAAGACTGAGTTTGCTTTTGTAATGAAACGTGACCGGACCATTTGCAAAACAGCCTAACTGCATCCTGCCGTAAAAATCTGCCGACCAACAGGCGGGTCAGACATCACGACGCTGCGGTGGTGCTGCTGTTTGCAGGGTGCATGCGCAGACGCCTCGTGTAAGCTCCTCACGAGTGACGTTGGGCTTTAGTGTTTTCATTCGATATTTCGACGCAGAAATAGGGAGCCCCACTTTCGATCGTACATTCAGAAAGAAATGATGGCATCCTGTCGTAACTTTGCTTGAATCTGTAGAGTGTCTTAAAATTGTTCTATTTATTACTGTTGTGTCTTTTTTTATCATAGGCTATTTTTAGTACTCAAGTGAGTGAAACATCTTTTCCTTCTTTTTTCACAAAATATTTTTGTTGCTATTTTACAGTTAACCAGCACGAATATCATACTGAGATTCTTTCGCAGAAACCCTGGTGCAGGCAGAAACGCGCGGTGCGCCTTTCGTGGACACGTTGCCCGGAGGAAACCAAAAATGCATTAATGCATAGGCTAGAGTCAAATCCATGCATGCACCATGAACACGGGCTCCTTTTTTCGTATCGGAGATACGAATGTTCCGAAACTTTCTGGTGAACTTGAAGTTCGCCGTCGGACCTGCGATTTTAAATGAATCGGCGAATCTTCACAAATTGTGAAAAAAGAATCGGTAAGTTTTAGCTTTTGGTAGTGTTGCCTGATTTCCACAAAAAAAAAATTGCCGCTTGTAAAAAAATATTTACCGGGTTTTATTTATGTTATACTACATTAACAATGTTCCCTCAGTAAATGTTATTATTTTAATAATTTAGTTCCTTTGTTATCCTCATCTGCCCGCTTCATTGAACGACCGTTTTCCAATTTTCGCGCATGCTCCTGATAGTCGGATTTCGGTCGAACACTTGGTCGAGCTCCAACTGCGGCGGCCTCACGACACTCCTGCATAGAAGCCCATTGAAAGTCCCTGGTGTGCCTAAATTTAAGGGTGTGTCCAACACGTGGTTTATGGATCGCATTCTCAATACAATGTTCAGGAAGATGAAAATGTTTCGATCGTCTGCGAGCGTTACGGGCTTTGATCTGCCTTTCTACCCCTATTCTGCTCACCATGCGAAACCGCACCACGCATACGGTGGAGCAACCAATCTGCGCGGAAGTTGACCACCGTGAAATTTCAAAAGCACTACACGGTTAAGGTGCTCCCTCTCTTAAATTTATAGGCTCTCTAACTGTTCCTAGAGAGTTTAGATTACAGAGAGTTTTCCACTGCTCGATTTGGGTCACGTGGGCTTTTGGCAGCGTTTCGCAATATGAGCTGCGAGGAGGTGCCGAAAGCGTTCAACGTCTGCGAACGCCTCCGCTTTTTTTGCTTGCTTTCCTCCTCGCCACACGAAAAGGCAGTGCATGCACACTTGCGATCAATCTCCGAGGGAGAGGCTTGCTCCATTAAATCGCAAACTCTCCGCACGATTTGATGTGGACCCTCTCTTCAACACCGCATCTGCCTGCCTCCTTCATTTTGATCACGCACTTCCAGCCATGGCCTCCGAGGCTATTTTTGGGCTAATAGGTCTTTCGCCTTGTTAGGGGAAGCTTATGCCCAACGCGGCGAACCGCACCACATAGAGATCAATAACTAACCTTGAAGAAAATTCCTCGAATATATAACTGACACAACGCTTTATCTGCTCTCGCGTCCTTTGTCTGCTACTGTTCTATTTATTGGGTTGGAGGGAGAGAGTCATTTATCACACATTCTAAGCGCAGCCAGTGTCGAAGAAAAAAAGTATGTATACCAAAGTAATATAGAATAGAACGAAGGCAAAGAGGTCAACCCTGGAAGTTACTCTCAGTTTGGTTCACTGGGTAAGAAAAAAAAAGGTGTAAATCATGTAGTAAAGAAAATAAAGATGCACTGGCAATCTTGCAGTTTCATTCATTACCGTTAACCAAAGATCACCCCGCCCACTTTCCCCAGCCCCAGTCCACGCGTCCCAATCACTGCCATTATTCCTTCACTTCTACTGTCCGTGATGGTGCTCAAAAAATAAAAATCAGGGTAATAAATATATTCCAATAACTTAACAAGACAAAACAAAATTACCAGACACGTCTCGGAACAATATCAAAACTTTTGGTTTTCAGTTTAAAAATTTTTTTTTTAAACTCTTTATATGAGATTTTGCGATCTTTTTTTTTTTATCAGCATCGGGGATTGCACTAACATTACTCCTGTCACACATATTCCTCAGCCATGGCTTTCTCTGCCTCTTCAGTAGTCGACTTCTGACCCGATACCAAGGGAACCCACACCTACCATTGAACAAGAAGAGGTGCCCTTACGCCCTTTAGTAAGACATCAAACTGATTTCACAATATTGTTCTGGCGGTGCTGCGAATGGGAATGCGACAAAAGGGAGGACAGGAAGAAGGCTCGAGAAAAATGACGAATGGCGATGAACACTGAACGCCGAACGCTGGGATTTTAAACAGTCTTCATTTCCATAACAATTGGTGTCAGAAGTGGGGTAATGGAAGATCCCAACACCTTTCAGCCTGACCTGGTAATGAGAGGCGCGCTACAAGCTTCGTTGGCCAGCTTGCGAGAGGAGCAGAGTCGTCACCGAGACGAAGACCGGCGAGCTTTAGCAAAGCTACGTCGGGAGGTTTCCGCGCAACTCCAACATCATCCTGGGACCGGGTCATCACGCCAGTCCACTGGGCCTCGAGGTGCGCTGCACCCACCATCGCGGTCCGGCGAGACTACTGAAGGTACGAGCGAAGACGGCACTGCTAACGCGGCAGATCTCTCCTTGCAAGCCCCAGCAGAAATCGCAAATAATAACAGACAGCAGATACTACCTTCGGGGGATGCTAACGAACGGCAGGCTCTGGCTACCCAGATGATTGTTAAGCTCGACACCTATGATGGATGCAGCCCCTGGAATGCCTTTCAAGTGCATTTTGATTTAGTCGCGGTCTTAATGCATTTTTTGAAGCAGCTTTGGAGCTGCTTCAAAATCTTCCTCCTGGCAACCAGCTGAACAGCAAGGCACTCGAGGAAGCACTCAAAGGGCGCTTCGGTGAGAAGCCCGTCGGGCGACTCTACCACGCCACTCTCCGAACGCGGATACAAGGACGAAATGAACCGTTTTCTGAACTGGCCATTGACATCGTGAGGCTTACGCGACTCTCATATCAAGGCTGCACAACTGCGACAATGGACTATGTGGCTGTGAAAGACTTTTTATACGCAATAGGAGACACTGAAGTACAACAGTTTGTCCGCCTGTTGTCACCTGCCTGCATGCGTGACGCTGTTGCACGAGCAACGGAGGTGGAGGCAACGACGAGGGCAGTAAGAGCCACCCAGCGGGTCACAGTGCCAGGTGGTTGTCAGCCAGGCACGTCGTCTGCTTTACATCCAGTACCACTTCTCAGCACGTATCGGCAAAAGTTCTCACGAGGCAACAGGGATGCCACCACATCAGAGGCCATCTCCAACATGCTGGCGCCGAGGCGAAAAAGAACGCATCCAGAGGTATTGCAGCTGGCGTAGTTAAAAAGAAAAATGCAATTCCACTCCGGAAAACTAATTCCAGCCGAGGGTACCGCTCAAATCTCGGCTGAGAAAGAAAACAAAGAGCCGGTCCCAACGCTGCAAGTTCAAATGTTACGAGCTGACAAAGACGGGCCTTTTGTGGATCGGGAAATACAAGGTGTACCATGTAAGATGCTCGTTGAAACCGGAGCCAACGCCACAATCGTAAGAACAAATGTATATGAACGAACAAAGACACCCGTAACATCCTACAAACGCCTTTCTGGGTGCTCACTGCGCGCTGTCACAGGAGAAACAGCACCAATCACGGCGTCATGTGAACTTACATTTCTTTTTGGCACTCAAACGTTTGTGCAAGTTGCCTTTGTGGCTGGAACATTTGAGGAATGCATCCTTGCACTTGATTTTCTACAGGCGAATGGTTGTTCACTGGATCGCAAGAGTCACACAGTGGACATAAGTGACGAACACGTCATCTTGTACAGCCAACGAGCAATTTAAGAAAACGGCGGGGGATTCCTTCTATGCTCCAAGTCCACTATGATTTCTCCACAGAGCGAAAACTTCATCTGGGTAACGGACGGCGATAACTGTTCGGATGGCATTGTGGTCGCTGAAGGAGACACCGCGTGCGATACTGTTCCAGGAATCATTATAGCAAGAACGCTAATAGATTCTGGAAACAGAAAGGTTTCTATCCGCATTGCCAACCTAACGGATAGACCTAAAGAAAGGATGTCGCATTGCGAGGTGGTCCCGTGCTGGGATCTTCACTCCCCCACAAAAAGGTATTGTCCATAAGACACAAGAGGAATTGCCGGTTTCCTTGCTGGATCTAGCATACCGCTCCAAATGCCACCTTGACGAAGCACAACAAGCACACCTCCCGAGTTTACTCAACGAATACAGAGGTGTGTCTGCTTCTTCTTTGGAGACCGGACTGACAGGTGTTGCTCAACACCGCATTGATACAGGAAATGCAGCTCCGATTAAGTAACAGCCCCGGAAAATTCCGTTGGCAAAACGTAAAAAAGTCGGCCAGATGATCTAAGATATGCAACAACAAGATGTTATTGAGCCTTCATCGAGCCCGCGGGTGTCGCCGGTTGTCTTGGTGAAAAAAAAAAGATGGCAGCACGAGCTTCTGCGTTGACTACCGACGATTGAACGGTGTCACCAAGGACTCCTATCCACTCCCGAGCATTGTTGACACATTCAACGCGATTGCGGGGTCTTCCCGGTTTTCCACATTAGACGTCAGGAGCGGATACTGGAAAGTTGAAATGGACCCAAGAGACCGCGAGGAGACGGCAATCTCTACTGAAGATGGTCTGTGGCAATTCAAAGTAATGCCATTTGGCCTTTGTAATACCCCTGCAACGTTTGAGCGTCTCATGGACCAGGTCCTAAAGGGGCCTGCCGCTCGATGTTTGATTGGTGTATCTGGACGATATACTTGCGCACGGCAAAACTTTCCAGGGAGCACTTTGTAATTTGTCATTCGTATTTGACCGTCTGAGAAAGGCAAACTTGAAGCTAAATGACAAGAAATGCGTTCTATTTCAAAACAGAGTGCATTATCTGGGTCAAATCGTCTCTGAAAAAAGAATGCAGACGGACTCAGAGAAGACAGAGTGCATCAGAAACTGGCCTCAACCTCAAGATCAGAGCGACGTTGAAAGCTTCCTTGGACTGTGCACCTACTACCGGCGATTTGTAAAAGGTTTCGCCACAATTGCCAAACCGCTGTACGCTTGATCAGAACAGAATACGGCGTTCGAATATAGTGCAAATGCACAATATTCTTTTCTCTCACTCAAGAGTGCCCTTAGCGCCCCTCCAACTCTTGGATTTCCTCGACCAGACTGATAGTTCGTCCTCGACACCGACGCGAGTAACGTCGGTTTGGGTGCTGTGTTCTCCCAGATTCAGGATGGCTCCGAAAAAGTGGTTGCTTACTATTCGTGACTCCAACTAACTATAGGTGGCGCTACTCATTTTCCAAGATGGCGGGTTTAGTGAGGGTCAGAGATGCGTGTCGCTGCTGAGCCTGTCTAGTGTGCTGGCTTCACTAAGCGACATAAATTATTTCTGGTAATAGAAGGAAGCTAATGTTTTATCAGCGCAGGTCACCTCTTTAATCTGAAAACAAGAACGGTGTTTAGCGTATTAATTACAGAAGGATGCGCGTTTTAATTCTGGAGCGAAACCGAAACGTATGCTATTTTGGATTTAATTTCTCGATAGGAGTCTTAATTTCGGATTCTTTCATGACTCAAGATGTGTCTGACATCGTAATTATTTACTTAGAAAGGTTGTTCGCGGAAACTTTGTTTTGTGACATACTGTTCGCTCCAGGCTGATATTCGTAGTTGTTAAAAAAATCAGTGCTGATATCTGTCCGTTCTTGCTGCCTTTTTCTCGCTCAGATAATTGTCATGGGAAATAATGACAATTATCCCAGCACAAGAATAAGAGAATAATTCCAATTTTTACAATATTTCCACGAAACGCGTAAACTAATAAACGCTGCTCTCACTGCAACAACCCAAGACGGAATCCGAGTCAGACAGCTGAAGTGTGTGTGTGTGTTTTTATAGCACCGCGTGACGCGTAGGACTTCATATTACATCCAGCGTTTAACTGTTTGTCTATCTTGATAGCTATGTCAGACTTTTTCATATGCTAAAAAGAAAACAGAATTATACCTTTCTGGAAAGACTATTATGGTTAAATAGGGTATTCTCGTGATCTTGGCGTTAATTAGAGGCATACATTTCCGCGATTTGTATTAATAATAATAATATTAAAATTCATAAATTTGAATAAGTAATTCTTCAACCTCTAATATAATTTGTTGCTTATGATCTAATTTTAAACGCTCGAAGAAATATGACAATGAAAACTGTGCTAATTATCATCACTGATTCCAATTGCTGGATTTTAATTACAAATAAAATAAAAATAGTTTAAAATCAATGAAAACATTCCAGCTAATGTGAGAAATCCATGTAAAATTACATTAATTGTGAGTAAAGTATATTGTGCTATCAAAGTCGCGACTTTTGACAATCGGCGAAACGTCCAAAGTCGCCGCCAATATACTTCCAGACCAAATGCCCAAAAGTTTAAAAAGAAAAGCTTTTTTTTTAATTACTAGTTTTTTCATAACATTTATTTACTTTTGTATTTGCTCGCCGTCGTTTTGACAATCTCAGCCTTTCTAGTTCGAAGGAGCGCCTACCTGCTTGCACGTCTGCTCACTGCAGCACGTTTCATTGGGCGCGTTAAGTTAGTGAGCTCCAGACTCCGGGCATCTGCGCTCGAGCGCGCGGGTTCGGAGCGTAGCTTAACGGCGCACTTTGTTACCGAGGCGCCATCTGACGCCTATTTGTTTTTAGCGTTTCCGGTTCCGGCTTTCCGGCGCGCGCTTAAACATGGCTCTCGTCTCGTCGAAACGTCGAAGAAGTGTTTGTTCGACAACGACTTGACGAAATAAATGCACAAAGACGGCAGCAACAGCAAGAAATTGTATTTGTGCTGTGCGCTGTTGGTGCGGCGATTAAAGGTACGCCGAACGCCTTCTAAATTCCCAAAAGCCTTAAAGAATGACGGCTGAATGGCCGAACTTTTTGGCTCGCCTGATACTGAAATTGCGGTAAGGTACATGAAGAACTTTGACAAGCATTTGAAGGATGTATGCATACCTTTGTACACCACCACCATGCCTTTTTTTTTATTTTCCACGATGACGGAACGATTGCACGAGCTACCAAGCGATCGCCGTCGAAGTATCCACGCATCCAAGCAGGCGCGACTTGCGCGTCCGAGGGAGTCCCTAAAGGCTTCGGCGCAAGCACGAACGACGCCGAGAGCTCCGAGCACTGCATGGTAGCGCTGAACGAGCAGCTCCTACCCACGACCGGCCTACCTCGGTGCCGTTCCTGGCTAGGCCAGAGCCTTTCGGCCGCGGGGTTCGGTTGGTGCGGTCGCGGTCGTCGAGGTTTGGCGAGGCGAGCACAGTGGCATCCTCGGAGCGTTCGGAAGCGAACTCGCTCGCCGGGGATTGCGCACACCCGACGCCTCTCGTCCAGAGTGGCCCGGCGCCCCGGCCCGGAGCCCAAAACGCTTGGGATTTGGTGATTCTTCCGTCTCGTGCGAGACCACCGCACCACCATTACCCTACCACCATGTCAACCATGTGAAACCACCGCGGGTAACCGCGAGACTGGCCGCGAGAGCGGAAACGCCGTCATCTCACCGGAAACCGATCTGTTCGAGCTCTCGCGCACCATCTCCAACGACGGAGCTCGCGGAGCGCGCTCCGCCACCGTGCACCGGAAGTGAGACGATGTCGTTTAGTTTAGCTCGAGTGCACTCCGACCGCTGGAGCGCGCTCGAGCGCGTTAACTTAACGCGCCCATTGGCGTTGGAAGCCGGTGAAACTGTAGTGAGTTTTAATATTGCGTATACGAGCGAACTCAAGCCCTGTGTGTTTGCGTTAGCTTTGCGCATTCCACACTGCGTGTGCGCGGAGCCCAAAATTGCGGTCTTGGATGGCGCATGGCGATGAGGCACACGCACAACGTGGGGCACGCAACTCTAACGCTAACGCACGCCGTTTGCGTTTGCTTCTATGCGCAATACTAAAACTCTCCAGTAAGGCACAATCCCATACCGGCTGCAGCACTACGTTGGGAAAGTGAAGAGTGTTGTTTGCATTCGGAAACGACATTTCGCAAGCCATGATCGCAAGCAGTTCCGCCATGCCCGCTGAGCAGGACAATCGGGGGACCCTCACTAGAGCGCTTCCCGTTTCCGCCGCGGGAGGGCGAGCGTCGAGCCAGAGACGCGAATAGCAAAGTTCTAAACAGGGCAGAACATAACTACCGCGTTACGAGAAGGGAACTCATGGCAGTTGTAAAAGCCGTGACCCATTTCCACCATTACTTGTACGGCACACAGTCCCTCTTAAGGACTGATCATGCATCCCTTCTTGGCTTTTAAACTTCAAGAACCCGGAAGGCCAAGCAGCTAGGTGGTTAGAGCGGCTGGCACAATACGAATTCAGGATCGAGCATAGACCCGGCAAGGGACATGCAAACGCCGATGCACTTTCGCGGCGACCTTGCTTGTCTGGCAGCTGCCGCCCATGCCTGAAAAGCGAGCAGCGCCTTCGACTGGACTGCCAACCGTTGTCGTCTTCCCAAACGACTACGTGTCCTCCGATGGTAGAACACCAGCAAGATGACCAAGACCCGAGAAACTGGACTGCAGATGTTCTCCGTGTGCTTCAAGAAAACGACAGCAATTTGCAACCTATTCTGCAGTGGAAGAGGGTGAGAGAAGTACCCAACTGGAACGTGGTTGCACCATACAACACCGTCGTGAAAGCATACTGGGCACACTGGGATTTCGTCATTCTACAGGATAGATTGCTGTATCGTTGCTAGAAGAGCAAAGACGGAAGAAACAGCACGCTTCAACTCATTGTACTTCGGGTCCGTGTCGACACTGTCTTGCGTGAACTTCATGACAGCCCTGCTGGCGGACATCTTGGGATATACAAGACCCTACAACGAGTTCAAGATTCTATTGGGCAGGATCAACTCGAGATGTGCGTGAATGGTGTAAAAAGTGTAACCACTGTGCGTCACGTAAAGCACCACCATCACGAAGCCGAGGGAGGATGGTAACCTACAACGCCGGTGTCCCGTTTGAAAGAATGGCCATTGATGTTGTAGGTCCACTACCAAAAACGACACAAGAATATCGGTACATCATAGTCATTGCTGCCTACTTTACCAAATGGCCAGAAGCATTTCCAGTACGAACGCATGACGCAGACACTGTAACCAGGATCTTGACGGAAGACGTCGTTCCAAGATACGGGGGACCACTGGAAATTCATTCTGATCAGGGTCTGACTTTTGAGTCGCAAGAGTTCAAGAGCATGTGTGAGACACTCGTAGTTAGGAAGACGAGAACCACGCCCTTACACCCTCAATCGAATGGCATGGTGCTCAACCGCTCACTCGAGCAATACCTTTCGCTCTTCGTTGACGAGCACCGGGACTACTGGGACACTCTACACTCTAAGAAAAAAAGGAGGAGAAAGGTAGCAATAGCGACTGTTCCTCCTCGTTGCAGACCAGTTGCCCAGAGAAGGAAGGAACGGCAGTTCAGATGAGAGGGGGAGGACGAGCTCCTCTTTGTTCAGTTGGCGCAGGGGTAAAACATCGCGCTACTGACCAAGTGGTGAAAGGTTCGATCCCCAGAGGAGCGTTCTTTTTTTTTTTTTTTTGTAAAGTCTTTTTTTTTTTATTTACCAAAACACATATAAACAAACCAAGACCGATGAAAGGAAAATTAAAGTCCTTATTATTCACCGAGACGTTTTCCTCCTTCTCCAGGCAGACCGGAGAAAGCTTTCGCCCTCCCGACTCATATTTCGGTTTCGTTTTTCGAGCACATCGCACACGTTGTTTAATAAATTGATGTTGAGTTGATTGAGCTTCAGCGGCAGCGAAGGCCGCATGTAATTCCGTCTTCTAGTCCAAACGTGCAGAACATTTCGGTTGCATTGACGTTTTTACCACTAATCTTATCAAACGAGCTAACGAAGCCGCTAGAAACAGCGAAGTTCCGGAGCAGTGCCAGCAGCGCTACATACACTGGGTAAGACGGCCGTCTCCGATTTGCGGGACACACGCGGAACTACAGCAGCGAAACCACGAGAAACTGTGTCGACGTTTTCGACGTTATGGAAATCGCGGGAACTGCGTCCAAGGCAGGCAGGTTTTCCTGCCGGCTGCCTGGGTGCCTTCCGTGCTGAGTTCGGTTCTGTTGTCCCGTGCCGAGTGCCAACCGGCGTTCAACGTGATTCTGTATTTCTGCGTGTCAGCAACATCGTCAACGTGGTTCTGTATTTCTGCGTGTCAGCGACATCGTGATGGCAGTGTTGTGGGTCGTGAACAGAAGACTGGAATTATCGCCGATGTGACCGTGTGTTCGCGTGTCAGTGGTGTAACAAGATGAGATGACGTAAACTGTCGGGCATTGATGCCGCTGGTCGGGCCGTGATCGGAGGGGGCGGAGTGTCGCAGGATGACATTCCGCTTTACATTAAAGAGTTTAAAACCACTTGAGGGATTAGGTGCAGTCGATCGACGTGTGGATAGTCATGTTGGAACGCTGATCTGAACGGTAAGCTCCTATCCTACAGTGGCCAATGTGACTGTCAGTCCCTGAGAGCGATTGCGCTCTGGGGAAAAGACTGACCAGTACGAAAGTATGACGGAAAGTACTATATTTACAATGGAAGTTTAGCATAAACAAAAAAACAGTAAAATCGAAAAAAAACGCTATCCTTTATTTTACTGTTTAAATATATTACGGTTCCTGTAGAAACTGCCCGCCAAGTGGCGCGCTGGGATGAGCGCTAGAAGTTTTCGAGCTCGGAACGGCGTAGCTCCGTACACTTAATTAACAGTTGCCGCAAGTCGCGGCTTTGACTGCATTCAAGTTGATCGAAAAGCGATTTCTCTGCCCGTGAAGCATCACTTCAAGCTGAGTGAATATCCGCTCTACAAGATTAATTCAAGACGGCAATCGCAGCCGTGCGCGAACAGCACAAATAGAAAAACAAACACTACAATATAAATACTGGCTACGAAGGGCCGTGCGGGAAAACGAACTCATGGCTTGGAACCATATTGGAGCGGCCCGATTTATTGGCTTTCAAATAATTACGGCATGATCGAGCGTTTTCTTTTTAATAACAGATTCATCCCCTGAGCCATTAAAAATAGTCTCAGATGTATGACATTGATGGGAAAAAATGAACACGTTCGGAATATTTTTTATTGCTTAGGGAGTCACCGAAAAATTCCGTACTTTCAAAACGACCAGTATAAAAGACGGAAACGCAGGGCTCGGGAGTAGTGATCGGGGTAGTGTGCTGTTGTATTGATGTTTGTAAGTGCGATGCCTGTGAATGCGCTTGATATATGTTCACCTGATGCTTGTAGTGTGCGTAACGTGTCTACCTGTGTTAGAGATGCTCGAAGAAAAGGAAATGCATTTGTGGCGTTAGGAAATGAAAATATTTTTTGTAAAACATGAATTGGGCGGTACCTAGCGCCACGTAGCCTAGCTATTTGCAATTACTCGGCTTGACCCTGCCATCTGGTGGCAAGCGATTTAACATCCTTTTACGCTACGCGGCTACGCTATCATTTCGTGTTACCGTGCTGAGATAAGCCAAGAGGTTGCTTCGGATTTGCTTTTTTTTGAGAGCGGCTTTTGGTTTTGCGGGCGAATAATTTTCACTCCTCCGTGATGTGCGGTTGACGGAACGGTTGAAGAAGGAATTGTGGCTCGAGGAATAGCCATGGTAAGACATAATGTGCGCGAACTGGGTACCGGTTGTCTCCGTTGAACATCGCAGTGCTGACGATGAGAAGACTGAGTGACTGCATGCTTTCGAAATGTAAGTTTCTTTACCTGCAGGGGAAGCCGGCTTCGGAAATAAATACAGTTCGCGGAAAGCTCGTGTTGCGGTTTTATTTGCTGCTCCTCTCGCTCCGTACAATAGACTTAGTGTTCTCGTTAAGCCTCATCGAGCTCGATTTGCTCGATTCGGGGCCGCCATAATGAGATAAAGTCGACGGAGGAACTTTTGCTCCCCTGCTTAAGGGAGGAAAGTTTCTCCCTTTCTGAAGGAATATATGTGTCAAGAGCGTTCCTCCCTTTAGGGAGGACTATACTGACCCTTTTTTCTAAGAGTGTAATTCCATTCTTTCTACTTTCCTACCGGTCAGCCGTTCATACTGCGACAAGCTACATGCTGGCGATGTTGTTAATGGGCCCGGAGCTAAGGCTGCCTGCGGACATCACTTTTTGCACGCCAGTGCTTCCATCGCGTGAGACAACACGCAGAGTTCTTTACTCGGACTACTCCCGCCACCTGCGGACGAAACTAAACTTTGTGCACGATTTCGTATGAAGATATTTGCACCTGAGCATTAAAAGTGCAAGAGCCCGCTACAACCGAAGCTGCTCGGGTCGCATACTGCAGCCTGGAGACAGAGTGTGGCTGTACCAGCCACGCCGCACCAAAGGTCGCTGCTCAAAACTTCAGCCCAATTGGGAAGGCCCCTACGAAGTTGCCAAGCGACCAAACGACATCGTGTACCGGGTTCGGCACCTTCTAAGTCGGAAAGTTCACGTAGTTTATTTTGATCAGCTGGTTTTCTATCAGCCAGACTGAATATATTTTTTGTACCACCTCGAGGCGAGGCTCATGTGTTGTCGGGGGCATTCTTGTGGCTGTGGCGCAAATAGAGAGAGGACGAAGAGAAGGACAGGAAGAAGGTGCGAGAAAAAGGACGAATGGCGATGAACGTTGAACGTTAAAACAATATTAATTTTGAAGGGGCAGGAGGGGCAAGGTGAATATTATTTGACAAACTATTTTGTGCACCAAGGAATTAGACAAAACATGCTTGCACAAACATCCCTTAGAATGGCGGGTTATTTTTTGAAGGCGACTAAGCATCTGGTAATTGTTTGATGCTCCACCGTGTCACACAAACACGCATCTTCCTTTCTACCAAATTTACAAATACAATATGTGATAACAAATAAGCCCAAACGTGAGGCAGCACGTATCACACATATTGGTAGTGCTCCGTAAAACGTAACTAAAACCTCAGACCAGGAACGAAAACAGGAACCACGCAATATTGACGTATATCACTGTCTCACACGACAGTAACTTAAATCAACAACCAGTTATCAGTTTAATGGTAAAAAGGCCCTCAGCAACACCACGAGTCCCATAATGTGTTCTGTTTGTCACGCTTTGGGAGTGACAACGGGGTGAAGAAGAAGAAAAGGAGAAGGGCGACCTGAAGACAAGCGGAGGGCACGAGGTGTGTGTCTCGAGCGGGGGAAGGCGAAAGACTGTGGCGGACAACGCTCCCGGCAGTCCAGGCTACGCTCCTAAAAAACCGTCGCCGCGTCCCAGAAAAGGCAAGACCCTCGAGCCGGAGTGACATCCTACAGCGCTCCCGCCAGCTCAGGCTACGCTCCTGAGGGATCCTGGCCTCGTCCCAGGAAGGGCAACACCGTCGAACACGAACGGCATCCGATCTCTGACCACCATCCTTTACCGCTCCCCTGAGAAACTCTGGTCTCGCCCCAGGAAAGGCAACACCATCGCCTGACGGACGGTCGGTTGCCGTTCGTCCTTCGCAAGCTTGCCGGGCTTAAGTGTTTCACCCTGGAAACCGTGGCTCCGACAAAAGCGAAAAGGGGTCGGATTCGCAGCCATTGTTACTCAGAAACAGTGAGTGAACTTCAGGCCCCGATTAGGCCTTGAGAGGATACCAAGCTGATTGTGCGTCTAGAGACCTTTCTTATTTAATTCCATCATTTGTTTCTTTTTTTTCAATTATCCTTTACGTTCATATTCCTTTGGTGTGTCTGATAAAATTGATTTCTTCCTTCTACTTTCGCGCGTCACTTCAGTCTCCAATACGCCGTCGTCTCCTAGGGGGAACGTGACACTCTAAACCCCTTCAGTGTTACATCTAGATGGAGACAAAAGCGACGTCCTCCTCCAGTTATCTACAACTTTCACAAAGAACACCGTTGGCAATGTTGCTTGTTTCCGCACAAGGAGATTCGTTGTCGACTCAAAATGTAGCTGAGCTAAAGGCGGTGTGTGTGCGCGCTCTTATGTCTTCCTTCTCCTTCCGTTGTCTGGGGCTCTAGTTATGTTCGAAATTCACAGATTCTCTTGCGCATTCATCTTTTTCTTTGTGCTGTAGTCTGCGTACAAA
This sequence comes from Ixodes scapularis, assembly GCF_016920785.2. Lineage (NCBI taxonomy): Eukaryota > Metazoa > Arthropoda > Arachnida > Ixodida > Ixodidae > Ixodes > Ixodes scapularis. The sequence goes on from NW_024609857.1 coordinate 99,003,858, forward strand.
AAAACAAAAAGTATCAGAATAAGAGAACATTTAGCACGTCAGCACAATCCGATAACTTAGTGTGTAGTAATGAGTGAAGCGAACGAATGGACACATGCTAGTTGTTGATCTGCTACTGCGGCTATCCCCTGAAATAATTAATAAAGCAGCGTAAAGTCTTTAACCGTTTCACGGAAACAAATTTTATAGTACATATGAGAAATTTCAACAGTCCGCAAGCGTTGACATTTCAAATTGCACACGCCTCGAATTCAGCCTGGTGTTGACTAGCGGAAATGTTTCTAACGCCAAATAATTAGAAAAATATCAAAACCTATAATTTTAAGTCGCAACTCACTGTCTTTTTGATGTCATACATTAGATAATACCGCGATAAATATATCGCAGTCAAAACCTATGCGTCAGTGCTCCAATCAAAGGGCATGTTTCCAAGTTCCGATGCAAACTAATATCTATGGATTAAGAAACGGGCGGTACCTGGGTCATTTATCGGTAAGCATAACACGACTTTCTTTCAAGGAGAACGCCATTTGGTTGTTTGTCACTATGACCGCATGCTCGGCTTAGAGAGCATAAATTTTCTTGATTTTATTTGAATGCATAGTGCCAGCCGTGAGGCTAAAGCAGGTTGGTAGGCAATTTAAAAGTACAAGCGCAATTAAGTTATAAAACTCTTATAAAAAAAATTCACACTTTTAATATATACAGCATTCATAAACACACAGTTTATTTGTCATTACATTTACCAAGAAAGAAAGAGTTTGTAAACAAGGCCTATATTAAAGCAATGAGGCGCAATAACTATGTTATCTTTCGTTCTTTTTGGGTTATCGAAGTTTGCAGGTTTAAGAAGAGGTGCCCGACTCAGACCACGAAAAGCGTTTGCAATTTAATGTAACAAGTCTCGTGGGTACGTCGGTTGCAAGCGCACATGCGTTAGGTCGTCGCGTGCCTAGGAAAAAGTCGGGCTCAGATAAGGAGACGCTCTCAGATGAATAACGCTCTCGTTATCTCCTTGAAGTTAGTATTGCAAACGCGACCCATAAATCTCGTAACCACCGTTCGAGCCGTTGGAAACTCGCTGAAATCTAGCCACACTAGATCCTTCTCGCCGGCCAATGGGAGTCAGGCAACCACCCGCGTAAGATAACGTATAAAGGGCTTTAGCGTGGGAGTCCGGCTACGGTGGTTATATTATTGCAAACGCCACCTCAGTTTGAGATGTTCAGAGCCAATGAAACCTGCTAGATTTAAAGGCGAGACATCACCCGTCAAGTTTAACAGGATTTGGTCACGTGACTACATCCCCTTAACAACGGCATCACTTCTACGAAAACATTATTGTTTCTGTTTGTTTCGGTCACTTTCTTTTTTTTTCTACAAACCCTTCCTTATTTTGTTTATTCCTAAATAAAAATCAAGGTAAGGCGACGGTGGATGTTTTTACGAAAATCATAAGTGAAATACGGATTTATATGTAACTATATGAAAAAGCTCTAGCAGCCAAAAGCCTACTTTAGACGCTTTCGAAAGACGTAGACCGCTCGGATGCCTGGAACAGCTTCGTTAATGCTGGCACAAGGGATGAATCCGGGATTAGGACTACTGTAGTACACTAGGGGCTACTTCAGTGTATATATAAAAACTCTCATTATACTGGGACAACATACACCCGAGAAAGAGCAAAGCCTCAATCGAACTATAAACATTCCGCTCCAGGAGCCAGCTACGATATATAAAAAAAAACAAAAAAAAAAAACAGTCGAGACAATACTGTGAGGCCTTGAGTCGACCAGATTTTCGCTTTATCTCGTTCTCCCGAGAAAAAGATTAGATCAACTAGATTGGTGTCACCTGCTAAAACTAAGATAAAAAGGCGACGTTATTAAAAACTTTCCAAAGAGCTTTTGGAGTAAAAAGCGATTCCTATTTCGCCTTGCTTGCTCAGAGCGATTTAGGGCGACTTTGGTGAGTCGCATAGACGTGGAAGCAAAACTCATCGTGCGAACAATCATCTTACGCCTTTGCGTTTGCTCGCTAGCTGACAACTTCGGGAACGTTTCTGTTGCCAAAAAAACGATTCTGAAAAAAAATTCACAAATTGGCGGAGGTAATAAAAGCCCCCGGGAAAAATAGTATTATACAGCAGCGAAATATTACTTTTCCACATTCGGAGGCTTCAACTCGTTCTATAGGTACCGGCGTAATGATTAGCAATCGCAAATGACGTAAACACCCCGCTCAACTAATAAAGATCACCACTCACTTTCCCAACGCATGCCGTCAGCAAGAAGATGAAACAGAAACTGAACTGTCGTTCTGCTTTGTGACGATAGGTGACACAAGCCATTTCCACAACTGCTCAAACATTTGTTTCTTTATCTTGTTCTGGAGATATTCAACTCTCGATCAGTAAATACTGTCCCGTACGTTTTGCACTCACAGGCGTTATACTATCAGCAGCGTGAGAAGTTTGGCGTTTGGCTACAATCAGGGACACGATGAGGACGTCAGGGAGATTTTTCGGCAACTTCGCCTCCCGCGCTAGCTTTCCCAATTTGGATATATAGCGGGTCCCGTGGGCTTTAAGCGTGCTCGAGCAGCCAATGCATGACCAAAGGCAACGAGGGCGTGCTGGAGGCTGTGCGTCCCCAAAGTGGCGCCCCCCGACGTTCCCAACTCCGCCACTGACTGTTATGGTTTGGCACGGTGCAGAACGACGTTCCAGATTCGGTGGAGTTTTGAGGACTATTCCACATCATTGTCATCATCATCGTTTACGTTGGCATCGTCCTTTATACGTCTGGTCCAGTTTTACCGTTCGCTAAAAAGACATAAATATCGCGCATACATACGCGGAAGAGATTTAAGTTAATTGATTTTAGACGATGATTTAAAAAGCGCAAATGACTAAGAATAGAAGAAGGGGACAGGGCAGAGCGTTTACTTGCAACTGTCAGTTTAAAAGAGCGTGCAGAGAAAGACAAGGTGTAGTGAAAAAGGAGGAAAAAAGATAACAATAAACTCACTGCCGCTACTAAGAAAGCAAATTTAGTTTTAGAAATCGAAATAAAAATCATTTCACTTCACCTAAAAACAGAGTATCTGTCACTTAAAAATTGTCTATAAAACAAAACAAAAACAGTGATAGAAAGAAAAGGACACAGAGCAAACGACTAAAACATCTTCAAGAAAAACACCGCTTGAACTGAAGGTCTTTTTGTGTTTCGTTTTCAAGGAAAACATCGAAGGAACTGAAGTTTTTTTTGTGTGTGTTAGGGTCACTGATGGAACTCCTGTGCATTTTTCACCACTGGTGAGGATGACTTGAGCCTCGTACAGTTCTCTAATGTTTTTTTTGTCTCGGAACCGCTTCAGAACTTTAGTGTTGTTGAATAATGGTAAGCATTTGCAGTCCCTGACATGCACCGCAAGATGTCCGACTGGTGTTGATTTCAATGTTTGAGCATGTTCTCTTAATCTCGTAATAACCGCCCCGCCTGACCGACATATACTTTCCCGCAAGTAAAGGGTATTTGGTATACCACTCCACTTTGACAGTCTACATATCTGAGTCGATGTTCGGCACTGCACTCTGCCTGTTGATGCTGTTGGCAGTTGATCTTAGGGCAGAGCCTTATTTAGTTTGCCCGGAGCTGAAAGCACGACTTGGACTTGAAACTCAGTGACGGTTTTCTTCAAGTTGTGGGATAAGCGGTGTATATATTGCCACGAATGAAGGTGACGAAAAGACGAACCGTGAACTGAAAATAAAGGTTTAATTGGCGTACTTGTGCCAAACAAAATAAGTAAAGAAAGAGCGTCGAGGCAGCAGAAAAGCGGGAGGTGATTCGGCGGCATGACAGAGAGCGAGAGCGAGACTAACTCGACAAGGTCGCGGGTAGCTGCTTATCTACAGTGCGTCCCTATCTCGAAATTTCGCCAAAGAATGTTCGAGCGTCGCACGCTCGGGGCAAGGATAAACTGGGATTTTCGGAAACAAGAAAACAGAGGGAAACTTACGTCTGCCGCGAGAACGAACGCGAATCTTCTCGTAGTCCCTGACCGAGCGTTGCTTTCTCGGCCCTGCGGGCGGCAATATGGCAGAACAGTCAGTCGGTGTGTCTTGTATTTTTCCGTGTCACGTTTTTTATTTGAGGTCATTAAGGATTTCGCGACATCATATGTGATCGAACCGAGTATCCCGATGCTTTCAGTCTTTGTACTTGAGCATTGAAGCTTTCCCCCGCTGAGTGTACGCAAGATTTTTTTAAGAGCTGTACTCAGGCAATGTTTTTTGCAATTCCTCTTTTAATGATTTTAGAATGAGCCGGATTATTATGTAAAAGTCCTTTCTTTGATCGAGGGGAATACATTCAACAAGTGTGGTTGTCACAGAGCACCAGTCTTAGATCTAAATACTGGAGGATGGAGTTCACTGGTGATGCTTGGGTGAACTTGAGGCCCTGGCCATTTTCTAACAAGTTAAATCGAATGATGTTGAATATTTGCGTCTCATTCTCACCTTGGCGATGTTCAAAGAGAACGAGGTAATCATGAACATATCGAAATATATGAGATACATGGCTGTTGCAAAGTATACTGGCTATTTCCCGATCACATTGCGAGAAGAAAATATCACATAACACAGATACCACACAGGACCTTACCCATACAAAAATATCCTATGGTCGGCTATAGAAAATCCTTTCTATGGTCGGCTATAGAAAATTGGCCCAATCGGCTTTAGCTTTTTCTATGGCTGTCTTTAGCTTTTTCTATGGTCTTGCCAATGGGCGTCTTTAGCTTTTCCTATGGCTTTATCACTGGTTGGCTATAAAAGTCTTTAGCTTTTTCTATGGCTGGCTAAAGAATTTTTCTATGGCTTTCTTTAGCCGGTGCGCTATAGACGTCTATAGGGATTCCTTTGGTTTCTTTAGCCAGCAGGCTATAGATTTTTCTTTGGCTTCTTTAGCCAGCAGGCTATAGCTGTCTATAGATTTTCCTTTGGTTTCTTTAGCCAGCAGACTATAGATTTTCCTTTGGTTGCTTTAGCCGTCTATTGCTTTTTGTATGGTCTTCTAAAGAATCTTTTATGGCTCACTGTACGGCTCTCTTTAGCCAGCAAGCTATACCTGCCTGTGGATTTTTCTTTGGTTTCTTTAACCATGTATAGTTTGTGTATGGTCTTGTATGGCTCATCCTAAGGTTCTCTTAGCTGGCTGCCCCTTTTCCTTAGGCTTTGGTATTCCAAACCCGTTTTGAAAACCTGTGCTGGTTCGCCTCTCTATGGTACGCTATATATGAAACGTCCAGGTAACAAAAACAAACACAAAAGTAATATTTTTGTCACCTTTATTCGAAGGACTGTAGGATAAAAAAAGACTTATTCACAAGGTTTTTCCTTGTTTGCCTCCTTGTTTAGCAACGAGGACAAGGACGTCCTCACTGGCCCTTCTTTGAGAAGCTTGAACTTCTTGCAGGTGTAACCTGCAAACGCAGACATGAAGATATCAAAAATACTTGCATCTCAGAAACACATTTACCTGTGAGCATAGATTTTAAAAGATTGGAAAATGCTCTATTTAACAGTTGACAATTTAGTTATGGGCTCGGTCAGTGACGTATGGAGGCTCTTTTCCGTCTCATAAAATCAGTCCCACAAGTGGTTTAACCATATGATAGTTTTACGGCCAGGAATTTTGATAGTATCTTTCAAGTGCTGTCTAAAAATAAATGTTACTAGTTACTAAAAATAGAAATAGAATAAAAGAAAGCATTTGAAACTATCCAGAAAAAAAAGTATTCAAGCACTATTTTTTGGTGTTGCAGACTACTAGACTAGAACATGGCTGTTCAGATAGACACACAAATTTGTTAAGCAAGTGTGCTGTCTGCCAGTTTTAGAGATCATCACTGGCATCTTATTTGCTAAGTGACGGAGGTGAAGCCACGTGCAGCATATGTCATTTCACAAAGACTGAGCACACTCCTTCCTTCCCCCCCCCCCCCCCCGAATTTCGGTTACTTAAAATGGCATTTCAAGACCAACCACTGCACAGCACATCTGACATAAACATGACATCAGCACTTTTTTAACTCACACAAGCCAGTGCCAGTGAATGTTTGTTGTAAAGGTCAAACCTTTACAAAATCTCCACAATATGCATGTTATTTTGTACCACATTTACAGAAAACTATTCTACACTTACCTCAGTCATACTATAGTCAGTTACAGGTTAAGAAAAGTTTTAGAGGGAAAGGAGGGCAGGGGAAAAGGAAGCGAACAAAATGCTTGGGGGGAGGAGGAAACCTCCTCCTCTCTTCTGTTTGCTTCCTCCTCCCCAGCCAGAGAACTTTTAACCAGTCACTGACTATAGAGCAGTGCTCAATTTGAAAGAGCTGATAATCTCTAAATAAATGATCATGGCATTATCAAACAGTTCACCTAGTAAAACAGAGCATACTAGATGAAAATGAGTGAGGCTAACTTCCAGTGTATAAAAGATAATTGAATTTTAGCCATAAAAAATATGCCAGAAATTAGGATGAGCTATTGTTTGGGGATGGGTCATCTCTTCGGATAATACAGTAGTGAAGGTTTTTGAAACTGTGTGGTCAGAAGTATGCAATGCACTTGAAAGTAATTTCTAAACATGAGGCAATGCTACGCCTAAATACATGTCCAGTCAGCCTACCGTAAAGTACAGATCATGTCCTATACCCCCCCCACTTTCCCACCCAAAAAAAGAATTATTCCACAGAAAATCTAAATTAAACGAAAATATGGCTGGGGCTCAATCAAAAGCAGAACCATAGTTCAAGATCATAATAGGAAGAGGATGCTTAGACAATAGGGGTGCATGCTTGGTTGCTGCAAGGTCAGGTGGGACCTGGTTGGCACAAACTAACAGAGCCAGGATTTAGACAGCTGGCAATATCTAAAAGTAAATGCAGGTTTTCCATACATGTAGTGCTCAAGTGGACCCTCAAGAAAACAGTCAAAGCTGTTTCATTTAGCAGAAGTAGCAGTCATGAGAAGACAAAAATCAAGAAATCACCTTTGCAGTGTTCAATGTATGCAGGAGATTTCAATTGAGTATACTGTTCTCGATTCAACCTCAAGATTTATTCAAGCCAAAATTTTCAAACTTATTTTGCTGAATGCATTCTCTCACTTTCTATAACAGAACTTGCAGATATTCATACTCACTTATCACAGCATTTACCCGGACTGGGTCAAGCTGTGGCTTGGCCGGCTTGTCCTTGTGTGCGTTGGACTGCTTGCCCGTGATTGATTTTCCGACAAGCTCTTCCGAGCTGAAGACCAACCTTAGAAGCTCCCGGGCATAAACTGTTGGTGATTTTGTGGGACCCATGTCTAGAAGGAGCAGCAAAGCCCTGCTGACCTTGATGCCCCCCAAATCTTCTTCGTCTTCGTTGCCCTGTAAGTAATCAGAGTGAATTCCATCGCTCAAGGTCTGATATGTTGATAAAAAGCACCTATTAAAGCTAATTCTAACATCAACATCATTGTCCCTTCGACCACTTCCATCAATCCCGGCATGCAACAATCCATACAGTGCAATCAGGAAACTTGCTGTCCAAAGAACGAGTGGCATGGCATTGATCGACCCGTCCAGAAAAATGTTGCAAGATCGTGTGCAAAGCGTGGACTAAGCGAAGCATTATTTCACGTTCCTTCATCCTGGGCAGACCATGTTTTACCTCTGAAATTGCATGAATGGCTAGATCTCCACACTCCAGTGCAATCCTACACCATACACTGGAGATGCTTTATTACTGCGTTAGCATTAATACCCACATGACAGGAAAAAGCTGATGGCGTTCGTCTGTAGACAAAACAGAGGAAAGGAAAGAGCACCGCATAGGGAGGAGAAGAGTAGTGAAGGACAAAGGCGAGAGGGAGGCGTCGTCACAAGGCGGAAGATGCTGGGGCGAGTCTGAAGTTGCAGGTGTGCGGAGCGCGTATGCCTTGCTTTGTGCTACAAAATGGAGGGTGAACCAAGTACTAGTGCTGGTCCAAGTGGACAGCAAAAGAAAATAAAGGAAGATCCATTGCCGGATCCTTAGGTGTTAGCATGACCCTTGGGAAACGCCACACACATCCCCTTTTGGGAAATGCTAATGCTGGCCCCATAATGAAGCCAAAAAGGTGCAGCAAAAAATAAAGGAAGCAAAAGTGAAAGCCAATACAGAAAAGTGAAGGGGACAGCCTTAGCGTCTCCCAAGGGTCATGCTAATGCATTCTCTAAGAATCCACCAAAGGATTTTAAAATTTTTTTTTTCTACTTTACCATTTTTGTTAGCATTTGAAAGTATTTGGTTGAGCAGGTGCTCAGAATCTATAGTCAGTTGCAACCTAAGAACACAGGGCGAGGATAAGATGGGCGGGGGAGGAGGAAGCAGACGGAACGCTGGAGAAGAGAGAGGGAAACCTCCTTCTCTCCTTTGCACTCTGTCTGCTTCCTCCTCCCCAGCCCGTCTTACCCTCGCCCTTTGTTCTTAAGTTGCAACGGACTATAGACGTTGCGAAGCTCGGGATCTTTCTTGCACACAAGCTGGCATTTGCTGCGACAACAACCATGTATAAATGCGGAGCTCGCTCGGCATTCATACAAACCTGGATAAGAGACTGTAAAATGTAGCAAATATACTTTTTCCTTTAAAATTAAAATTGGGGGGGGGGGTACATTCCCAACAAAACTGATGGACACTTTACCATTTCCATCAGTTTCGTTGAGAATGTCTACAGTGAACTTCGTAAACTGACCTGCCAAAAAAAATTGCTTTCCCACCACTTCAAAACAAGTAATTAACATGGCACAACAGAAGTACATTTGGAGAAAATATTCAGAGAAGCCGTTCAAAACGAAACCCATTTTGAAACAGTAGCTCTTTCCTGTGCCAGGGGGAGCGGGAGCAAGGGAGGAGGCAAACAGGTGTGTCACAGTGCCTCACGCACCACATTTTACAGTTTTTGCAAGGGGTCCATTATCAATAACATTTCTGCACCAAATATTCAAGAACTTTCACATACCTCTGCCTGGGCTCCAGGGTTTTCAGGCGCTCTCTGCACCCGAGCATCCTCCATCTCTTCACGAAGGTTCTTTAGGTCCTGGACCGCAATCGTCAGTTCTGGGACATCAGAAAATAAATAAATCATACACAAATAAAAGGCAATAGCAGCATATTACAGAAATGCTGGTACTTGCAACACAATGCTGTTTGCACTTAAGTGCCTTGCTTTAATACAAGTTATGTATTATCTGTATGAAATTTCACGACAGACATTGAAACGAAAGTGACACCATCAAACTACTGTAAAATCCCGAGATAGCCTACCTAACATGAAGAGAAAATCGGGTGAAAACATGGTGTGGGCTAACTTTTGGTGTGCAATGAAGAAAAGTATAAAAAATTGCTATTTTTAGGTTGTGTCCCTTCCAAGCTTGTTACGGTGGCGAGGGGCAACAAAGCAAAGGTGACTGTACTCCCCAGTCAGCAATGTTTGCTTATATCCCGCCATAGCTAACTAGCCGCATTTACGCTGCGGCCATCATTGATCCCAACACTACTATTACTAGGAGTGGGCTATGTTTCGGTGTTTAAAAAGAAAATAGCAAATCAAACCAAAAATAGGGATGGGCTATCTTTCGAGGGTGGGGCATCTCTCAGGACTTTACGGTATATGGCCGTTTCATGGAATGCTGGATAAATAATTCCTATGAAAACTATGTGGCACACAAAGAAATGTTAGTGTCTCATTGGTCACTCCCAAAAGGTCCATTTAGGAAAATTAATAATATCCAGCTAAGTTAATTGTTAACTAATATATAGCAATTTTAATTATTATGCTTAAATATGTGGTTTCAATCAATAAGTGGCTGACTGTTCCATTTTAGAAAGATGTATGCCATGGGCTGCATTTAATGGCATTCCAAAGTGCAAATTGGCTTGGACATCTGTTTTTATTTCCTATCAAAGCTCATCTTTGCGGCAGCAGTACTGCTCCCCGAGGCCTGCTCTGTCGTGTTTCCAGAATTTTTGCAATAAGCACACCACCTATGAGTGACCGCACAAGTGAGCAGATGTAAAATGACATTGCATGCCCAATTTCAAGTATGCACGTTCGGAATTCGAATTTTGTAAGGTGCACAAGATGCAATGGTTTTTAAAAGGGAACTATGACAATGTTTTAGCTATCCAGACAGCTGCTTTTTCTGAATACTTGTGCTTCACTCTTTGCAGCAAATTATATATTATCTCAAGCGAAGTATATATCATCTCAAAATCAATATTAGTTATTAAGAAAAGTGCAATGCCAAAACCAACTTTAAATTTTACCGCACTTTCCAATGGCATGACGTCACAGGCAGAGAGTGTCATCTTTGTATGCTGGAGAAAGCGTCGTCTTCGGCATTAATTTCACACCACCAAACTTCTTGGTACCCAGCTGGAAACAAATTCCACAGCCCAAACTGTGACACTGTTTCCATAGCCAACGTCATTTTTTTAATGTAGTCAGTAGAGATTTTCAGTCTGAAAAATGGGTGACGACCACATTAGGAGATTCAATGACACTGCAACAAAGTGGCATTTTGACATAAAATTTGGGTTACTAATTCAGCTGTGTTCAACATTATATTCGGTCTACAAATTCAGCTGTGTCTATTGATGTCCTGAGCCGAGTTCGAAGCACATCTGTGAATATGAAAAATTTGCGGAGTTCTTTAAAGGCATCATGAAACAATATCGGGTTGGAATGTTCATGACGTTGCAGAGGCATACTGGTCCTAGTCTGGCCCAAGTATACTCGTACAAACTGCCACTCATTCGAAAGCTTCTTTGTTGTGGTGAAATTGCAAAGATAGAAGAAGACTATTTCTTTCAGTCTTGCCTTTGCAAAGCTTGACATGTAATTGTAGGAGCAAAATCACCATTCTGACGACAGTCGAGTGCGGCTTATAGATTGGAACGAGCACTGCGCGAGCACTTGACTTCGGCTTGCAAGAATCAATGCCTCTGCGAACAATCGGGTAGTGGTTTATGCCCAATGACTGCTGTGACAAGAATAGCCGAACTCTAACAATGCCTGGAGCATAGCACGCGTCCTCTACTTTGCCAGCCTCAGCGCGTGGCTATGATTAATGTTGGCTGCATAAGATAGGCATCAGGCCCCGTGGCCGCTTTTTCTGGCTTCAAGTTAAGGGAATTAAAGGTGCTCATATTTCTCAATTTCTTTTTGGAAATAGCTATTGGCTAGAATAAAAAACTAAGGCATGTTTATTGAGTTAATTATGTTAGAGAGCAATTCTATGTGGTGTTTAGTGCAAGTAAAAAAAAATAGTTTTATGACTCCTACAAAAAAACGGACATGTAAAAGAAAAAAAACATTTTTCATGCTAGGCATTAGAATGGTGTATCAGACATCACCAAAAAATAGTTTCTCTAGAGTCGTGCAGTTTTTCCATAGAAACCAGAAATATGAAGTCCTAATCAAAGTGCCCGCCAGTTTAACTGACTCTTTCTTTTCTACAATCGCTCGTGGAGAAGACCAAAATAACAAAAATAAAACTAAAGTCTTTGGTGCGGTCGCGGAGGACATGTGAAGTGAAACTCGCGTGACTTCCGGCGAACCCACTTTTAGTGACGTCGGTCGATTCCTTCCTTCTGACCGCCCCGACATTTTGTGGTGCAATGTTAGGTCACACTGAACTGGCGGGCGTTTTGAATTGGACTTCATATTTTCATAATAATAAAAATAAGAACTGCACAACTCTAGAGTGACACAAATGTTTGGGGATGTTCTGACACACAATTTAGCACCTAGCATGTAAAACATTTTTTTTCCCGTGTCAGAGGCTTTTTAAGGGCGGGGACTTATAGCGAGGACAGAATGAGCTAGTACAGCTTAAAGGGGCCCTGCAATCACATTTAAGCGTCTACCTTTTTTGCGGTTTCCACGTCTCTTGGGGTTTGGGCAAGTCAGCGGGCACGGACAGAGTAACTAAATATCAGTGCATCATGTTTTAACCGGACGACACGGAAACACCTCTTCCACCAACGGGGGCGACCCGCGGTACCGGAAGCACGCGATATGTGACGTCTTTGGTGCTGGGCTTACTACTGGTCAGAGCCGCTAAAAGCTTCTTTTTAGTCGAAATACAAAATATAAGTGGCGCAAATTATTTGATTTACTTATAAAAGTAGTTTTTGTTCAGTATTTTAGATCAGAAAAGAAACAAGAGCAGTTTATAAAGTACGGAAACAAGAAATGACCCGACGACATACCCGCCACCAAGCGGTGGAAAAGGAGGCGCATACTAGAAAGGAGTAGTGGGATCAGGCACCGACACGGAAAAGTCCCGGATGTACACGGCGGTGCTGCGGTTGTATGGACTGGAGGATCCGACCGGCTTTGAGTGCTCCGAATGCCTTCGGCGAGCAGCTTCATCTTGCGGTTTGGCCGTTTCGCGGTATGGCAGCGCGAAGTGTCTCCCATTCTGAACTGACCTTCACCCCGTGTTTGCCGTCGTTTGTGGCCAATGAAGTGTCATGCCGAATTATTTTTTAATTGCGCAGCAAATGTAATGAAAGCTACTCTGGCTGCCCACTGCTGCGTACAGTCTATCCAGAACATGCTTTAGTAGCGCCCTCTCGCGCCGTCGACACGGAGTGCGGCAGCCGTGAGCGCTCGCTGAGCTCACTCAGCCCACTCAGCCCATCCTCTAGTTCACAGCCACTCAAGCAACCAAGGACGTCATGAAGGTGGTTATTTTTTGCTTGTTTTTGTCATTTTACTATGCCTATATCTTTTCAAATAAAGCGAAATTCGAGAAAAAAAAAAGTTTCATTAAGTTACTCCGTTCAGTGCGCTCAGGTTCGGTGCAAATTAAAAACCAGTAAAAACGTCCTTGCAGGGCCCCTTAAACAAGCTGGCCGAAGCGATAACAATCCCACGTGGGCCATCCCTGGCACGATAGGCCATTGGGAGCAAGATGAGGATTACCAGCCATGATTTTACGCAGATGCAAGGGAAGATTTGCAGCATCAATAAGCCGCACACTAACAGTGCATCTTGGGCTAACAGATTTTGTTGGTGCACTGCTGCCTTACTCTGGTTGACCGTCCTTCACTACCTTAGCACTGACTTGTATTTGTGCTTGCCTCTCCAGGAAAGCAAAGCCCCCAAACCATTTTTTGGTTTATTTTGTTTAGGGTAACTCGTCCTAGACCTGTTGCACAGGTGTCCTGATGGCACCTGACACCTAGCCACCCCCAAAATTGAAGAAATAATAGTGGTTCGTTGCAACTTCGATCCAGACAGCTTATGATGCCACAAGCACTGCATGTGGGATTTTTAGTGCTCTAGTCAGCGCTCCCCTGTACAAACTCAGACCGCCGTCCCTTAACACACCGATACTTTATCAAGTTCTCAAAACACCATATTAAACACAACTAAAAACCGGTTTTTCGTGTAAGGCCCATTAAAATAATAGGCATTAAAGAAATTTAGTTCTCGGCCCAAGAAGCAGTGCCCCGGATCCCAGAATAACACCGTAATCTTCCTCACTATAAAGTATTCTGCTAGGCTACCATCATCATGGCAACAAGGAGTTTGCCAAATGTATGCACGCAGGAGCCAAGCGTCCAAAGCCTCCAACCATTAAAGGCACTGTTATACTCCAACAAAACAGACGGGGGAGCGCATGCGGCATGGGGACGTTGCGTTGGTGAAAGCCAGCCACTCCAGAGTCCAAAGCCTTGACGCAGCCGACACGACTGGCAGCATTCGGCGTGCATGGGCGACGCCGGCACAGAATGCGAGTGGAGCCATCTCGCGCCGGCCGCGCCAAAACCACAGGATCAACCTCCCAGCATGCATTGTGTGCGCGCTCGCCAAAGGCCAGACACCGGCGCTTCGTAGGAACAAAAACTGTGGACGCTCGAGGTAGCATGCGCATGCGCCTGGTAGCAACGCGCCATAGGAAAAGTTGGAGTGTAGACAGAAGAGGTTTCTGGCTTGCACGGTGCAACCAGCATGATGGAACAGACTTTAGACAGTGCTCGCTTGCGCGCGCCATACGTCAAAATATAACAGCGCCTTAACACCCTTTGTTCGACCACCGTCTGAGGAAAACGAAGTGGTGATTATAGCAGACGGCGGTTGCCTCGGATGGAAGCAATCAAATCGGCTGCCAGCGTTCTCTCTTAGTTTTCACTTCATACAGTAGCCTAGCTCCGGACCTTTGGCGGTTTTGACGAGGCTAGACACAAGCTCAAGGCTGTGATTATATTAGACTCCCCGAGTAGAGCGTAGCAAAGCAGGGGGCAACCGAGCGTAGCGCAGCCTGTCAGAAAGCCATGCTTATAGACCGACACACTGTTTACATACAAGCCCGCATTTGCCCAGACCAGGTGTGGGCACTGTGCGAGCGCAGAAACCAGATTCGCGTGAGCTGAAGCTTCTGTGCATGTGCCGTGGCGACAACAGCACCACCGCAGAGGCATGACATCAGAGCCACATGTTGGTCTATAGAATGAACCATGGCCACCAGATTCTCCAAGCAAGGCAAACCAGCAACCAAAGTTGACAAGCGGTGATTTCAGCAAGAGAACAGCTGGGAAAATAGTGCCAGCATGCGTCCATTCAAGTAGCGATCCATTGCCATGGTGACGGTGACTATAGCAGAAGGTCACGACAGTGTTCGAAGATTGGGTGCATGGTTAGGTCCTCTTGCAATGCATTTTGAAAGGGCAAAAAGTTAACAAAAAGAGGTCAAAAAGGATCTAGAGCAAGGGGCTGGTGTTCTACGGCACCTAATAATCTTGTGCACCTCACACAAAAAGCATACATTTTTATGCTCCGATGGTTAGTTTTTTTGTTTTTTTTTTTCTTTTTCACTTGTAACATGAGCGTAAAGTATCAATTGGTTGGCCCCTGTACATCAAATGTCTGCTGCATGCCTGGTTGTTTACTGCAACACCACAAAGAATTAGAATGGTATCCGACTTGAGGAACTCGTGGCACCAGAGGAAAGCTTCTGTCAGGTTTTAATTCCCGCCCTTTTCCGGTTAACATAGATTAAACATAGCTATTGTTCACATTGCCCTGTAGTCACTACATGTAAAATATCCCACGTTAGCAGGTGTCCTGCTCGAGTTAACTTGCACAAGCAGAGCCTTACTTACCATCAACTACATCTCTTTGTGAAGTCACATAGTCCACAATGGCTTTTAGTCTCGCATTTTCCTCCTGGAGGTGATCGATGTCACTCTTGAGGGATTTCTTCTCTTGCTCTAGTGCAGCACAGTTCTCACAATAATCCACCTGAAAAAATAAAAAATAATCTTCACATAAGGTGTCTCACGCGCGGCTTAGAAGTAGTGCATTCTGGGAGCAGCGCCATCTGTGTGTATGCGATAGCCCACACCGCCCAGCAGTTCATCCGGTGAGACCCCGCACAAGGAACGGACGCTCTACACAGCTGCAGTGTTACGGTGCAGTGTATAGCTGCGGCACTATAACAGTGTTATTTTCGGTAAGCGGTTCTTTACTGTTGGGCTCTTATGGCGGACAGTGAATGGGAATACGGACGCTACGAGGAAAAGGTTGAAATACTAGGAAAAGGTTGAAATCTGTGGTGTGGATTCGTTCGGTCCACCGCCAAAAGATCTCATCCTAGACAGCAAGCCGCAGCCGTGAGTGAAAATGACAGACATCCAGGTTTACGTCACCCCAAGGACAAATTTTGTCGCTCGCACAAGCCCTTTAAATGCCTGTAACCACAAGTGGACGGGTCCAGGAGTCAATGAAAGCAGTGAATGCAGGGTGCGCGATTGTAGTCTCGCAGGTGAGGCAGGCTTAACATGCCCCCCCGACTCTGGAATATGTGCACATCTTTGCTCGACTTACTTTTAGAAGGTTAATCGTTCCCTTTATGGGGCACTAAAGTGCATTTTGAGATTCTCTTTTTATGGTCATAACTCAATCTATGAGCTCTAAGCAGCCTAAGAAACTCGAAATTACATTCATGCGCGGTCAATTTGCATATTAAAAAAGCGGTAAAAGGTCCCGACACTTACCGTTGGCACAGAATGACAGATGGCGCTACCAAACCTTGCTAAATATGGTCGAACGACAAACGGCGCACGTCGGTCACTCGCAAGCGATGGGTTCCCGCGTGGACGAGCGGGACTGGTCGGCCACTCGTCAACTTGTCGCTTGCAAGTGGCTGACGAGCGCCGGTCGACTATGTACAAGAAGGTTCAGTAGCGCCATCTGTCATTCTGCAGCAACGGTAAGTGTTGCAAACTTTTATTACTTTTTAATATGCAAATTGGCCACGCATGAATGTAATTTCGGGTTTTTTAGGATGCTCAGAGCTCGAAGATTGAGTTATGACCTTAAAACGAGGATCTCAAAACACACTTTAGTGCCTCTCTAAGAACCGTGCAGCACTGAGTAGCATGATACACTCAACTCCTCGTGGAATATGTCATGCAGCTGTTTTTATCACCGCCAGCCAAAGAGAGCTTGGAGATTGCTATGACTCAAAAGAAAACATGCTTATGAATGGGATCATCTCCATGCTGGTTTGCTACTGCTCCTCCGGTAAAAAGCTTGCATACAGGTATCTTAGTTATCCTTAATCACGACTGAACTTGACTAGCAAGACAGGCCTAGCCCGCTGTTGAAGCATGTGAAATACAATTAATGCCTGCCAAAAGCAAACTACGCCGATGCAGGCCCAAAAACAGAAAACAGAGCACACTGTGCAGTTGGACATATCAGAGAAGCATTCACATTCTAGAAGTAAATCATCAGAAGTCAACCTCCCCTGCGAGACGACGATTGCGCTCTCCGCACTCACTGCTTTCACTGACAACTCCTGAACCCATCCACTAGAGGTTACGACCGTTTAAAAGAATTGCAGGCACGGGACAAAACCTGTCCTTACAATCAGGTAAATTTGGGTGTCAGTCATTTTCACCTGCGGCCGCAGCTTGCTGTCTTAGACGAGATATTTCGGCGGTTTACCAGACGGTTTGATGCTGCAGATCCATCTACTCGTAGTGTCTGCATTCCACTCTGCTGTCCACCTTAAGGGCCCAGCGGTGAAGGACTTCTTACCGAAAACAACATTGTCATGTTGCCGCAACTATACAACTATTCGCAACTCCAACGCCCTATAGGTGGCGAGGCGGTAGTTCCAAGATGGCGGAAAGACGGGGATAGATTTTCCAGGATATCCCGTGCGCCTGATCGCCGACGCTGTTCAGCGCGCTAAAATTTACCCATTTGTCCACAAATGCAAAGCGGTTAGGGAAGCGGTCAGAGTGACGGAGATGCCGATGCACGTTAGGAAAAGGAGCATGCTGTTATTTAGAAGTTGCAGAAACTTCAAATTGCGAAGCTTTGAGGTGAGCAAGCGCATTTTAGCACTGGCCACGTTACTGTTTCTGGCCGAATATTTTTGAGGGTGATGAAGATATGTTTGCGCTTTGCCTGGCAATTAGTGCTCTAAAAAGAGAGCCGTGCACGGTGACCGTCAAGCTTCGGAAGAGCAGCGTTCACAGCATTGGTGTCTTCGCGTCACAGCCTCACAACTCGCAACTCACCGTCCCTGTTTTTGTGAATTGCAACACGTAATCATACTGCTCTATTGTTATTGATAGAAAGCTTGTTACGTGCGGTGTAGCATTACAACCGTAAGCTCGCGCTGCGTCTTTAAAGCACAATTTTCAGTGCACGCCAAAAGCGTTGCCGTGCTCATCACTCTAAAAAAAAATGTAGTCCGTACACTTCTTGTTATATATACCACATTCCAAAACTTCAGTTCGCCGTGCAGACCTCCGACGTCAAACTGACGGCCCCAACTTTTACGAGAGGCTTGATGGCGGCGCAATATGATATTAAACAGGTAAAGTATGCATCAAAGAATACCAAAAAAAAAAAGACATTGAGGTTTTGCAGTGAAGCCTAAAAAACCTGATTACATTTTTTTTATATGGTCATTTACACTTACTTAAGCTATTTTAATAAGTTGCACAACTCGCCATTAAGCCGCTTGTGAAAGTTGGTAGCACCGGTTGAACGTCAGTGCGCTGTACGTCCAACTGAAGTTTAGGGGTGTTGTACGCTATGCAAAAAATGCCTATTAACATAATCGGCGTGTTTAGGGGTTTTATTTATTGCTCTATCAAAAATAAATATTTTAATATACCATACATTTTTCGTACCGTGTTATTTGCAACATTGCGGGCCCTCTGCCCAAAACTGCGCGTTCTAAGCTC
Organism: Ixodes scapularis; assembly: GCF_016920785.2. Classification (NCBI taxonomy): domain Eukaryota; kingdom Metazoa; phylum Arthropoda; class Arachnida; order Ixodida; family Ixodidae; genus Ixodes; species Ixodes scapularis. The sequence continues at coordinate 99,022,179 of NW_024609857.1, forward strand.
TCCTCACAAACGGCTGGCCAACACAGACGCGCTTGAAATTCTTCGAGCATTTCTTTATTTGCTTTGTAATTACCTGAAAGCAAGTACAGGTATTCTGTCTTTTTAAAGTGCTTGGAATAAATGGTCATGTTCCTTGTAACGGTCTTAAAACGCAAACCCATTCCCGATGTGTATTGATCGATATACCGTTGCGCGACGAGTTTTCTCCTACTTATGGCAAAGAATAGACTATTCATATACCTTACTATAAAGTTCTTCATTATTAGCGGTAGCGTTTTCCGTCACGCTGAACACAGACTGAGCTGGCGGCCATGCACAAGACCAGAAATCCGCAGCGTATGCGATACACGAAAGGTCCCTAATGAAATTAGACATCCCGGTCCTTCGTGCAAGGCTGTTGCAAGGCGGAGCACGAGAATACCTTTTTCAACGCGCTCACTATTTTCGTTAAAAGGGCTTCACGCATCAAGGCCGACAGTCCCTGCCACCATTTCCGCGCCGCCACCACCGCTGCCGTCCCCGCTCCTCTGGTTCTCCGTTCGTCCGCGGGAGAGCGAGCGGCGCACTGGAGTTGCGAATATGCACCGCAGCTGCGTAGAGCGTCCATCGCTCGTGCGGGGTGTCACAGGAAGAATCGCCAAACAGTGGGGCTGCACGGCGGCGTAGCTGTCTGCCATCGCAGACACAAAGATGGTGCAGTTCCCAGAACACACCTCTCCTAAACCGCACCTGAATACACCCTACAGATAAATTGTTCCAAAAATTAATTTGCCCCGCTGATTCGCTAGCCCGCCCTTCTGTCTTTTTAACCATAAATCTTGATGTGAAGCAACCACAGCAAATTAAAAAGCACATTATTTTGCTTACATATATAGAATGTTCACTTTGGGGAATTCAAGCATACGTCCAGAATGACATGCAGGTACTATCGGGTTCGAATGAAAAGCAAACAGCGGAGTTGCATGGCCGTCAACACATGCGGCACCTCCTGGAGGCCTTTGGAAACTGATAAAACTGTGGGGTGGAGAGCAGCACGGTGCAAGGGGGTGCGTCGTAATCCAGTGTGTTTGACCCTCGCCCAGCACTACCCAAGCTTCGACGCTGCTCAGCCACTCTCCTTGGCTCGGCACGAGCCACGCTACGAAGCTTGCTGCTTGCAGCAGGAGCAAGCTGCTTGCTGCGCGCGAGTGTCAGCGGAACATGATTGCAGCATTATGCTCCCTCCGAACTTGTGCAGAATTTTTTTTTTTTCTTACACAGTGGGGTTGAGGCATTTGCTTTTGTCGATTGCAGCATTTGTGTTCGCTATCTGTTCATTATTTTTTTTTTTGTACAGAGGCTCTCTGGCAATATACATGCTATTTTCCATCCACGCTGTTTCACTATTTTGCAGCAGCCATGCACTCGCAGTCCTTCACAAGGACATCTGCATGGTTGTGATAACTGCTGTTAATCAAGCTCCCCAGGTCTTCGCTGCACAAACAAACTGCCAGCAAAATGTGACTTGTCAATGATAACGTTACTGAACTTTGCTAAAACGTTTTGTGAATGCAGAAGCTGGTGTACCTGAATTTTTCCAATACCAGCGCCACACGCTGGGAGCCGATATATAAAAGTTTGCCAAGTAATTGACTTCATTTAGATGTCAACAGCCATGTTAGGTTCCCTCTTGTTCTCCTGCCTCAAGTGTTGTACAGTTTTTGCTATACTGTTCACAAGGAAATCACAACGCACATTACAGCAAAAAAATGTACTGCACAAGTTACGAGAGAGCAGGACGCTGCGGTCATGCTCCACAAACACACACGTTTTAGGAGACTAGCGTGGAAGACGGGGTGGAGGGCACGTGACAGGCGGTCGGCCGAGAAGACACGAGCTGGCGCCAGACAGAGCGTGCCGATCGAGGCTGGGGCAGGGCAGGGCAGGAATAACGGGGCCGGTCTGGCTGGTCTGCCCCATGGCAACCCCGGAGCGGTCCACGAGCGAGGTTCCGACTAGGACCGGTGGGAACGGCGAGCCCTGGCCATACCAACCTGGGCCATGACGATCCCGGTGTGTTCACAGCGGCGCGGTGAGACTCGGGCCATGATAGCCCAGAATAGCTGGCCAATCCAGCCCTGGCATGGGAAAGACGATTCGCAGGCCTGGACACGGACTCCGACTGCGAGCTCTGAACTAAGGGCAACAACAAGGGTCAACGGACCCGGACTGCCGGCTCTGAACGATGGGCAATAAGGAAGTACAGTAAACCCATTCGCTGTCATCTCATTGTCTCGTGTCACTCCCTGGGAGATGAACGAAGTGAATACCGATAGGGAGCGATTCTTATAGAGCGAGATCACAAAAAGAAGACTACAACTGGCGCATCCAATGTGGGGCCCAGTCGGTATGTCTCTGCTTCTAGTCGTCTTCAGGAAGTCCCACGGATTCGTTGAGCGGGTTGTCCACTAACGCTAACGATGCCCGTTAGACAAAGTCTGTTGGAATTTTGGCAACTTGTCACACAGGAGAGCTCAGCAGGTGTCTCCTCGTGTCAAAACCGAAAGGACACGAAAAACGAGGTTGAGGACGCACTCTCTCCAGCACCCCAAAATAGTGGTTGGGAGGAGGTGATACAACCGGGGTGGTGGCGAGGAGCATTGGTAAGATGTAAGAAAGTTGTCTTCGGAGGCAGAGGAGTGGCACCGCATGTTTGCTGGAAGACAGGATAACGACTGGCAGGAGGGGAAACAGCCAGAACTCGTAGCAGAAGCAGTTGACACCGGAAAAGCTGGCAGGCGAATTAATGAGTACTACAATTTGTATTTGCTGGGCCAAGACGGCTTTTTGCTTCGCGTCATCCCAACAATCAACGATGGGCAGAGGAACACTTCTCCCTTCAGGTGGGTCGTTCCTAAAAAGCTAAGAAGGAGATTTATAGACTACTTTTCTGACTTCACTCTGGCCGGTCGTGGCAGTGACAGCAAGACTTTTCATTAGTTATGTCGCGCCATGACCTTGTCAGGGATGAGGCGGTAGACATTTAGGTGGGCTTGTAGCTGTCCAGCTTGCCTTAAGGCGCAAACGGTTCAAGCGGGCTTGCTTGCTGAGCTGCCGCCCCCTCCAAGGACCGATCAGTTCTTAGAGCTCGTTGCACGTAGAAGGAATGGGACACTGACATATATCGCGGTCAAGCAAGACGAAGAAGAGGCTCGAAAAGAGCATTCGCGCACCCGCGATAGCGGTCACACTCCGATTCGAAAACGCCATGAGCAATGGCGTTTTGTATTTTAAATCTGCGTTTATTTACACTATGTACAGTTCAAGTCGGAAAGAAGCGAGCCATTGCTCATGGCGTTTTGGAATCGGAGTGTGACCAGACGGGCGCGCACGTGCTCTTCTTGAGCCTCGTCTTCGTCTCACGTGACCGCGATAGATATCAGACGCAGATGCTTACATCGAGTCGCACGCGGTATACGCGGCCGTTGTGGAGTGCAGGTAGGCAGTGGCGTCACGAGGGTCAGCAGCACGCGGGGCGGTAGCCCGCCGCGACTCCCCCCCCCCCCCCTCCGCTCTCGCATGGCCCGCCCGCGACACCCCCGAGCGCGGCACCCGGGGTGGTCCGCCCCCCCCCCCCCCCCCCCTTGTAACGCCACTGCAGGTAGGGTATATGGCAATCCCACCTCGGGCTTTGGATTCCTTCGCTTGTGCAACAGATGGACTTGGTTTACACCATCATTACCTAGTCCTGAAGGAAACTCACCCTCTGAGCAAGGCAGCTAGTGGTTTTGCCGCATCGCTAGTTACGAGTTGAGGGGGCCCGAATGCGGTAAAGACGCGAGCGTCGTGTCTTACTTCTAGACTTACTCGGCGAGATTCAAACGAGGAGTCTGGCCCGGTTCGCATCGCTGACTTGAAGGGATACTACCGTCACAATGGGGAAGATGATTAACATGAGGTTGTGGCAGGACACAGGAAATCCCGTTCCTGGCGACCCAGGAGCGAGCTCCGGGATGCAGACTCGCCGAGTTAGCCGCACGGTACACGAACCCGTCGGCAAGCAATTTTGCAGTGGAGGCTATGGCCACTACCACAATCTGCGGCAGAGTATTTGTTCGTTTCGTGTTGTTTCAACACTTTGTTCTGTGCAGAATGGCTTCTTGGAAAGACGGCCATAGACCTCGCCACCCAGGAAGTCCACCGCAAGGAAACACGGGCCCATTCGTTTTCCCGAGTGCTCAGGGTGGCTGACACTTGTTCGGCCTGACGAACGATTCAAGCAGGCAGTTCTACGCTTGCAGCGACCTCTAAGCTATAATGGAAGTTCCAGCACATCACCGGCACAGCATTGAAGCTTGGGTTGTGCTGAGTAAGGGTCAAACCCATTGGAGTGGGGAGCCCACCAATGCAGCGCCCTACCCTCCAACACGCAGTTTTACCTGTCTTATCAGTCTACAGAAGCCTACAGGAGGTGCAGCATGTATCATTGGCCACACACTCTGCTGTTTGTAGTTCATTCGAACCTGATAGTACCCAAGAATAGCACTGTGCACACTGGGAATTTTTGTATGGTTCGTTACAGCCACAGACCTTCCCTATACTTCGTTTCAGCTTAAGCCCAGAAGCAGCCAAAGCTACAATCACGAGCATGTGGCCCTGAACAGTGCTTGTATAGGACAAGCGCGCATGCTTGGCAGCGACGCTGAAAGCCAGGAGCTTGCGCTTGTAGCATCGGCTGCATCTGGACTTAAGCTGAAATGAAGTATAGTTCTCGACCTGGGATAATTGAAACTGAAATTACCAGTGCTGAAGTTACAAAATGATAGTTGCATCTTGAAAAAAAGAAACGCTATTCTTGTTAATTTCATTTTTTTTTTTTTTTTGTTTAGACAACATTTAAATTAGGAAGCCGCGCTTATATCCTCCGTCCCTCTCTCTTTCTGGTGGGACTCGGAACCCGTTAACATCAAAGCAAATATCTGACGGATATGAGTGACGTGCATACGTACTACCTGGTCACCGGCTCCATTGCAAGCTCCTTTGATCATTAGCTTGCATTTCTTTTCCATCTGCGCGGGGCTACCTGTTCAAAGAGAAAAAAAATGAAATTGAAGGCTAACAAATTATGAGGATTACAACTTAATTTAGTAAAGAAACGGAGCGAACTTACCGATAGCCACGATCCTCGCTGGGTGTTTTTCTCCCTCCCACCTGACTTGTACTTCTTTGTTGAATATATTCGAATCCCTCGAATTTTGCAAAATTAATGCGCCTATTTTAGTATCTACCAAGTCCCTTAGGCTAACTACATCATACACGCGAGTCCTTCCGGTATTTACCCACCTAACTAAAAGGTGGCTCATTTTTGCAAACAGCAAGTGCCGCCAAGAATGACCGAGATGAAAGATGATAAATTGACAAAAGACAAGGTACACGCGTGCAAACAAAAACACTCCTGGATTGGATTGGATCGTTGGACGGTTAGACAAGAATGTTTGACACCAGTGTTGGCAGACGGTAACTTTTTTTTAGAGCATTGTGCGCTCTCCTTTAACACAAAAATGGCAATATATTGCTAATTTCTTTTTTTCGCTCTCTTAGAGCATATTAAAAATGTCAACTGTTGTAGCCGCTTAAAATGTATAGATTAGAAATGCCAGGTGTCTGTCAGTACGCGTTTAAACTATTCGAAGTGATCCTTTGCTCCGCCGTTCTGCAGTGTGCAGAAAGGAAGAAAAAAAAGAGTAGTTTGCTGTAGTTTGCACCCTGTAGTTTCCACCTCGGAGGTAGGAACAGAACCTGAACGACAGAGGAGTGGTCGTCCTTCTGTTTCTGTACTTTATAGCGTAAACGCTTCGGAGTGTCGTTTCATCGACAAACGTTTTATCGAAGCACGTTTCCCCGACAACCTTTCATCACGTGAAATGCCTCGAAGACTAACGAATATTTCTCGACGAACTGATGATTGCAACAGCGTGTACCTTAACGTATAAATAAATATCTATCGATCTATCTGAACCTCACACGGAAAAAGCTGAAAGGCAAATCGGCCAGCCACGGGAAATGCACAGGTGGCTTTGTAACACACCTGTACACAGTACATCATATGGCTCTGCAGCTTTCCGGTCCTTGTTTGGAAAATAAATTAAGTCACGAACCGCGTGAGTTAAACACAATCAAGGTAGAATTGCTGGAGCCGTTAGAGAGTAGGCCTAGCGAGGTGTGTACAAGCAATTGTACACACCTCGCACATTGGCACGAGTACACACTGGCCACACCAATGAACCAAGAGTTAACTCTTGGTTCATTGTGTGGCCAGTACATACATGGGGAGGCATTCACTTGATCGATTAACGTTTTAGCGAACGCCCCCGTTTCACGGAATGACACTGAGGACCAGTGGCCCAGTTCTGAGCTCCGTGCCCCTTAACGTACCTGCCGAGCTCGTGAGCACATGAATGCATGCAGTACAGCTAGGACTTCAGGCGTCCTCCTCCACAGCGTGCGCTCGCGCTTGTAGTTTCAATCCCAATCAGAGCACGTAGACAGGAAAGCTTCTTAGAAGTAAGCCTGTTTCACGTGCTGCAATTGTTTCCCCAAATCGTTGCGATTTTTGCCACTCTGCGACTAAAAGCACAGTTGCACCGTCGCAGCGGCCCTGCTACTGGTTACGATCGCTTGAAATGTCTCAGGCTTTGTTCAAGAAACTTTTGATCAACAAAATTGCAAAGCAATCGCTCGTGGGATGTCTTTCTCACCGACAATCGCCAAACAACGAACAAATCGCCGTGTCGGCTGTCCCGATTTTTTTCGCACAGTTCCTGCAGTCGCTGTGCGTGAAACAGCCTCCAGCGTTCATCACTGTGTTTCGCATGCGATTTTCTGGCCGGCCCCTGTCGGAAGCGTGCGCTGGCTAGACTTCCTTTAAGTTCGGCGTCAATTTTTCATGAACAACGTTGTCAAGGCTGCACAAGAAAGCAAAAGTGTGCATCTTGTTCCGTCAACCCCCGCATAAGGTTTGTTAACTCGCTACTGCGTGGTTTACATTAGCAACCGCATGCAAGAGTTCATACTCAGCACCGGGAAAGTGCCTTATCCACAACGTGAACTCGTGCACCAGTAAAATGTTTAATTCACAACGTGAACCACTTGCAGATCTGGCTAGATCAACATACCCAGCCAAAGCACTGCAAATGTATTGCTTTCGACATCTTGTAAACCCTGAGACGGGGAACGATAAAAAAAAACGGACGTTTTTTTATCGTTCCCCATCTCAGGGTTTACAAGACGTCGATTGATTACCAGCTCGCCTGCACTCTCTCACTGCTTAAAAAGTATTGCTTTGTTTGATTCTACCGTGTTCATTTTAGATAGTGAACGTTCAACATAATGTCGGCCTGAATCCGTGCGAGTTCTACCACCAACATTTCGCAGCGCCACTTGTGAAAACTGCAGGGGCGCTGCTCCACCAAAGCAGTTCAAAGAATTGCCGCTACATGCAATAAAGGCGGCGCTTTCATCCGTCAGAGACGCGGGACGTCAGGAGCGGGTGTCCGGATTGTCCAAAGAGGCGTCTAGTTTACTACCCAGCTCTTTTGCGAGCCAGAACACGTGCTCCGCAGCGCAGCGTCTCGCAGCACGTTGTGATAACAGTGATGTGTTGACAGCAGGCACGGCAGGCATGTTTTGAGACCGTTTAAAGTAAGTAATGTCCACGTTAGGTTGCGCGGACGCATTGCACCTGCAGCTTCAATTTGAATAGATCGGCTGGGATCCTCGACGTCGTCGGCGTTTCCGTTGTCGGCGTGCACAAAAGTGAGTGCTCTTTTTTCGCTGGGGGTGTTGTACGCAGCGATTTGGCGAGCGACGAGGCAAGCGACGACGACTCGCTTGAAGGATGAATTGCATGTAAGCGATATAGCGAGTGACGAGACGAGCGAAGGTGACAGCGACGAGCGACGGAGTTCTCACGGTCGCTTGTCGCGTCCCTCGGTTTTTGGATTTCTAGAAATCGTCGCTCATCGCTCTGGTCGCTTACTCCCGTCGCTTTCATACGGTTTGCCTCGTCGCGCGAGTGACCGACCGACCGACAATGAACCGCATGAAAACGACGGGAGCGATGAGCGACGTTTTCTAGAAATAAAAAAAACAGCGACGCGATGGGTGACAGTGAGAAATCTCCGTCGCTTGTCGCTGACGACTCTCGTCACTGTCGCCGTCGCTTGTCTTGTCGCTTGCTAAATCGCTTACATGCGGTTCGGCCTTAATGCTATACGCACTACGCCATGCATCTCGACCGGAAATGGCTATACGCACGACGCGAAACTTGTTGGGTCTCGTATTAAACGAATTGTCAGAAGAAGTGTTTTGTAGCTGTAGCGTAGCGTAGTGGAAAGGAGTCTTCTATATACACGTTCGAGCCAGAGTGGGTTTACTTTTTTTCCCTTCTTTTCTAACTTTTTTTTTTTTTGTCGAGCATTTGGCGATATTGATGACGTTTCTTTATTGCAATTATCATTGAAAGAGGGAAAAAGAACATTGTCGACGAAACTTTGCTGAACTAAATGGTATGGGACTCCCTTTCCGGAGGTGCAGTGGGGGACAGTGGTACTATGGTGCCTGGAGCGCGTCTCTGACTGGTGTGTTCAGCGTCCTGTGCTGCCCATACATCAAAAGTGGTCCCAAAGTGGCAACAAATAACGTCACAGGACCCGGAGTGTCATGCTGTCGGAGGTCGTGATCCTGGCGGTTGGCTGAAGAAATGCTGGCAAAAAGCATGAGCGAACGCGAGTGTCGCTGTTGTCGCGGTGTCCCAACTTCTGGCTGCTGGCGCTTCCATGGATTGCCACCCTGGAGTGCGACCTGCAGAACAGGCGTCTTCCACATACGCCAGAGCTATTGGGACGCCACCAGGATCGCGACTGGCGGCAGCATGACACTTCTATGATGTCACTAGGCGGAAATGGAGGGACCAGTTTTTTTGGGCGGGGTAAACACTCCAGTCGGAGACGCGTTCCAGGCACCAAAGCGGAACTTCGGTTGTCGGCTGGACGCCTCCAAGCGGCGTGTTCGAGGGGGGCCAAGTGGGTTTATAGTTTTGTAATGAGCAGCCGCAGGCTGTCGCCGCGGAGCGGTGTGAATGCGGGCAAGAGGACACATGATATCCGAAAAGGGTGACCCAAATGGCATGAGCTCTCCGTGCTGTCGTGCATATAGCAACTTCTGGTGGAGCTGCACTACATAGTGCATATCGCATTGCTCTTGAAGCGTTAGCTGCGTTCGATTGACCTACACCTCCTGCACCGCTGCAGAAAAGTGTAGGGCAGTCTACTTCCGGCATGTGTATTCCGTCTACTTCCGGCATCTGTATTCAGATGTGGCCGGAAGTACACCGCCCTACACTTTTCTGCACCTGTGCAGGAGGTGTAAGTAAATCGAACGCAGCTAATGTTTTTGAGCGTGTGGGCTGGTCTTTCATATGTATGATTCTTGTGTGCATTCATTATGTGCAAATAACCCTGATTTTTGTTTTAGATGGAGCAGGCGGGGGCGTACAAGATGTACCTCCAATCTGACACTGGTAGTGTCCCCAGGCGTTCAGCACATCGCTACAAACAGCAGCATCTGGTGCTGAATGACTCGGCCAGGTAATTATTTTCTATCTGTACATATATGCAAAGACATGGTGTCACAGCCACAGGGAAAAATGTATGGAAAATTGTAGGCAATTGTTGGGCAGTTATGTGAAACATATTGCCACAACTGCCAGTCAGGTGTCCTTATAGACACATCCCGAAATTACTCCCTCTTCAAGCAGAGTTGGAAATGCTGCACAGCTGTGTCTGCAAAAGACGCTAAAAATGGAAAGCCGATCGCTTAAATATAGTTCACTTTTTCTTGTTCAAAATTGTACAAAAGAAGGCAACTCAATGATACATTAGCCTTGCCGCACCTCTTTGGTAGCTGCCCATCCCTGCGGCGGAGCTTGTACTTCCCCACATGAGGGTGTAGGCAGCATTATACAATAGCTTTGCCACCTTGATGGTGTCTTTCGCACACATTACTGTGCAGGGTTTCTAGATTTGCTTAAAGAGGGTGTAATTTTGGGATAGGGTCATTTCTAAGCATCAGGATTGAAAGCTGAGCTAGTTGGTACCGGTTCATGATAAAGTAAAAAGTGCACAAGAAAAAAACTGAGCAAAAAAGAGGACACATACTGGGCAACTTTCCCAGCAATTTCGGTGTTGCTGGCGAGTTCCCTAGCTTTCCCTGGTGCAACACGAATTCCTCAGATTGCGTCTGGCTTGAAATGGACGAGCGACTCGGAGAACTTGGAGAAGTTTGAAGCGAGAGCAGCCAATCAGGGATGCAGTATTTTTGCGTGAAAGTCCATACCGGTGGTGATGACAAGTAAAGACTTCGTTAGTGTTTGGAGTCAACCGTTTTTGAGAATAAACCATTTCAGAAAGATGAGCTACTATTCTCAATGGCATTAAAGGTATAGAAACGTGTTTATAGGGTGCAACTGTGTGTTTGACTAGTGAACGAAAAGTAAAATTTAGTGATGATGATTGCAAATCATTGCAATTGGTTGCTGCGTGTGAGTGTGGGCGGCCCGTGTTGCTGGTGTTGCAACGTCGAGTTGCTGGGAGAAATTGCCCCGTCTGAAGCAAGCTTAAGTTTTAATCATTGCATTTTCCTTCAGTCCTGCTCTCATTATCCTTTGCCATACCATGCTAAAAACGCTAGTTCTCGTCTGATCACCGAAGCCAAGCAGCATCGGGCACAATCAGTACTTGGGAGGAAGATCACTTTTTGGCCTTGCTCCCCCTTTAGTGAAGGGTCTAGTTTGAGCCGTTTCCATGGCTCCATGGCTACAACCACATGGCTTTTGTCAACCAATCAGCTGTTGCGAGGTTACGACGCGACTTCACTGAAAACCAAATGTAGAGCCAAAAAATGTTTCACATTAAAAAATGGGGCCCGTAGCATTTTATTGAGAAACATTTAATTGGAACATCAGCTTTTCTCTGACACACGTTTAGCTCTTTCCTGATCATGGGAAAAGTAGCAATAATTAAAGGATCCGTGCAAAAGCTTTTATTTAGCTAAGTTGTGTATGGAGCAATATGACACATGAAAACGTGGCCAATTAGATTTTTTTTAAAAAGACAGGTTAATATAATGTTTAAAAAAAAGATTTGCAAATTTTGAAAGCACAGTTTTATGTTCAGAAGGCATATAAACGCCGAAATTTCTACAGCTATGTCAAATTAAACAACAAATAAGAAAAATTCAGACTATAGAAAATGTGAAGAAAAATTCAGACTATAGAAAATGTGCCCCACACCCACGACTGTTACGTCTGAAAGGTAGTGTACTCTATGCACTCTAACTGACATTGTCTATTTTCGGTTCGTCGGACAGTTAGCTTCTGTAAATCGTGTGCTTTTCAACGAAGGAATGCTTACATTGGTGGAACACAGGTAGTACGCCTCAACCTCACATTTCTAGCAGAATGCTTTCCTTGTGTTCTACCTTGGTTTGTCATGGCCTCGATTACAGTTTCCTCATATTTGGATTTTTTGTGCACCTTGTTGGGAACGTAAAGCGTCCACGCCGTCTCGGACAGCCTTAGAAATTATAGGGATGCTTACCAACAACCATCAGTTAGCAACACTTATAACATTATTCAAAGTATCCCCAAAGGTCTTGGCCTAAAACATATGCCATAATACAGTTGAATACTGTAAATAATGCCATCTTTGTTACGAAGACTGATGCAAGCAGTTGGCCATGTTAGACAAGTGACGGCACCTTTCCTATTACTATCTTCGACAGCCTACCAGCTTGTGATAAAGCTTAAGTGTACGTTGAAACCGAAACTTGAGTTCTTCGGCCATCCACAAGATTGTGTAACATAATTAATTCTCCGCACTAAGTTTAATTTCTTGACGGCGCTCGGCAGCCATCGATCACCAGAAGTCGATAGCCTATGGCGCGGTCAATATAGGGTTAAGCGGCCCACATTTTATCGACACTTGTTTTTTCAACCTCAGTGTCGGGAAGTATACCTGCCTCGTTTTGGGAAGTACCTACGGGCTGGCAGGTACACTTGCGCAGATATACTCACTGCCTCCAAAGACGACAAATGCATCAGTGCCACTTAGCACACCTCGTGGTGACTCCCTGAAGCTTAGGAGAAACAAAGTCGGTATTGTTTTCCCAGGAAGTGTCATGCCATACAGAGCTGAGAGCGACAAGCCGCTTAAGGGGCAGTGCAACAGCCCTCTAAGCCACCACCGAACGCTTTCTGAGCCTGTTTGGGTGCACTGGTGGAGTCCTTGTCCGCACATCTTGTGCAGTTGTGTGCCTCACCAGTTAATTATTTGTTCATTAGAAACGTGTGAGGGCTTATGAATAAATGATGCTCACTCGGCCCCTGTGCTCAGCTCCCTGCGGCATGAGAAAAACCTCTTATGCGACCTTGTAAGGCTATGTGTTAACATAAGGCTAGGGTACTAGCAATTGTACAAGCTTGTGTAGCCCATACCACACAACTGTACAGGCTTGCCCCCCAGGATCGTCTATAGTCTGTTTCAACTCAAGAAGGTAGGATGAGGGTAAGGATAGCCAGAGAGGAGAAAGCAGATGGAGCGCTGGAGAAGAGAGGGTGAAACCTTTCTCTCTTTAGCCTTCTGTCTGCTTCCCGCTCCCCTACTTTCCTTTTCCTTACCCTTCCTTCTTTAGTTGCAACGGACTATAGCGCCACGTGCCAAGTGACAGATTTCCGTGAAGAGGGAGAAAAGAAAGAGGGGGCCAGGCGGCCTAAGTGCGAGTTACAAATCAGCTTGTCACAAAACCATTCGGTATACATGTCATTATTAGAAAGTGAGGGCCAACCATGACGGCTGTAGTTTCTTGTCAACACTCGGAAGCAGAGAGAGGGATCCAGATTACCATCAGTCAGACAACATTTTCACATTACTTGAACTTCATTTTGCTGCTAACCTACCCCTTCCCTCCTCTTTCCCCATACCCGCAGAGCATTTTATGGTTGCACCTACTCTCTGAGACGAGATAGTTGCCTTGTAGGTTTGTTCTAGCTTCAACTGCTCTTGGGTATATTATCGAGACCGGTTATAACAAAGTCAATAATAACAAAAGAGTGGCTACAGCGAAGTGATCACGATTTCCCATTCCCGTTTGCACTTTTTCAATGCATTTTTGTCTGTTTTTAGCGAAGGAAGTTGAGCGGCTCCCGTGGATATAGCAAAAAGAAATTTTGTGATAATTTAAAAAAATAATAAAATTCTGAGTTTACTAAGTCTCGGACCGCTGCACTTTACTGCCACGGTGAAGAAGCCACCCAGAATAGGCTGCTGAAGATGCTGGAAAGGCCACCGGCGGCAGTCATTGCAACGTCGTCTGCTCCCCGCTCTTTGCTTGGGAAGCTGCTTAACTGCATCGCACGCAGAGAAGCCGTCGTGACATGCCGATAGAGGCGCAGCGCTAGCGACAACGTACCGGCAGAGATGACGGAGAGAGCCTAGATTTAAGAGAGGGAGCAGTAAGTACGCCTGCATTTGATTGTCATGTGGCAGCAGAGGCGGACACGTTTGCAGAAGGTGAACGCTTTTGAGTTTTGACTGCTTGTATGCTGCAGCTCTTTTTGCAAATGGGCCCCACAAACCACGTGACCTCGATCGAGCAGTTGCCTCATCTCTTAAATCTAGGCTCTCTATACTGACAACAGACAAGCTTGAGTGCGAACTCGGCGCCGTGTGCGCTTCTTTGTTTGCTTCGTGATCCGTGTCTGCGTCTAGTCGGTGAGGTTGCTCTTGCGTGAAACTCTACTTCGCTCAAGTACCGATTTTGTGAACCATGGCGACTCAACGATGGAGAGTCACGGCACTGCCGGCACCTTGACGGTAAAAACGAAGGCAACCTCTGTGAATCAAAAGCGTGCCATCCTCGACGGAGTGCACATAAACAAAAAAATTCTGTCCACCGCCGGCGTCCTCCGAGGTGGCCGTCGCAGCGGTCAACACCGTTCGTACGTAGCAGGATCTTTTTTCAATCGTAGCTTCTCGTAGTTGGCGAAAAGCAGCTCCTATCTAGCAGAGGATGCATGCAGGGAAGCCTCGACCGCTTTCTGCAGGCTCGATAAACATGTGCCAGTGACAGCCCGTGTTCCCTTTTTTTTTTTTTCATGTTATTTGTATGAGTTCAGATATAACGAAGAAGCCGATATAGTGAAGCGAGTTCTGATTCCTGTTGACTTAGTTATAACCGGTCTTGACAGTATATTTTTTATTACTTCATTTTGCATTTTATGACTTCCAAATGGCACAATCATGTAACCTAAGCATGATTGTTTCATCGTAAAATTTTTTTCCTACAAGCTGAATTATAATATTGGGATTGAAGCAAGGAAACAAAGTGGTCGTAGCCTCCACTTGCTGCTGATGCATTTGGTATATTTAACTTTTTGTGGCAGTTTTCTTATCACATAGTTACCATCCGACATATACCAACATACTCTTCTACATTGTGCCTCAGTGGTAGTGTTTTGGGCACCTTCAATTTATGTTAAGTAAAAAAAATTGGGAAGGCTAGGCATTACCTTTCTGTTTTGACAAGACTATTAGAAACTTGCATTCTAGTCAAAATGCCACAGAGTTTAGTAGACTAGGGGTGCACCATAAGAACTATGAGGTGACAAAACTACCTCCTACAAAAGTGTATCCTGTATCCCTGTTTTTTTAGGAAAATGTGAGGAAAGGCCACAAAAATGAAGTGGTAATTGTCAGACTAGGACCCCCTCTGTCCAAAGCTCTTCACTTAATTCACTTAATTCATGCAGACCTACTGGTTGTAGTGAAAAATATTTTGGATATTTTATCATGAGCATACGAACACCAGTAGCTGATTTGGAACACTCTATGTTCTGAGCATCTTCACATTCAAACCCTGGTTGCAAAACAGATTAACTGCAGGCCTTCAAAGACTTGTGAGCTTGTGGGTGGATATAAATCGGCAAAATTTAAACAGCAGATGCAAGGTGACATGGCATTGCCCACTCTATCTCATGGCCATTACTGACTCACTAGCACTTGCTCTGTGCCACCCATGCTGTGCGAGCCTCCGTTTGCCATACCACCCATATTTTTATTGTTTAATGAGCCTTGTTCATATCGCTTTGACCACTTCACTTCACTTCACGGCTCATTTTGATGTCAGCTATAGCACATCATGATGGTTTGCTGAAATAGGATGCCATACTTCTGTCAACAACCTGTCGCACCTGCGCGACTGCGCTATGGGTGCTTCAGTTTGTGTAAACATGAGTAGGTGCCTTTACAATGCCCTAAAAGTGCTTGCAGCTCTCGTTTACGTTGGCCACTATGCAAGTTACTGATAGCTTCACCATTGATAGTGAAAATGGTCAATTTATTTACAGGTCAGCTAATGCCGAGATGCTTGCTGAAGCCCCTGAACCAACAGCAAGTCCTGAGCCTGCCCTGTTGCCAGCCTCCACGAGCCTTGCAGGATGGCAAGGAGATGATTTGGGAGGCACTGCAAATCCTGCATTAAAAGCTGGTCCTGTCACCTTTGAGCAGAACACTCCTACGAGACAACCTCCACAACCTGCTGTTTCAGGTCCAACGTGCGGGGATTCACCCCAACAAGACCCAATGGTATGTTTCTTTTTTGCTATTTAGTCTGTAACATAAAGTGTGTTGTATGTATGAACTGTTACTCCACATCACAAAACTAGTAAGATGTTCATTTTTTTTATTTCCTTTATCCTGGGTACTGTTATGTCTCCTAAACAATATACCTATGCTAGCACCCACCAGAAGCCCGTTCCACTGCAGTGATAGTCGATGCGTGAAGGCTGGTTCGGAGCGTTTTAAGGCATTGATTTTGTTAAAGTGAGATGAAAATGAACGCAATACTTCCACTATGCAAGCAGAGCCCTATGCACGCCTTTTCGCCCTCAATTTGCAAAGAAGTGAAAGCGGTAGCTGTGTCATGTTCATGCAACGTGGGCCAAATGTTGCCGTCGTGTACCTGAGGACGCAGCCGAGAAGAGATTAGGAAAAAAGGGCTTAGTTATTGGCATTGCGAATGCCATCTACAACTGCCACAAGTGCCCAGTAAAAGGTGAAGTTAGGACTGTTATGCTCTGCTTGTACAGCCAGACAATTGCATTAGCTTTCTTTTCATTCTAAATTGAACAATCTTTTAAAACACTGGAGAACAAGTTTCAAAAAGCAACAAAACCTCGGCCGGCTTATCCTCACGCTAATTCTCAGATCTCTCTCTTCATCTTTTCCTTCTGCGTGTTCGGTCGTGCCCGCATTGACGAGAGAAAAGACAGCTTTACCCATCTCTAGTGCGACGACAAAGACGATGACGTCAACAACAACAAGCACTAACACCGAAGTCCCTACAAAGTTTCACCTGTAAGGCCACCGCTTTAAAAGCACGAACTGCTTTGCAAAAGAGAACATGGCGCCACTAAAGCTGAATATAGGACAACTTTCTCAATGACTTGAGGTTTTTGACGTGTTTACTCATGTTGAAAAGACAATATTTATCAAATAGGGCATTAGATTGGGCACTAAATGGCACATCTTGCCAACCTGTTGCATCATACCCATTGTGCGTCGTGCCTTAGTTCCCGTGGCCGCCACCACACAGCTGCGAATCGCAAAATATTCCCATTCCTTTCTTTGCTATTACGCAACGGAATCGCGATATTTCCAAAGAATGATGCGGTTTCTCCGTTCCTTTCGGTGAGATGAACAATGTAAATATTTAAAACTGCAACTTCTTTCGAATTTAATGTCGTTGCATCGCCCCTTTAATGGCTGGTTTTTAACTTCATTTTTTTTTATTTTCTTTCTATTGTGTTGAAGTTTAGTATACTGTTGTATATCTCAGTGATGATTTCAAATACGCAATTAGTTTTCAGGTAGCCTTACTAGATCCTGAGTTATCAATAAATTTTAATTTTAACAAGGTCCTTCTTACGGGTCGTTAGCGTAAAATTCTTCAGAATATATCAGATTTTTTTGTAGAATTGCATTCACCAAGACATGCTTTGTGCGGTGATGCTATTTTCATTGCTTTATATGTCATACAATAATTTTAATTAATTAGTCTCAAAAACATATACACCAACTCATGTTTACAAACAATCCGGAGCGCCCCTAGCGGACGCCATCGGCGCCGCGCATGCGCGGTGGATGGTGGGCAAGAAGTTCGCCGTCGCCCATAAACAAACCATTGAATTGCGTTGTTGTCGGCGTTGGTGGGAGTCCCCGTGCTCTTTTTCGCGTTGGAATTGTTGATTCTACGTCCTCCTAACAATGTCTGACTACTTGTGCGGCTTCAGCAAAACTATCGAGGCAAAACTTTGCGTGGATAATGTGACGTGCGGCGATTCATTTCACGTGGACGCCGCGGAATGGGCGCTAAAACCTGGCTCCCACGATGAGATTCTGCTCGCTATTTTCAGTCGCGACTTCGCTCGGACTGCAAAAGCGTGGACCGTAGCTGAGATGGTGGACGTCGATACTGAAAACCGCAAGTAGGATCGGGCATTAGAAGTCGGTGATGGCCACTGGTAACAATGATCAACATCTTCTTGTATCTGTTTACACTTAGCCCTATACTTACCCCAACCAACCTTCAAAACTGTTTTGAGGCCTGCACTTAGTTCTTTCACAACGTTTGGTTTACGGGCCGCTGTCGTTTGAACGAGATGACGACAAAAAGCAGCCAAGTTTGAAAGAGCAGACGACAGTTCGAACGCATGCGCAATGGAGTACGGGCAAGAAGCACCGCGTCCCGCGTCAACAAACCATTCGATTGTCACGTTTTCGGCATTTGTGTGAGTCTGCATACTCTTTTTCGGGTTGGAATTGTCGATTCTACGTCGTCATCGCAATGTCTTTTTAACCACTTTAATCGCCTGAGCGAAATTATCGGTTCTCGTTACGCCGCTAAACTTTCCGTAAATAATTTGACGTGCGGCGATTCATTCGCGTGAACGCCGCAGAATGGACGCCAAAACCATGGTGAGATTCTTCTAGCTATTTTCGGACGTGACGTCGCTCGTGCTGCAAAAGTGTAGAAGGTAGCGGCGATGATCGACGTCGATATTGAAAATCGGAAACGGGAACAAACCAAGCGAAACAAGTCGGTGATGGCCACCGGTACCAATGATCAACATCTTGTATCTACTGTTTACATCGAGCCTACTTAAGTCTTTTGAGGCCTGCAATTACTTCTTATTGCAATTACCGGGTCAACGTTTGGTCTATGGGCCGCTTTTGTTTGAACTAGCAGACGACAAAAAGCAGACAAGTTTGAAAAAGCAGACGAAAGTTCGAACGATCAGGCGGCCGTGTGAATTTGAAGACGCACTGAACCCGTGGGTGGTCCGGACAACTTGGCGGTTTTCTCTCGTTTATGTGGAACAAAACAAATACATCTGGCGACCACAAAGTGTTGCCCGCACACGCAATCGTAGTTTGACAGCGTCTGGTTTGCCCTTTTCACGGCTACTATCCACGTTCTCGGACGAACGGAGGGTGCAAGAACACATGAAAACTGATCTTCAAACCTTTCCAGACTCTCTTGGTAAAGCCCCCGTCGCAGCATTTTGACGAGAAGGCAGGTTTTTTGTCTCGTTTCTTCCAAAGGAACACAGGAATGCATGTCTGGCACGGCGACTTCTGCCCACCGCCCCAGACCGGAAGTGCGTTCGGCGCGCCACCACCGCGGCGTGACGTAGGAGAGTTGAGTTGGTGTATAGCCTCCCATTTTGTGCAACTTGATTGCAAATGTTTTTTTACCAATGTAATTTTCATTACATCAGGCTTAAAATAGCATCACTGCACAAAACATGTCTTGGTGAATGCAATTCTTGAAAAATGTCTGATATATTCTGAAGAATTTTACGCTAACAACCCGTAAGGAGGACCTAATTAAAATTACAAATTTATTGATAACTCAGGATCTAGTAAAGTCATCTGAAAACTAATTGCATATTTGAGGTCACCACTGAGAAATACACCATTATATTATATGCCAGCATGATACATGAAAAATAAGGAAGTTAAAGATCAGCATGCCCCCTTGAGAGTGAACTGTAGCTGCGTTCGTTTTACTTGCACCTCCTGCACCGGTCCAGAAAAGTGTGGGGCAGTCCACTTCCGGTATGTGTATTGAGATACAACCTACACTGCCCTACACTTTTCTGCACTGGTGCAGAAGGTGCAAGTAAATCAAACGCAGCTATTGTATACACGAACTCAACTCTCCTACGTCACGCCGCTGTGGTGGCGCGTCGGTCGCACTTCCGGTCTATTGCAGTGGACAGAAGTCGCCGTGCGAGACATGCATTCTTGTGTTCTTTTCGCACAAACCAGACAAAAAAACCTGCGTTCTCATCAAAATGCTGCGACGGGGGCTGTACCAAAAAAGTCTAGAATGGTTTGAAAATGAGTTTTCATGTGTTTCTGCCCGCTCCGTTCGTCCGAGTACGTGGATAGTAGCCGTGAAAAGGGTAAGCCAGACGCTGTCGAACTACGATTGCCTGTGCGGGCCACACTTTGTGGTCGCCAGATGTATTTGTTTTGTTCCAACATGAATGAGAGAAAACCGCCAAGTTGTCCGGGCCACCCGCGGGTTTAGTGCGTCTTTAAATTCACACGGCAGCGTGATCGTTCGAACTTTTGTCTGCTCTTTCGAGCTTGCTTTTTGTCGTCTGCTCGTTCAAACAAAAACGGCCTGTAGACCAAACTTTGACCCGGTGATTGCAATAAGAAGTAATTGCAGGCCTCAAAAAGACTTAAGTAGGCCCGGTGTAAAGAGTAGATACAAGATGTTGATCATTGGTACCAGTGGCCATCACCGACTTGTTACGCTTGGTCTGTTCTCACTTCCGAATTTCAGTATCGACTTCGATCATCGCCGCTACCTTCTACACTTTTGCAGCACGAGCGACGTCGCGACCGAAAATATCTAGAAGAATCTCATCATGGTTTTGGTGCTCATTCTGCGGCGTTCATGCAAATGAATCGCCGCACAACAAATGATTTACACAAAGTTTGGCGGTGTAATGAGCCTTGATAATTTCGCTCAGGCGATTAAAGTGGTAAGACATTGCTATTAGGACGTAGAATAGACAATTCCAACGCGAAACAGAGTATGCAGACTCGCACAGACGCCGACAACGTGACATTCCAATAGTTTGTTGACGCGGGACACGGTGCTTCTTGCCCGCACTCCATTGCGCAAGCGTTCGAACTGTCGTCTACTCTTTCAAGCTTGTCTGCTTTTTGTCGTCAGCTCATTCAAACCACAGCGGCCCGTAAACCAAATGTTGACCCGGTAATTGCAATAACAACTAAGTGCAGGCCTCAAAACACTCTTAAAGGTTGGTTGGGGTAAGTAGGCAAAGTATAAACAGTAGATACAAGAAGATGTTGATCATTGTTACCAGTGGCCATCACCAATTTGTAATGCCCGATTCTACTTGCGGTTTTCAGTATCGACGTCCACCATCTCAGCTACGGTCCAGGCTTTTGCAGCCCGAGCGACGTCGCGACTGAAAATGGCGAGCAGAATCTCATTCTGCGAGTCAGGCTTTAGCGCCCATTCTGCGGCGTCCGCGTGAAATGAATCGCCGCAAGTCACATTATTCACGCAACGTTTTGCCTCGTTAATTTTGCTGAAGCCGCTCAAGTAGTCGGACATTGTTAGGAGGACGTAGAATCAACAATTCTAACGCGAAAAAAAGCACAGGGACTCCCCACCTACGCCGAAAACAACGCAACTCAGCGGTTTGTTTATGGGCAACGGCGGGCTTCTTGCCCACCGTCCACCGTCCATGCGCGGCGCCGGTGGCGTCCTCTAGGGGTGCTCCGGTTTGTTTGTAAACATGAGTTGGTGTATAGAAAGTGCATGCGCTTCGACATCTGTCTTTGCAATTGTGTAGCCTCAGCTAGAGCTCGGGCTACCATGGTGCAACAGGCGTTGCCTCAGAGTGTTTGTTGAGCACAGTCGAAGCTTGAATTCATAGCATTCCTCAACATGACCAATGAAGTCCATTCACGGAGCATCGTGGATGCTTGAAGCAACACTTCTGACATTGCACGAGAGCAAACATAATTTTGTTGCATTAATTAAAAGATATTTTATTGTAGTGAGCTTTTGACTAATAGTGGAACATGGTGAAGACAAAATTTTGAAGTCTAGACCCGCTCAAAACAGAGTAGGTCTTGCTTCAAAACCAAGTAAAACTGAGTGAAAAACTGAATGAACCCTTGTAAAATTTGAATAAATATTGAAGTGATTCGGTGTGTATTTCCTAACAATTGTTTTATCGGTTTGGCGAGAATGGGAGCTAAAAGAATAAAGGGACTGCCCGGAGCTGCTTTAGACACCCTAGGATTGCAGTTTCTTGGTAACTATTGTTAAGCTTTGACTTTTAAGTCGATGCATAACCTAATGCTGAGGAACTTTTAATTTTATATTATTCCATGTTTTCTTATATACATATTTTGGGAGGCTACAGATGAAACAAAATACATCGGTTTTTGAATATTAGAGGCTAATATTTTGTAAAAAATGTAGGTCTGTTTTTTGCATAGTGCAACATGATTGATTTCAGAACACTGTGTAATGCAGAAGGCATTTTGTTCCCCCAGATGCAGCCCTTGTTTCCTGGGGCTCTGGTGACCCACGAGGAGAGCCTCCTTTTGCTCATGGCTCACGTCTTGCGACACCATGGCTCCAAAGAGGCAACGGAGAGCCTCTTGAAACTGCTACAGTACCATCTTCCAGAAGGCAGCCAACTACCTGCGACAAAGTATCTCTTTGAAAAATACTTCACAAAACAAGAGCAGCCCCTCACGACTCACTTCTATTGCCCTACATGTACTAGCTACATTGGAGTCGGAGAAACCGATAAGCTAGATTGTGTGTGTGGTGCCGAGCACTCAGCAAAGGTCCTGTTGCGTGGAGGCTCATACTTTCTGAGCTTAGACTGGAAGGCTGAGCTCTGCAACCTCCTTGCCAACAAAGGCCCCTTGCCTGAGAAGCCCGGCCTGATGTTTGACGTCAGTAACATCACTCAGAGCCCTGCTTATAATCAGCTGCCGCTGGGCCCTGATGATGTCACGCTGACATGGAACACTGACGGGGTGCCAATTTTTAAATCCTCAGCTTATAGTGTATGGCCACTAGAGTTGATGGTAAATGAACTCCCCTTTAAAGAAAGAATGAACAACATTCTCCTGGCAGGTTTGTGGTTTGGGCCAAACAAGCCAAACATGCAGTGCTTCTTGGTGCCATTTGTTCAAGAAATGAATGACCTTAGCACCAATGGATTTAGTTGGGTCGACAGCGATGGTGTTAGCCATTTGACCAAGGCCTATCCCGGTCCGTGCACTGTTGATACTGTGGCAAGGTGTATGTTACACAACCAGACCCAATTTAATGGGGAGTATGGGTGTCCTTGGTGCTTCCACCCAGGCCATGTCATTCCGCAAGGAAGAGGCCATGCTCGTGCGTATGAGGTGAGGAAGGTCAGAAAGAGAACGGATGAGGACTTTGAGAGAGATGCAAAGTCACTGTCACATGGTGTGCTTGGGACCACGGTGTTGTCGCTAATGCTATATTTTAGCATTACCAACAACACCGTGGTCGACTACATGCATGCAGTCTGTCTGGGTGTGGTTAGGGCCACCACGAACCTTTGGTTCAAAGGTGCCCACTCGCGTAAGAGCTTTCACCTGGGAAAAAAGCTGTCGGTGATCGATGCTCGTCTAAAGAATGTAACCCCGCCCTACGAGTTCTCGCGCCTGCCACGTTCACTGTGCCAGCGTAAGTTCTGGAAAGCCACAGAATGGAGGGCGTGGCTTCTGTACTACTCTCCATTTGTTCTAAATGGCCTGCTGCCTGCACAATACTTTCGAAACTGGTGTAGGCTTAGTAGCATAATGCATGCACTCCTGGCTGATGTAGTGGCACTTGATAGACTCGCCACTATTGAAGCTGAGGTTTTACTGTTCGTTAAAGAGTACCAGAACCTGTATGGAATTGCTCAAATGACATACAACATGCACTTGATTTTACATCTGTGTGACAGCGTGCGACAGTGGGGTCCGTTGTGGGGCTTTTCTTCATTTCCATTTGAAAACATGAACGGTATTATAAAAAAGAGTTTCCATGGAACCCAATATGTGCCCCAGCAAATCTGCAGAAAGCTACTGCTTTGTCAGTTCTTGCCTTCCTTAGCGAACTCGCATAGTGGTTTCGTTGGCAAACCAGAAATTTTTCAAGTTTTCGAAAGCCTCACTCGAGGTTACAAGAGACTGTTTAATGTTCAAAATCATGTCGGTGCAGTCACCATTGGTACTGGGTCGCGAAAGCTTGTGTCTGTGGAGGTGGACTGCATCAGGAGCATGGGCATGTCCACATGTACAGTTATGAAGTACAAGAAAGTGCTGATTCAGGGAACAAGGTACATTGCCCACTCCTTGGATAAGTGCAGTCGTATAAACTCTGTTGTTTATCTTGATGATGGCTCATTTGGCATCATTGAATGTGTGCTAGTCATGTGTGGTGTGTGTATGTCAAGCTGCGACTGTGAAAGGACCGTGTATTTTTTCCTGCGGAATGTGAAAGCCAGAGTAGTCAAGTTTAGCCCTACGTTTGCACGCATGCACATGCTGGATACTGAGTTCCATTACCGAATCGTAGACATTCAGTGCGTAAGTCACAAGTGTGTTGCATTTGTTGTGCACGGCCAGATGTATGCTTCACCTCTATACAAGAACATTGATTATTGAACTAATTTAGTGCATTTTTTGTACAGATGCCATGTAGAGTTTGTCACTACAGTCGCCGACCCATTATTCAGACTTTGCAGGGACCGTAAAATTGTATAAATAATAGAGCACGCCGAAAAATCAGGAGGTTGAAAAACTTGCCTTTATTACTTCCAAGTGGGCTTAAAAAAGTCGTAAATAGTGCCTTGCTTCAGGTTACGCCTGCATGCTTTGTTTTAGGTTACGCCTCCGTTTGCGTTTGGCAAGTTTCTGTTAGCTTGAGAATCGCTGCTTTCTTTTCTAGCGTTACAAACGAGTACTTTCTGTGCTTCTTAACGACTCATCGCGGCGGCAGAACAACAGATGGGGCCATGACGTCCAAGCCAGCGTTCTCCGAACGAGAAGAGAGGCGCAAATGCACGAGCGCAAAATGACGACTGGCGACGCGAAAGTGGGGTGGAGGCGCGAAGGGATGGAAGGAAACAAAGCAAAATGATAATGAGGATGATAATGACGTGCAGCTAAATGAAAAAAAAAAAAAGTGCTAGCATAGCATCACGTAGCGATAGGACTCAGGAGTACTCAAGTAGCGCTGCCAAACCAAGTCAATTCATTTGCAGCCAACATAGAAATCAAAATGGCCGCTTCCCGGTGGTGTTTCCCGCTGATCGTTCGGGACGATTTTGTCCGAATAATCAAACTTTCGGACTTCAAGTTGTCCGAAACTTTGGTCGTGAATATGCACTATTTCCATGGGGTAAGTCACGGTTCCTCCCTTAGGTCCAAAATATTGAACAAGTTTGAATTATCGGAGTCCGAAAAAACGGTCGGCGACTGTATACTTATTTTCACGTTAAGATCTAAAAATTGCAATGGAAAAAGCTTGTTTTCTTATGGAGCATTACTAACTTAAATAGGGAATTCAGGTATTTGTACTGTATTTTCACGACTATAGTCATCCGACTACACATGTTTAAACGTTGGTATTTCACATTGTGTGGGAAAATGTACATACAATGAGGAAAACTTAGTGCCTGTCATGCTGGCACTGTGTTTCTCTTGTCGTCAATGCCCTTGTGGATGACTGGCGACAAGCGCGTTGCCTCAAAAAGAACTTGTGGGTCTGGCTTTGGTTGCCCATGCTTTGGTTGTTAAAAAGTTTGAGCACAATAATGACTACCAACGGTCTTTCTTCGACCATGGTTGTGATGCCTCAACGAGCGAACTAACGACTAGGTCTGAATTATCTAGGGGTAAACATCGTTTAGCCGAAATTGGGCCCTGCGTAATACACATTGAGTGCACACTATAAAAGGGAAAAAAAATTTTTAGCTGAAATTGACCCTTGCTGACTATACACCGGGCAAGGACCTTAGTCCAAAAAATACAGTATGCTCATTTAAGATCAGTTTTTTTCTCAAACTACACATTTCATATGTGAAAAGCTTTGTTTTTCTATTAGAAATTTGCTTTTTTTTTTGTTAAGGGAAAATAAGTATAGCTTGCTTTGACTACCTTCATATCAGTGTGTGTCATTCTTTACATCTTGGCTTGCTTTCATTGAGATTTTTTCTCACTGCACTTTATATTTGTTTAGGGAAGTGGTTCCATATATATATTTGGGATCCTGGTTCAGTATAAAATTTATTTTCAGTAACATCTAAAAATCCGCATACAGTTACATTTGTCCTTGTTGTTTAGGTGATGTCTGAACAACATCTTTTACATTATTTCTTTGTGGCTTGGGTGAGTTTATGTGTATTTAACAAATAAATCAGTTGGGGTTTAGAGAAACAATATGTGTATGCTATAAATTTAATTTCATTCTGTTAATTCATCTGCTACCACAAAGAGAAACAGCTTCTGTGACTGACTGGGTTTGTGTGGTGGAGTATCTGTGTGTTCAGTATCTGTGTTTGAATCAAACTTAATTTTATCCTTCTCAGGTGCTTGTTTTTGCAGCATTTTCCCTGTTCACCTTTAATCCTCATCTTTCATTGTGTTTTTTTAAGGAAAGAGAAAGGTTGTGCAATTTTATATTGGTAAAATCTGTTTGTAAAAGTGTTTTTTTTTAAATGTATTTGAGTGTGGATTGGTGTAAAAAAATATGTTCAATAAAATCAGAAAACAATGACAGCATCAAGCCTTCTGAGTATCATTACATGCAGTAGCTAAATTTGCCTTGGTTCCAGGATAGGTCATACTTCTCACACTACCTTTTTTTTTATTACCTTCTTTTTTTGTGATGATAAAAAAAAAAAAAACACTAAGAGTACATTGCAAAGTTTATTTTATAATTATTTAACCTGCTTCTATTGGGAGAACCAGCTTATCTCTTATCTGATTCTTGAGTGTCTATATTCCTCAAACGGTATATGTGGGTTTGCATAGACAACTAAAGCGTGGCCGAAGATTGGTCTCAAGATATTTTACCACTAGCTTTTATATGCTTGAGGGCTTATAGCTTTGGTGGTGTATGATTTATTATGGGTAACCAAAGCAGCTTTAATCGAGAGTATCAATTCAGTGATCATAAAAACTGAACCAGTGTTTATGTTTGGATAATTGACGGCTGTAATTATACTCGCAATTTGTGTCAGCCTGTGAGCATAACATAGGCGCAAAAACGAATTTTGCGCGCCAGTTTTGACATTTTTATATAAATATTTTAGACTTGATTTTGAACACCTTGTATAGCCGTCCACAGCAAATAGAATTGTCACGGGTCTATAGCTTTGGGGATGTACACTTTTCTATAGCTGTCTACAGAAAGTTAATAGTCGTGGTTCTATAGCATTGGGGACGTACAAACTTGTATAGCCGGCTGCAGAAAGCTGAATGGTTGCTGGTCTCAGCATCAAAGTTATACAGATTTTTATAGCCGGCTACAGAAAATGTAATGGCTGTGGTTCTAAAGCTTTGAGGTTGTACAGTTGTCTATAGCTGGCTACAGAACATTTAATGGTTGCGGGTCTAAAGCTTTGAGGTTGTACATTTGTCTATAGCTGGCTACAGAACATTTAATGGCTGCGGTTCTAAAGATTTGGGGTAGTACAGTTGTCTATAGCTGGCTACAGAAAATTTAATAGCCTCTGGTCTATAGCTCCAGGTATATACAATCTTCTATAGCCGCCTAAAGAAAATTAATGGTCGCAAGTCTTTAGCCTTTGTGACATAGGATTTGCTATAGCGGGCTACAGAAAATTTAATAGCCTCGGGGCTATAGCTTCAGGAATATACAATATTCTATAGCCGCCTAAAGAAAATGTAATGGTCGCAGATCTTTAGCTTTCGTGACATAGAATTTGCTATAGCCGGCTATAGCTAGTTTTATGGGTTTTTATGGCTGACCATAGAGGACCATAGAGGGTGATAGCTTTCCATAGGATTTTCCATAGACGTCCATAGACCATTTTTGTATGGGTATACAGATACCTTTCTTTTGTAGGAAAGAATTACCATCAAAAGTGACGACTGTAGAAGAAAGGTAGAACCTTTTAAGTTTTAAGAAGGAATCTACTGGAATGCCGCAATTGTTTTGAAAGGCTTCAACACATTCACTTACTGCAGCAAATAATTTGGTGTGTAGTACTGAGTAAAATAGATCCTCTACATCAAGTGAGAATCCAAAGCGCACCTGATGTGGAGGATTTATTTTTACTCAGTAACACACACCAAAATATTTCAGCAGTAAGGAAATGTATCGAAGCCAATAGAACTATTTCCTTTCAAAACAATTGAGGCATACCGGTAGAGTCCCCCAACTCGTGGCTAAGATAAACATTGGCGGCATATAATCGGCTCAAGATCACCACGTGGCCGCTCGTTCCGGTTGCGAGCTGACTGCGGAGCAGCATGAAAACCGCAGTATATGCGGTTATACGCTCATGCAGTTATCCAAAACTACGTACAAAATGTCTATAATACCTTTTATTTTATGTAGCCACATATGTCTACGTAAGCTACGAATGAATACTGGATGAAACGAGTGATTTTGGCTTTTCTCTCAAAAATATGATATTCCAAATTGTACACACGAGGCACATCACTCGTGTTTTTCGTGCAGCACTGTTGATCTTATCTGCAATTTTTTTATATGATTGTTCAGTCGTCTTTTGAGGGAGTAGAAGGAACTTTCTAGGACGCTTTTATTTCTATAAAACAAAATCATTGTAAATGAACACGCCTCTGGTTGACCGAAACGTTCATTTCCGTGCGAAGTAATAAAGAATAAAATATTAAAAAAGGCAGTTGCACTCAATATTTAAAGACTTTAGAAGTTAGATGACTCCTTGTGTTGCACAGACAGCTTAAATCATTGGGCTGCTTACACGACGAACAAAACTATCACTAAAAATTTTAATAAAGCGAAATTCACTTCATGTTGCTATAAAACACACGCTCGTGTTTTTGACGCCTCCTCTTTAAAACAAGGTATGTTTATCACAAATGATATTTCAAAACAAGTAAAATATTTACCGACATCGCGCTTCTCTTTCGAAATTAGAAGTAGCCTGAAATTAGCAGCAGCAAATATAAATTTTTCTATATTATTACAATATAAAAGTTACAAATATATTTACAGAAACAAAGTTTGCAATGCTTTTGTGTCAATTTATGACTCATATGACACAATCGGAGCGCAAGGATATTTAAGTTTCGTGATTTCGCGAGTGCGCGGACAAGTTTAATGTTGCCTTTGCTTTCTTTTTCTTTTTTTTTTTTAATTAACGCTCATTTCTTACTTCTGCTCAGGCGTGTGTTGTACGAACTTTGCTAAAAAATATGTTTGATCAAAATTTAAACGGCAAAGAAATAAAACAAATCGAGAAATCTAAAGTCCAAATAACGGGATAAAAGAAGAGCGCCACAAAGAATGAAAGCAGGGCGAGACTTCCCCGTAGCTTACCAGCACGCTCCTATTTGTTGAGTCCAAATACCGCACTTCGTTTTTCGGTTAGGTCTGAACGTTGAAGAGGGAAACAACGTTTAGTTTGTACATAGCATTCCATTAGCATCGGAGTGAACGGTTGCGGGAGGCTGTAAATAATATTACCTATCAGTATAGCAAAGTTCATCACAATGTACACACCGAAACTCGAAAGTTAAAAAAAAAAAAGTAATCTAGTAGAAAGAAAGTAAATATTAATTTCTTCGTTCTCTTCGTTCCCGTGCCTTGCTGGAGTTTTCCAAAAGGCCTTGGCGACCAAACACCGGTATTTTTCACGTCTTATATGTTTTCGGTTATAACTTTGGTGTTTGATTTTTTGTTATTTTTGGACTGGCTCGTAAGTTTCTAAGGGCTCGGAGCAAGGCACTGGGGAATTTTCCACACTTCCCTGACCACAAATGTCAGAGCCTTGAATAAATTTTACTACCAACGAAGACGCCTCGCATTCATGCTCACCGAGCACAATCTTCAAGTGTTCGAACAATGTTGTCTTTTGTTTAAATAATGCTCAAGATGCGCTCTGATGGTTTCAAGTTTAATGGTGTAGTGGTCCTGTGCAAACTAAAAAACGAAAAAAAAATATTGTAATCGTGCACGTTCATGGAGTGTCATTATCTAGGTTTTCTAACGCCAGGAATCTAGTTGCCATGGTTGGGAGGAGTTGCGCCTCACTAGGGTTTTCTGCTTTCAAAATCACCCAAACTGGCGTCGCAATGTAACTATTTAAGTTAAAATTAAGCTCATATATTCGCCGCTGCGGCGTTGTTTTTTTTTTTTTTTTTTTTTTGTCTGTCCATAACAAACGGAGAGTCAGCTGTACCAGCTGTGGCAGTCGATCTGTAAGTGTCTTGATAGAACTGCTCAACCCTCCAAGTATCACCGCGAAATGAAGGTACTCTATGATTTGATTTTGTTATTAACTTCTCAGTTTGTAAAGTGGTCACGACAAAGAGCATTATAAACGTTCACTGAAACTGCGCCGAATATACGTGTGATTGTCCTTTGCAAATGTTCAGCTTCGGGATGTTACTTGCCGCTGTTCTTTTTCTATAGAAACGGCATAATAAAGCTAATCTGATAGCGTATCTATCCGGATGTTCTGCATGTCGCGGGCGTGTTCATTCGAGTCGGCATTACACCAGCCACGAAACTCGTATGCCTCTAAATTCACATTTTTTTTTTCTTTTCTTTTTCGGGGGGGGGGGGGGGGCGGGGGGGGGGAGGGGGGCGATGCAACGATAATCAGTACGGATGTTTTCTTTTTCCATGAGCTTACTGGCAGTAGTGGGGACCCAAGTATAGGGGGTACTGTAGAACTTGTAGTAGGTCTAGTTGGTAAACGTTATGAAGCATGGTGTAAGGCGCCAAAAGCAACGGACAAAAGGAAGAAGGCAAACACACAGGCGCCACTCACAACTATATTTGGAAAGTACAGAGAAGAAATACATATATTGTCACCTTCATCACGTACACGCATGCGCTTGGCTGGGAGATGCACGCTTCATCATCCATTCACAGAATCTTCTAAACAACTGTTATCTCAGCATGCTATGGTGCAATGGATGTTTCACTAACGCATTGTGCGCCCTTTTCTCTGATAAAGTATTCTTCCATTATCTCGCGCGCTTTCTGGCTTTGCCTTTACCCAGGATTTTAGAAGCTTTTTTTTTTTGAATAGATGATAAATCATGTATCCCTCGTCCTAGCGCATGCGTGAAAGTCATGAAGGTGACGAGATATGTATTTCTCTCGTTTCTGCACTTTTCTAATATAGTTGTGAGCGGCGCCTGTGTGTGTGTCTTCTTCCTCGTGTCCCTTGTTTTTTTTTGTACCTTACACCATGCTGCATAGGGGGTATTCACTAGAAGCCATATTTAAGGGAGATGTTTAGAGCGCATGCGTAGAACGAGCTCACAAAAATAGGCCGCTAAGTCCGGCAATCTTGATGGTGCGAAATGCACGTTGTAGAAGAACTGTGGAAGCTCGTCGTCAGCATGCACTCAGCAGTCGCGCACACAGCTGTGGCCCGTCAGTGAATGCTCCCTATACTCGCACGGAACGCCATTGGCCAAGAAACCTCTTTTTTTCTGGTGTAAATTCAAAAATAAAAGCGCACGTAGTTTTCTCTTCTCTTTTTTTTTTTGGGGGGGGGGGGGGGGGGGGGGAGGGGGGTTGATCTTTTTTTCGTACAGCTTTATGTCTTAGTTTGGATGTGGCAGTGCCCTCTCTCCCTCCCCCCAATTACGATAGTTGACTACGACTCAAAGCTTATACCCGTGCGTTGCGTGAGCACTCGGTTTGTGCTCGCCATAACTAATAGTTCGGCAAGCATTTAATTGGGTATAATATCTCGCGCCCAATCGCTTTACTGACGACAAGAGATGAATCCTAACAATGTCATCAGCTCACTCCATGTCCCGTGCTTTGCCAGCCCCAGAGCCAGATATGTGATAAACATTGCTGGCATATAATCAATTCCAGTTCATGTGACCGCTTCTTCAGGCAGCGAGTTGAGGGGAAAAACGCTGCTGGTTTTTCTTTTATTTATTTTGCGATTACAATTCCACAGGGACAAAAACTAACGCGTGTTTAATGGGTTATAAACGTTAGGAAGTTATTCCAAGTGGTATTTACGCAAATGCAAAATTCGTCGCACCTCCCCTATCGACGATTGCAAGAAAGGCAACTGGGCGTCACCATATCTCTGCTCGTGTGGGCAAGCCCGTGTAATTGCGAACTTGCCAAAGCTTGTTCAAGCACACGCTGCATGCGCATGCACGCATGGGGCACCAGTCGAGGCGCCGTGCGTGCAATTTTCTATAGAGGATATTCACTGGATGCAATATTTGAGGGCGATGTTTTGAACGCATTCTTAGAACGAGCTCACATTAATATGCTGCTAAGACCGGAAGTCTCAATGGTGCGGAATGCACGCTGCAAAATGACTCTGGAAGCCTGCCGTCAGCACGCGCTCAGCAGTCGAGCACACAGCTATGTCCGCCATTGAATGCTCCCTATAAGCTGTGGGAACTACGTGTTCTCCGTCTCTCTATCTAGGCCTAGCTCAGGCAGGCCGTGGGGCGCCGCAATGTCGGAGCGTGTCCCAGACGCGAGGCGAGGCCATATTCCCTTGTGGACGGCTTTCGCTCGCCTTTCTCGGGTGATTTGCCTCAGGTATACCCTTCAGCACCTGGATATTTGAACGCGTCCGCCTTTCTTGGGAGCGACCCCACTACCGACAACCTAGGCGCGTCCATTCCCACAGGCTATAAAGCCGGCCTTAAAGAACGGCGTGGGGGCTCTCGTTAAGGGGGGGGGGGGGGGGGGGGGGGGCGGCTTGTTTTAGTGAACTCTCTTTGGGGCTTTTTCCACTTCCGTGACTCTGTCTATGGCGACAGCGCGGAGTTCGACCGGTGATCCTGTCACATTGTGACAGCACCGATACTTCGGACCCTTTGAGGGCAAAGCGTTTTGGCATACCGAGTCAATAAACACGCCGCTCTACGAACCCAAAGGACAACTGTGCGCCACGTGGTAGGCGCACAAAGGGGAATCTCACAAGGTTTGTTGCGGCCGCGTTGCACAGCCGTACATCGAGATGGAATCACAATTTGATCAATATTTGATTGAATATATAATTCAATCAAATATTGACCAAATTGTGATTAATATATAAAAATTTAGACGCGTATTCTGAGCGGAGGTAGCTCGACCAATGAAAACAACACTTTTTTCAATGCCCCATGCCCCGAGGCGCATTGGCAATTAGGCATACTTCGTTTTTGTGGCCGTCAATCTGGTGGCAAGGACGCTGACATGCTCCTCCATTTCCATGACGTCATAAGAATAGTGTTTTCTTATTGAGTAGCATAGTGACGTAATCACCTGTGAATTTGGGTGGTGGCGAAGCCTTTCCTGCAGTTCAATGGTGAAACACACTGTGAATGGCTTGCCCCGCATATCACCAAAAACGCAGTCAGGGACGGCCTCGTCCCAGCTGCAGTACTACACCCCCACTGCATCCAAGGAGGGACCTGTGCTAAGCAGTGTTGATCGTGCGTCATTCTGCCTGGCTGTGTCAAGTGTTAACCACGTTCAAGGATGGTTGCCTGTACAAACAGGAGCCACGACCGTCCAGAGTGAGCAGAGAGTGGTTCTTAGGGTTACCGAAGAACCGCGCACTTCTTTTCTTCTTTTTCTTATATAAATCGCACTGAAAAACGCGGTGGTGGTCTACCGATTCTGACAAAGTGTATTCTTTGTGAAGTAGAAAGTGATTACAGTGTTATCAGTTCGGATTATGAAATGCTGTGTATACGTAATAATAAGCATATTTTTGCAGCGGTTTACAGACCACCAAATGGCAACGTTGAGTCGTCTATTGAATTTTTTTAATCTTTTTGGTTTTTGTTAGTAAAGAAAAGTTCATTGTAATATGTGGTGGGGATTTTAACATCGATATGAGTGCTGATACCGCTGTTAAAAGAACTTTAGAATCGCTGATCAGTGCAAATGGCTGAGCAAATGTTATCGATGGACCTACACGTGTTACTCGTTTATCGGAAACGCGAATAGAT
This sequence comes from Ixodes scapularis, assembly GCF_016920785.2. Taxonomy (NCBI): domain Eukaryota; kingdom Metazoa; phylum Arthropoda; class Arachnida; order Ixodida; family Ixodidae; genus Ixodes; species Ixodes scapularis. Next base: position 99,055,541 of record NW_024609857.1, read on the forward strand.
TTGTTCATTTCGAACAGCTCCGTTGGATATATAAGGGCCGGTGTCATTGGTTGTGATCTGAGTGACCACCTCCCTTTATTTATTTCTCTTAAAAACGTCCCGAAAAAGGTCTGCAAAACGAAGCGTACACTGATTCAAAAGAAAACTTTAGATCGACTAGACGCCTTCGAGATCGCGGTCTCAAAGACAAATTGGAATAGTATACTTTGCAAACTTAGCGCCGATGGTTCTTACAACACTTTTATTGAATTATTTCTTAGATTGTATAAGACATACTTTCCTTTCGCACTTATAAAAACAAATAAACGCATAAGAAAACCTTGGATAATACAAGAGCTACTTTGTAAAATTAGCACGAAAAACGTCTTATATGGTAAATTCGCAAAGTCAAGAGACCCAGAATGATCTATCAATATTCAAAAACTATCGCAACAACTTAACAAAGAACTACGGCATGCGAGACATCGTTATCATTTCGATATGTTCAAAGCCAAAAAGGGTCGTGCAGACGTCATGCGGAAGCAGCTAAACCCTCTTTATCATCATAATCGCCCAACCAGTTCTATTGAAAAAATTATGCATAACTGCACAGAACTTAATGGTTTCTCATTGGCAAATGCTTTCAACGAACATTTTGTAAACCTTGTGAGTATGTCTGCAACAAATAATCCTGCGGTTTTTAGCGATAAAAGAAACAGTGACACGATATGTTTAGACCCTGTGGTTGAACCAGAAGTGTTGAGTGTATTTTTTCAGCTTAAAAATAGTGGAAGCTGTGACGTAGATGGTATTCAAATAAGGCCTGTAAAGCACGTGATTCACTTGTTAGCACCTGTGTTAACTGACATATTTAATATTTCTCCAGCCACAGGAGTATTTCCTAAGCGAATGCAGATTGCTGAAGTCTATTTCACGTCTCAATATTGCCAGTGTTTTCCAAGGCACTCAAAAAAGACATTCATACCCAATTAACCAACCTTTTTAAGAAGTATGACTTGATAAGAGCGTTGCAGTGTGGTTTTAAAAAGCGCAAATCTACGGAATCTGCCCTACTCGTTCAAAAAAAAAAAAAAGATTCATTTTGCAAAGCTTTGAAAACAAAATGATGGCCCTTGGAGTATTCATAGACTTTACTAAGGCTTTCGACTGTCTCAACCATCAAATTATTTTTTTCTAAATTAGATAATTATGAAATTCGACGGCACGCTTTAGAGTTAATTCGGTCGTATCTGGGACATCGGATGCAATATGTCAGTATTAATGAAAACTCCTCCACCATAAATCCTATTCTTTCTGGCGTGCCACAAGGTAGTATATTGGGTCCTTTCCTTTTTAATATATATGTTAATGATATCGCCAATATTAATACAAATGCAAAATTTGTCACCTACGCTGACGACACAAGTATACTCTTTACTTCAAATAATGTTAATACCTCAATTGATATGGCAGACCTGACCCTGTTTAGATTAGAAATATGGAGCGAGAACAACGCCTTGCAAATAAATGTGAAGAAAACAAAAGCCGTGCTTTTTCGCCCTCAAAATAAACTTGTAAACATCACAAAAGGCTTAAATTTAAATTCTAGCAAAATTGAAATGGTAAACTCCTTTAAGCTGTTAGGTGTTACCTTCTCTGAGAATATGTCGTGGGAAAATCATATAAACTACCTTATTCCAAAGCTATCCCGGAGTGTGCGCATGTTAAATCGTCATTCTTATAATTCGCCAGAAAAAGTAAAATTATTGTTATATAATTCTCTATTCTACTCCCATTTAAATAACTGCCACTTAGTTTGGGGTACAACGACTTTTACTAATCTAGAAAAGCTGCATGTGTTGCAAAAGAAAGCACTTAGAGCTATAGGAGATGTCCCGTTTGACTTTCATGCAGCCAGCTTATTAAAAAAATTGCATGTCATAAATGTCCACATATTACATGATTGCTGCCTTGCCACTAGCCTAAAAGTGGAGCAAGTTAGAAATACGAACTTCTTAAAGAATATTGCACAAATCTCGAAACAAATTCAGGGTTACCCTACCCGCGGAGCTGAATGTTGGGAGGTGGTCACACCGAGAACAGAATATGGCACACAAACGCTGAAATACGCTGTTCCTAAGTTATTTAATCTCTTTTTAGCTAAAGGTGTTGATTGGGACAAGTTATCGTTGAGTGAACTGAGGTCACCCTTTTTTCACTGATGATTAATGTAGTTGTTCTCTTTACTCCGTGCTTTTTTGTTTGCTTGTCATGCCATATTTGTAACATTGTGATAATCTAAAGTATTGTGCTTAAAATGTTGTGATAACGATCATTTTATGTACATTTGTATTTCTCTTTTGATTGACGTATTCTTTCCCCACTCTGTCGCTGGTGCTGTAGGCGGTCAGGAACCCGTCAATCTGCTCCTCACAGCTTTTCTCCAGATCGCAACCATAATCTTATGGTGGAAATAAACACTATTATTATTATATTATTGCACGCCGTTGTCACTATGCGCTCAAACTGACGGAGAAGCAAAGAAGTGGCTTGCGAGAATAAGGGCGGACCTTGTAAAAACGGCAACACGAGTGCGCAGTGTACCACGCTGGTGACTACAAAAAGCCGACACTTAAATTTTCTTTGGGAGGCGTTGAGTACCCGGTAAGCGTTGAAATATTGCACTGTAAAAAAGCACCATTCGCTGAATCACAGCCGCTAGATTCTGGTTCCTCTGGGAATGGCATACCGAATGCCTATTTTTTACGAAAGTCCTCAGAGCAGCCGCAGTGGTTGGTAATTCTCAATATAATCCTTTTTTTTTCTTCTTTTTTTTCTCTGTGACCCGCAAGGGATATTACACATGGGAGTAGGAATTATATAAATATAAAACACAATGACCTCAACGATAACTGATGCTTAAACACTGCAGCCTAATTTGAGGGGTTAAAAAGGAAGAGTAGTAGCTGCTGAAAATATATTAGCGCTATTTATAGAAACAATGTGGGCGGGGAGTGTATTCCAGTCTTTTATTGTGAGTGGAGACTGTGAACGAAGAAATTTCACGCAATTTGAGATAATGGTCAAGTCTGGGGAAAATAGCGTAAGGAGGTGATAGCAAGGACTCTCTCAGATGACTGTTGTGATAAAATAGTAGATAAAGAAAAAGAAAAATACACGGTGTCGGAGAGAAAGTGTGTCTAGGTTATCTGACTGACCTTATCCTGATATGCTAGTACAGTGGTTCTCAACTATTGATGTTTCGCGGTTCGCTTGTAAATAGACAGAGATGATGGAGGACCCCGTTCAGGGTGAGGGGCCGGAATAGAAAGGTTTATGTTAATCATGGTTATGATCTAATAAATGAATATAACAACTTTGTAGTGTAATGTAGACTTATCTCATTGACATACAAAGAAGAAAACGCATCCGAAAACTGTAACGTTTCTTTTCAATGTGAAAAAAGGCAACTTATATGTTGGCGGGCTTCACTGGTGGGACAGGGCTTCGCGGACCCCAAGGATTTCATCGCAGACCCCCATTTGAGAGCCACTCTGATAGTATATGGAGTTCCATGGTGTTAGTTAGATATGATTGCCATGAAACCACGTAGGGGAAGCATATTCTAGTTTGAATCTTACCAATGTAGTGCAGGCTAGTCGTTTTATTGAAGATGACTGAGGTTACGGCGCACAAATCTGAGAGTACGGTTAGCGACAGTAACGAAGAGGCTATATGAGTAGTCCATGATAGATCAGAGGTAAGATGAATTCCAGATCATCATTCATGATAAACAAGGCGTCACCGCGGCGGTAGCAAGGTGATATGGAAATTCGTTAATAAGTGAACGGCGTAAAAACGAGAGGGATTTACATCTATTATTATATAGAGCCATTTGCCATTTTTGGCACCACTCAGTTAATAATAAGAGATCGTTCCTTAAAGTTAGTTGATCATTATAAGAATTAATAGGTTTGTAAATTACGCAATCGTCATCAAATAACAAATAACCGCACTGAGGAAGAGATGTCATTATTAAAGTCATTATTTCATATTATGAAGAAACGAGGGCCTTGCACCGATCCTTGAGCGAGTCCGGACGATACCGTGCAGGTCGGAGATTTCACGATGGTAATAGAAGAGTACTGGGTGCGATTCATCAGGAATTCAGAGATCCAGTTGATAGCAGAAGGGGGAATGTTAAAATTTTTAAAAATATGTTGATGAGAGACTTCGTTGAATTCATTGGATATGTCAATGAAAATGGCGTCAGTTCGAACATTCGAGTGAACCTGAATGGATGTCGGTGCGAAATGTGTTTCATTTCGTTTCGCATAAATCTGATTTTTGATGTCCATGTTGATGCTCAAAAAGAAAGTTTTTCGAATCTACAAAATATAGGCTCCAAGAGTTGAGCCGGAACGCTGGTGAGTAAAATAGGGCGGCAGTATTCGCGTGCGAACGGGGATTACCTTACCTGTGAACCTGTGAACCCTGTGAACGGAGATTACGTTAAAAGTTTCCAATCACAAAAACTTTCGGAAAGCTTGAATGACCGTGAGAATATGTCGCAGAAAACAGTTAAGGAGATTTTTTTTGTGTGTTTATTAATTCTTTCGAGTTACCTTTTCATACCCTGAACTAGGCGACTCTTTCGGTTGATCGATTGCCTTCAGTACACCGGCGTGGTCAATTATGATTGCATTCATATGAAAATAAAACCATCGGCATGAGTTAAAAAGGTTTGACAGATCTTCGTTAGCAAAAATAGAGCGAAAGAAATTGTTTAATCTAACAGCGCTATGCTCGCCCGAAAGGGAAGGCCGTCGTCGTCTACAAATTCAAATGGAGATGGGAGTGCTGGGTTAATTATTTTCTAAAACTTTCTTGGCTTGCTAGTCAGAATGTTGGAGAGGCCATGTGTGCAAAACTGGTTTTGCGTCATTTATGACGGATTTGTAAGACTTAGCACAGTCGTGATAAGCGTTCCAGGAAGCGTTAGTGTTCGTTGGTTTAGCTCTTTTCTAAAGTATTTTTTCCCGGTTGGAGAGAGTATAAAATGTTTTGTTGTAACAAGTTTTAAAGTTATCATATATAATGCGAGTCTATGGAACGTAAAGCTCGACAAGATTGATTCGTTTATCTTTGTATAACGTACAGTTTTATCGAAAGTCCTTCCAAATGCCGTTCATAATACAGGAGACTAAACCAAAAATACATGAAGTTGGCGGGAGACTCAGAAGTGCTGCCATCTCTTGCCGAGGAGATGTCAACTTGATGCCTAAAATTAAATTGATATCAGTCATGTGTTTCTCTGTTTTCCCCCTTGCACTATCGGTAAAAATAATAGTTACAGATTAAAATTTGGAAACACTTGGTTATGGCACTTTTTTATTAATTGAAAGTTCCTATGCAAGTCAGTAAACTTGTTTGCCTATGGACCCTGTGTAGTTCAATGCCTACTTCAGGCTATTAATCATTATTTCTAGTCATTTGACTATTTCTCTGTTAGGTCACTTTCAAGTCGTCGTTATTAGCTAAAAGTGAGCTATATTGTGTTATTCGTGTTAATATAGGTAAACTTAGCTTCAGGTGAATCATATTGATCTGTGGGACCTATTTTTGACCAGATCACTTTGACTTGCCTATGAATAACTATTAGCAACTATTACTGTTACTTCTGAGGCATTGGGATTTATGGGGTGGGATTAAATTCAAGTGGATATTATTGGCTATCAAAATAAGTTCTTGGTCAGATTGATTTAAAATGGCGATACACAACTCTCAGTCGCTATTATTTGACTTTTTATGCAATTAGTCTGTTCATAGATATGATTGACTTCAAGTGGTTATAATTAGCTATAATTAATGCTTATAAATCGCAATGTTCTGCTATTTCCATACTTGTGAATGAAAATGGCTTCAAGTGGCTATTGCTGGCAATTAGCATCTTCTCTTAACAAAATCGCCTTAAATCGCTTCAGAATGACGATTAGCGACTTCTATTGGCAATGTACTATTCATGACTTTGTGAATACGAATGGATTCAGTGGCTACTGTTGGCTATGATCACTTCTTGGACAAATCGGTTTAAAATGGCTGTAGCCATTTGAATTTATGAAATTTATAAAATTAGAGTATGTATGAACTTGATTGACTTCAACTGGCTATTATTGGTTATGAGCGTCTGTTCTTGGCTTAGTTGGCTTGATTTCGCTCTTATTGACTGTAGGCTGTATTCCTGACCTGGTTGACTTGATTTGGCTACAAATGGCTTTAAGTGATTAGTATTATAATTTTTATATATATTTCTGTGTCGACAAACATGGCTGGCTTCATGTGGATATTTGTGACTATCCAGAACAACTTACCAGAACAATAAATTCCAGGAATGAACAAAAGATGCGTCACTCCCAGGAATGAAACCCTGGCTTTTCGCGTGGGGGGCAGGCACAATAATTAGTAGGCCACGCGCGCGCTGCCTACTTGGCCAGCTGCGCGCGCTTGGATTGGCTATAATTGGCTATTGGGCAGGAGATCAGACCGTGGCGCCCCAAGTGGCTAACTTTAGAGCTACACGGATGGGGAGAACAAATAACAATGACTCAGCACTCGGCTGTCCTTACCGAACGCCGCGTCAGAGTACGGCTGAAGTTCGTGTTCTCCGGTCGCCTGAGGGGGAGGAGGGGCTTTTTTGTTACCTTTTCGGCCTACATGAACAATACAGCATGCACGGGAAAAATTATTCTTACACGTCTCGATAACTTTTTTGAAAAACAGTGCGTGTTAACAGACAATCAGTTTGGTTTTCGATAACTTAAATCAACTGAAGCTGCGTTGTCATTTCAAAACGAAATTATATTACAAAATATAAAAAAGAGACTTATTACATTAGGTTTATTCATTGTTTTTACTAAATCATTTGATGTTTTAAATCACGAAATGTTGCTTGCGAAATTAAATCGTTTTGGCGTCCGTGGTGTGCCAGTGGCTTTACTGAAATCATATTTACAAGATCGGAAACAGTGTCTTGTTATTGATGGTCATTGCTCTTCTTTTAGAAATGTACAGCAAGGGGTCCCGCAAGGTAGTTTATTAGGACTTCTCTCGTTTAATGTCTTCATCAATGATATTGTGAATATTATTAATAAAGCACAGTTTATTATATACGTAGACAATACAAGCCTGTTTTTCTTTGGTAATGATGCTAATGCAGTAATATGCAAAGCAAACTCTCTTCTAGAAAAGTTTTCTCAATGGTCTGAGGAAAATCGGCTCAACGTAAACGTAACAAAATCGAAGGCTATTTTATTCAGGGCTACCAATAAACAAATCGTGGTAAATCATACTATCCAACTTGGCACTTCGGAAATTGAACTAGTAAATAAACATAAAACTCTAGGTGTATTTTTTTCGGAACACTGTACGTGGGAATCTTATGTCAACTATCTAGTTGGTAAACATTCTCGAATTGTCGGTACTGGCGCTCGTTGTCGGAGTGTTTTATTCCTGAACATAAAACTACAAACTTACCACGCTCTGTTTCAGTCTCACTTAAACTATTTTCATCTCGTATGGGCTACAACGAAAAAAAGTAGTCTTCAAAATGTACTACTACTGCAAAAAAAAAAAAAGTAGTACGCTATATTGCGGATGTTTTGTATACAGACCACACAGAAGCTTTGTTTACAAAATTTTGAATACTTCCCGTTGCGAGTATGTTCGAGTACCGTTTACTCTGTGCGATTCGTTTTTCATCTGAAGCATTTGTACGTTTTTTGTACATTATTTTAGGACTCAAAATGAACGAAAGTAATGTTAACACACGCCGTATAGAGACATATGTACTTCCTCAATCTCGCACAAACTATAACTTTCAGTCACTACATTATATTGTACCATGCTTATTAAACAAGTATATCACAAATAACATAAACATATACACGTTAAACAAAATATCTCCACTTGTACTGTGTGTAGCCTCGCGTAGTGGGTCTTTAAATTGCATGTTTTCGGTGCGATTTTCTGTTCATTATATATATATATATATGGGTGTTTTCATTTCAAATCGTGCAGGCGAAAAGAGTCGAACTTTTAATTTCGCTGAAAAAAATATATGTTATGGCGTTGTCTCTAAAAACGCAGTGGCCACAAATTGCAAGTTACTCGGATGTTTCGCTCTCGACTTACGAATTTTAAGAGAGGCCGCGGCGGAAAGCAGTGTTTGTCACATCCGTCGTGGGTCGGATGTTTCGCTCGATATCCCACCGTGGGTTTTCAGTCCACATTCTATTAAATTCTTTCAAGCACTCTGTGAGCACATTTAAAACACTCTAATACCATGAAATATTTTAGGCGTTTTGCTTTTTTCCTGGAAAAATATCCAAAGCGCCCCCTCGGTTAATTGTTCACGAACTTTGACAATTAAATACTGGCGATCTAGTTTGATTACATCAATATTTTTTATGTGTACCGAGTGCCCAAACCACGCTCTTTATATATATTGTAAAATGACTCAGCTGTATGAAATATCCTTTGCGGGACGTTTACGTCAATGTTATGTGAAAACCCAAAAGTACAAATTTTAAAAACCATTTTCTAAAAAAAAAACATTTATTTTTTTATTTTTGTTAAAATGTAGATATGATAGTTGTCTACTCGAAAATCAAGTCAAGAAAGTGTTATTTTGTTTGCATGTTCTGTATTTAAGCCTCAATATCGGAAAAAGACGTGTTCGTTTTGCAAGACCTAAGTCAGACATAGCGACCCGTGCATCTCTATCAATTGTAAAAAACGTTTTCTTAAATTCTTGTCTGCGTTTTGTAATCAATTATGAACGTATTTTGTGGTATTGAATAGTTATTTATGTTTTGATAAGAGCGGGAAACCACGAGAAACATATCTTACCAAAGGAGCAGGCCTAGTAGACCTTCAATATCCAAGAGGCACAGACGTTGTATTGCAGGGATGGGCAGTATTTCAAATACAAGTATTTGAAATACGTATTTCAAATACGTTGTGTATTTTGCATTTGTATTTAATTACAAATTAGGTAATGTATTTGACGTGTGTATTTATATACTAAAACGTAGGTATTTAAAATACAATTTGTAATTAAATACAATTTTGTGGGCGAAAATACATCCCTCAAATTTATTCTCACTGTCCAGAGCAGGAAGAAAACTACGTTCTGCACCGAATGCAGTGTCTCTCGATCAAGCACAAGCGTTTAGTGACTTAGTGATTACGGTGCTAGTCCAGGGCAAGATTAGTGACGAAATCAACGTTCTCAGGCAGATTGGCTAAATAAGTGCCTGTGAGAACTTCTGATGCTTTCCAGCCTGATTTCCATCCATATTTTTGCCTGGAACGTTCTAAAGCGCGAGACACATGCGCGAAAAATTCATCCGATCCGACGTCCGATCCGGCAATACGACTGCCTGATCCGAAAAATTTGGCCGCTTCAGATGTCGAATCGGCTATCCGACGTGCGTCCAACGTGCCAGAAAGTTTCGCACGGCGGACGCACTGTCGGAAGCGTCCAGCCAATGACAGCACAGCTAGCGCGAACGTCACGATGACGTACCGGGTCTGGCGGGACGAACAAGAAAACGATATGGGCGACAGGAAGCCGGACGCGTGGATCCCGCTGAATCATTCGAAAAAGATGGCCCCGGCAAAGAATGCACGCGCTAGCGAGGACGAGCTCCTAACTTCGCTCCTGCGAGCTGAACCGTCAATTTGGGACCAGAGATCTATGAACGCGGACCTCCACTGGGGCGCTTGGATCTCCTGCGGAGCCGAACGGATCGTCGTGTCGCATGCAAAGTAAGAAGCGTGTGTCTCAAAGTGTCGCGTGCGACGATTCGGAGCGGCGTTCGGACTATCGGATCGGACGTCTGATCGGACGATTCTGCCATCCATGTGTCTCGCGCTTCAATGCGCGGGTCGTCTAGATTTTCGTAACTGGTGCGAGTTGCAACAATAAAATATACTCTAGCTAGTGCTGCGCGTCTTGGTCGTTTCGGTTCTTTGTTCGTCTATTATACCAAAATGTAATCGGCTAAAAAAGCTGCTTGAAGCTCTGTACTTTTTTCACCTATTAGGTTCAAGCTGATACCATTTTTTTTTATTATATTTCTATTACGTTACTAGAGCCTCGCACACTAACTCCTGAGTGTGCGATGCAAAATTAAAATGAGATACCCAGAAACCCGTTGCAGGTACCCTGAAGTCACTGAAGCAAATTTTGTGGAATGTATTTGGAAAAGTATTTGGAGGAGACCAAATACATTTGGTTGTATTTGTATCTTGTACTTAAATGCTTTTTCGGAAATGTAATTAGATTTGTAATTAAGTACATTTTTGACGAAGTATTTTGTATTTGTATTTCGATACATATTTGCATGTATTTTGCCCATCCCTGTTGTATTGTTTCGATTTATAAACCTTTCACTGTAAACTTGCATGACTAGCTATTCGCTGCCATATTACTAAGACAAAGAAAGTCACCACATCCATTGATATATTATATACAATTCTTTCCGAAAACAAACGCTAGGGTTTGTTCACCGCACATCGCACAAATCACCAGGGAATATGCTTTCATTTCCGTAATACACAAAAGTGATGACACAGAAACGGTCTGAAACACATGGAGAGAGTGTCACGGAGAGGGATTGGAAATAAAAATAAATGAATAAGAATACAATTACCCAACTACGATCTTAACGAAAATCGCATAAAAAAAAAAAAGATTTAGGTTCGAGCGGTGGCAAGGCGATAGGTCCACGCCTGGTGGAGAGTCAGACAAAGAAGTCGAATACACGTAAAGGTAAAACAAAAAAAAACAAAAATTTTAATAAAGACGGAAGAAAAACCAACTCCTCCAGGCATTCCCTAAACGGGACACAACCAAATGCGTGCGAACACGCTCTCTACAGCACCGTCAGGACGCTACGCCATGACGAAATAAACCCAACAACTAAACAATGCTAGCAAACAGTTAGTAAGGAAACATCTAAAGAAACGTTCAGCAAAACCGCACCCGAGAAACAAAGTTCAGCGGGGCGAAGAAACACACACGAAATAATAAAAAAAAAGTCTTAACTGACCGACGCCGAGTCCAGTCCCACAACACTCAAGCCTCGCAGGATGACGGCGTCCAGATGATTCTCGAATCTGTTCCTCACTCTATTACGCACATCCACGACGGCTGTGTGGAACAGTGGCTGTGCGGAAAAAAGTGAAGAATAGATTCGAGCAGCGATGCGCGAGAAGGTAACCGAGACGTAACATGGCTCGAGCTTCATATCGGGAGAGGAGCTTTCGAGGTAGTTACTGCAGTTACTCAAACTTTCTTTTTCCCCTTCGCTTTTTCAAAAGAACACGTCAGCCGGCGCTAACTTTTCATCTCGGGAGAAGGCCAGTCTTCACAAAAGGTTATAGTTGACAAGGCGGGTAACTTTGACCCAACTAGTCTCCGGGCAGAATAAACACAAGTATATTTACCAACACGCTCGTTTTTAATGTCAGTCTCCGGGCTTTGCTGTTTCCAAAAGAGATAAAACCCTTTGGTGCTGTCGGATCTCCGCGGAGAGAGATAGAGCACGGCCGTTTCAAGGGTAGGGCGCTCGAAGCTTTGACAAGTACGCGGTGTCGTTTCACGCGTGCACGGATGGCTGGTTTCAAAATTTCCAATCCACATCCCTAACAAAATCGGCCCATCTTCATGTGTGCGTCAGCGGGATTTTTTGTCCCGCGCCGCCGGTTTTAGCGCGCACGCGGCGTTGTTTTGGCCGGCAGAACTGTCGTTGACCGTCGATATTGTAAGGCCGTGGTGTCCTCATCCTCCCAGGCAACAGTTCCTTTGCTTTCCCTTCTGCAATACTCTAACTGACTGAATCCTTATGGGTGGCCGTCACTGTTCGCCGCGTCAACGACATATTCGTACCATTTCACTCTTCGTGACACAGGGTACGCTGCTCGCTTTACTCTCACGGGCCGTCCTATCTAACACAACGAGCGCGAAAGGTCGTGGTCATCTGCTAATTACGAAAGGGCGGGACGTTCAAATAGGTAAATGAAGGCCCCGAATCAATACGACGTCTGCCGATTTCTGCACATTAAAAATTTACGACGCCTGCCGGTCTGTTAAGAAGTGTTGCTTTCTCTTTTGAACTCCTCCCTTGTAGCTTGCCGCCTATAATAAAATTTAAATGATCAATAAATATAACAGGGTGGAACTACTGCATTTCATTTTTATGTGGAAACGTTGAAAAAAGGAAAAGAAAATATTTCCAAGTTTGTGAAGACGCGCAATTCGCAAGTCGGTTTCGAGCCGTAAAAACAGTTTTTGTACGATATTGATGCTTAAATATACAACATACCAACAAAATACACACTTTCTCGACTTGCTTTTCGAGTGGAGAACTGTCATATCTACATTTTAACAAAAATTAAAAAAAAATTAAGAATAGGTATTTTGAGAAAATCGATTTCAAAATTGGTACTTTTTGATTTTAGCATAACATTAACGTAAACGTACCGCAAAGGGAATTATATACAGCTGCGTTATTTTAAAATAAATATAAAGAACGTATTTTTCCGAAAGTTTGGTTTCCAAAAGCGATAGCACTTCGGTGCTATCGGATCTCCGCGGAGAGAGATAGAGCACGGCCGTTTCAAGGATAGGGCGCTCGAAGCTTGGGCAAATACGCGGTATCGTTTCACGCGTGCACGGATGGCTGGTTTCAAAATTTCCCCACATCCCTAACAAAACCGTCCCGTCTTTGTGTGTGCGTCTGCGGGATTTTTGTCCCGCGCCGCCGGTTTTAGCGTGCACGCGGCGTTGTTTTGGCCGGCAGAACAGTTGTTGACCGTCGATATTGTAAGGCCGTGGTGTCCTCATCCTTTCAGGCAACAATTCCTTTGCTTTCCCTTGTGCAATACTCTGACTGACTGACTCCTCCTGGTCCTGGGTGGCCGTCACTGGCTACCAGGGCCGTAACCAGGGGGGGATAGGGGGTTCTGACCCCCCCCCCCCCCCGAAATTTTTTTCTGGGTACGGCCCTGGTCGGTGCACTTGGAGCCAGCCGATTTTAATCTCCACCTCTGCGCACGCGCAGTGGCACCGGTTGGCTACCGGGTACCAAACCGGGACCGGTTCTCCGGTTTGCTATAACTCTCCATTATATGCCACCGGTGCACTTGATTCATAGGCGAAAATAAGACAATGGACATTTTCAAAATGGCCGCCGTTGTCCCCGAAACCCCCCCCCCCCCCCCCGAAATTTTTTTCTGGGTACGGCCCTGCTGGCTACGTTTACATGGATGCGACTGCAGCGTATCGGATCTCATTTCATTTATTATCCCTTAAAGGCCCCGCCAGGGGCATTACATAAGGGGGGGGGGGGGGGGGGGGGGCAATACAAAGAAGCACACAAGTAGAACTTTTATACAATAAAAACAAAAAACAAAACACAGAAACAAGATGTGGCTGAGCACTGGCCATAGGTAGGAGCATCGCAATGATTACATAATAAATATAAACGATACAGATTAAATATAGACGATACAGCATGTCTGAAGAGGTCGGGGTCACTGATGAGCACTACATGGTCCGGTAGATTGTTCCACTCTATTATGGCAAGGGGAAGGAATGAGTTGTTAAAGGTGACAGTGGAACCATGGATGCGACGTACACTAAGGAAGTTAAAAAGTCGTCGGGATGAACGACGCGGTTCTAACAGTAGAGACTGTCTGAGTAGAGGGTGGTAATAAAAAATCTTCTGGAAAAGACAGATGCGTAATATTCTTCGGCGAGAAATGAGAATGGGGAGGCATAAGGAAGCCTTCAGGGCCGACACACTGGCAGTGCGTTCATAATTAGAAAGAATGAATCGGTCAGCACGATTCTGAATAGATTCTAAGGTGTTAGTGAGGTAAATCTGGTGTGGGGACCAAATGGCAGCAGCATACTCAATCTTCGGACGCACAAAAGTTTCGTAGGCCAGCTGGCGCAAAGCTGGAGGGGCTGCGTGCAGACAACGTCGAATGTAACCAAGCGTTCTGGAAGCTTCGGCATGTATGGAGTCAATGTGGAGGGTCCAAGACATAGGGGAAGAAAAATGAACGCCAAGGTATTTGTACGATTGAACACACTCAATTGTTGATGACCCTAGAGAATATTTGAAAAGAGATAGGGAATGTTTTCGAGAAAAACAGACAAACTTACATTTAGAGTGGTTTAGTAACATTAGCCATTGATCACACCATTTGGTTATATTATTGAGGTCTTTCTGAAGAAGGTGATCGGAGGAGAAATTTATTTGGCGATAAATGACACAATCATCAGCAAATAAACGTATGTTAGAGGTGATAGAATTTGGAAGGTCGTTAATAAAGATCAAGAAAAGAAGCGGACCTAGGACACTGCCTTGTGGGACCCCAGACAAAACATCGGTAAGGCTTGATTCTAAAGTGTTGACGACTGTATGTTGGACTCTGGATGAGAGAAAGCTGCGAATCCAAGATACGATTAAGGGATCAATATTGAATCGCGATAGTTTTGCGAGTAGGCGTAGGTGAGAAACCCGATCGAAAGCTTTTGAAAAGTCTATGAAGATGGCATCCGTTTGAGAGAGCGAGTCAAGATTACTGTGCAGGTCGTGAGAAAATTCAAAAGAGTTGGGTGTCGCAGGAATAACCCTGGCGAAAACCAAGCTGGTTTTGGAAAAAAAAGTTATTACAGGTTAGGTGATTCATAACGTTAGAGGGAATGATATGCTCTAAAAGCTTCGATGCAATGCATGTGAGCGATATGGGACGATAGTTATCAGGAAGGGATCGATCTCCGCTTTTGAAGACAGGAATGACCCGGCCAATCTTCCAGTCCGTTGGAACGCAGCCGTCTGACAATGACTGGTTAAAAGTGAGCTGAAGAAATAAACAGGAGATGTCTCTCGTATTCTTCAGTATTTTCGAGCAAATTGTATCAGGTCCCGGGGCAGAAGATACCTTCAGTTTATCTATAAGATTAGAAATTCCAGGTGCAGTGACAGTGATCGGACGCATTTGGGAAAACGGAAGTAGAGGGAGGGAGGGAATATTATCTGGTGGCTCCGTTGTGAAGATGGAAGAAAAGTAATCATTCATTACTGACGGGGCAAATTCGCCGGGCACAACGACACCGTCCTTGTCAACTAGCTCAATGGACTGCATACTGGGATTGGGTGTAATCGTTTTCCAAAATTTAGTAGGGTTGGTTCGAAGAATGTTGGGCAAGTCCTGATGAAAATACTTTTTCTTGAAAGTTTTAATTAACGCAGTGCACTCTTTTAGGCACTGAAAATACTTAGTCCACACAGAAGGAGAACCACTAGCCTTCGCTTTTCAAAAAAGGCGCTTTTTTTTGTTATCAATTGATTTCAGCTTTTTATTGTACCATGGTTGCCCAACATCTCCATGAATCCGCAGCAAGGGAACATGTAAGTTGATCAGGTCAGTAACCTTTTGCTTAAATAACAACCAATTGTCCTCTACGGACCGCGACGAAAAAGAAGATAGAAAGACGTCAAAAAAGATGGTGAGCTTAGCATTAATACCAGCGTAATCAGCTTTATTAAAATCGCGTATGACTTTAGACATGGGGGATTTAACTAGAACAGTCAGTGTGATCAATACATTCATTATTCTATGGTTGCTAAGACCAGGCATGTAAATAGTAGATTGCACAAGATCGGGCGATGATACAAGGACTAAATCAAGGATATTATCATCACGGGTAGGCTTGTCGATCATTTGACTAAGATTGAACAACATGCAAACGTCAAGAAAGTGCTTCGAATCACGTGACGTAGATGTGAGTAACTGCCAGTTGATTTCAGGGAAGTTGAAATCACCGAACAGTAAAAGATTCTCTTTGGGAAATCGTATCGTGATTTCGTTTAGGGCAGTATGTAGTTTAATAACAAAAGAACAGTCAAAACCTGGGGGCCTATAGCACACTGCAAGAAGCGTTTTGCTAAACTGCGATGAAAGACAAACACAACATAGCTCGAGATCGCAAGATAGTTGAACGTAAAATGAAGGCATTTCTTTTTTTATGGCCACAAGGACGCCACCACCACGCTGCCGAGGCCGATCGCAACTATATTCAGAAAAGTTCATGTTCGAATAAAAAAGCTCATCGTCGTTAACGTCCGGTTTTAACCAAGTTTCCGTAAATATAGCTATGTCGGAGTTGCGGTCGTCGAGAAGACTGCATATTTCATCTTTCTTAGACAGGAAACTACGAACATTTGTAAAAGTAACAACATGAGACTGCGATTTTTTAGATTTGATACGACAGTTGCTTGGTGTCGGGAGGCGGTTTTTTTATTCCCATTTAGTTATGCTTCAAGCTCCTTTACGCAGTTACTAATCGGATCGTAAATGTAACGCTTGTTATGAATGTGAAGTTTATCAAAGCGGATTTTAAAGGGCACGTTTTGCGGCTCTGCAAACTGGTATAACTTGCCGCGCGCTAGGCGAACTGATTCAGAAAAGTCTTCACGGACGGCGAAAGTAGTATTTTTTAGTTTGTGACCGGCCGCCAAGATTGATTCCTTATCTTTAAAACGTAGCAACTTGACAATTATAGGGCGGGATTTGTTTTCAGTGAAGCGTCCTAAGCGATGGGACCTTTCGAGGTTGGAAGGGTCCAGCTCGATGCCCAATCTATGTAACCAGAAATTAGTAACAACTTCCTCGGACTTCGCCCACGTTTCACTCTGGAAATCCTGTATACCAAAAAAAGGTAGGTTTGATCGACGGAGACGGTTCTCGGCGTCGTCGCACCTCGCTTTTAATTTAGAAAGTTCCGATGGGATGGTATTCAGAGGGCTGTTAGGTGATTGTGGCTGAGCTGATGCACTCTTCAATGCCATGATGTCATGCTCAATGTTAGTAATCCTATTGTTAAGAAGTATGGCCCTGTCATCAGCCGCTCGCTGATCACGTTGCAAAGATGTAATCGCAGCAAGCATATTTGCTTGGCCTGCTTCAAGACGCGTCAGCGTTTCCAGAATGGTATTGTTTACGGGGGAGTTAGGGCCAGGGTTAGTCTGAATATCTCCCGAGATTAAAAGCAAAAGATGGGAGATCATTGCGTGGTATGCGCAATTGAATAAACATCTCAAAATATTATTACGGTACACTGACAAGTCGAAGGAGGCACGACATCACCATAGAACAGCAAAAACCGTTACGAGCGTTAGCAGCGTTGCTAAGATAACTAACCTGTAGCAGACGGGAAGTTTGCATGACAGTTCCAGCGGCAATGTCGTGCCCCAACTGGGAGGCGGATCGGGCGGGCTTTTGTAGACAATTTTCTCGTGGATCACACGTCGTCCCCGGCTGCCAGTTCCTAAGGTGGTTGGGAGCCAGGGTCAGCTGAAGGAAGTGCGGGCAGGGTAGTGGCTGATCGGAAGCCACTCGGACTGGCGGCGGGTGAATCCAGGTGGTTTCGTCTCCACGGTGGTCGTAGAGTGGCGGGCTGGCGGGTAGAGCCACCGCAAGGGCAGCAGCCAGGAAAACCTGTAGCAGACGGGAAGTTTGCATGACAGTTCCAGCGGCAATGTCGTGCCCCCAATCCAGTTAACGAATCGAATCGGTCCATGTAAACAACTCGGATCGGATCGGATCGGATCCGATCCGATCCCTGGACGGGGTGGTGTGAGATGGTCAATCCGAATCGAGACTCTCCATTTATACGCTAGCGTATCGGATCGAGTGCTCGAGCGAGGGATTACGAGAGCTTTGCTTTGCATGCCGCTAGGCAAACCGGAGACCTCGGAAACGATCTGAAGGTCACGAGGTTTACGTTGTGATCTTTCGACACGAGGTGCCGCTACTGGCCGATCCGAATCCATGTAAACGTAGTGGTTGAAGTGGATCCGATTCGCTAACTGGATCCGATACGCTGCTGTGGCATCCATGTAAACGTAGCCAGTGGCTACGTTTACATGTTGTTGTTGACCGTCGATATTGTAAGGCCGTGGTGTCCTCATCCTCCCAGGCAACAGTTCCTTTGCTTTCCCTTCTGCAATACTCTAACTGACTGAATCCTCCTGGGTGGCCGTCACTGTTCGCCGCGTCAACGACACATTTGTACCATTTCACTCCTCCTGACACAGGGTGCGCAGCTCGCTTTACTCTCACGGGCCGTCCTATCTAACACAACGAGCGCGAAAGGTCGTGGCCATCTGCTGGTTCCGAAAGGGTGGTGCGTTCATATAGGCCAATGAAGGCCCTGAATCAATACGACGTCTGCCGATTTCTACACATTAAAAATTTACGACGCCTTCTGGTCTGTTAAGGGGTAGCTGCAAAGAAAAAAAAGTTTTTTTTAAACAGCCTAATTGGAGCAAGCATGTCAAAAAACAATTTTTCCGCGAGAAAAAAACACTATTTACAGCAATATTTATTGCGTAAGACTGATTTTAGTTTGCGGCTATTTCGCCCGTTTTAAATCGCGCGCCACGAAGTTGGTATTCCGTGGCGTTGAATCCCAATCGGCAGCTATACTTCTCATTGGCTAAGAGTTTGATTAGCAGCTTAGATCTTTGTTGTTAAACCTTTGTTATATCTTGCAATTTCGTTTTGAGCGGCCTGTTTTTACGTTTAGGAATAACCCATGTGATGAGAGTTATTATTCTTTCCAAAAGGTTTAAAAGACGGGCACTTCCGTTTGAATTCATACCATAACTAACACAAGCTTCGCCCAGGCTTCGCCATTCTTTCATGGCCGCCGAAGTCTCCGCTACCGCCTGTCTCGCCTACCTCGACTGCCTCGACTAATCATTTCACCGTAGTGATCAGTGTTTCGTGCTGACCCAGGCGCTTGAATGAGACTTCATGAAGTGAAGTAGTGTGTGTTTAGCAGCTGTGGAGGTGTTAGTGATAGGAAGCGATGCGGGGTTCTGACTTTCATAGCGAACTTATTTGTTTTCCTCTTTGCTTGATTAGCGTTTTTTTTTTTTCTTTGTTTTTTTTTGCGCTTGCGCGTGCAATAGTTGACTTTTTCGGAGATGTCAGATGAGTGATTCCGAGAGCGAGCCTTCCAGCAGCCATGTCGCCCCGAAAGGAATGCTATTTAGTTGGAGGCAATCGAGCGTTCGCGTAGCGACAAACGTGTCCATTTACGTTCTTGTCATATCGCTCCGGAGGCCGTCGAGATTCGCACCGGGTGCCCCGGGTACCCCGGGTGCATCAAACGTCGTAGCGTTTAAACAAACTCGTTTTTTTATATAAACTGCTAAAAAAAAACGCTAGGTAGCGTAAGTTACCGCCAGATTTCAAATAGTTTGCTCGAGTTATTTGTCCATTTAAGTTCGCTTTTCTGTCTAGCGGCTCGATCGTAGCGACCGACGCCGCCGACCGCCGACGACGCACCTACGTACGTGCGTCGTCGTAGCTGCACGTAGCTATACGTCCGCCGCTTGGAGACTGTTTACTGTGTATAAAAGACATCGCACGAGAACAAACCCCGTCCTGTGTGCTCTCAATTCAGCTGAAAGGCGCCCGGCTCATGTGCTCGTCTCTCGCCTGTTCTCGGCTGCTGGCTGCCATGTTTTATGAGCACCCTCAGCCAACACGCTCAGCCGTGCTTAGTGGAAGAAAAACACGGTGTATCGTATTAATTTTACACAGCACCTCATGTGTAGACGAAAAACACAGATGGCTGCGTGTAAAACGAACACGTTTCGACGTGTCCGCTATGGGACAACGGTTTACACGTCTGGGCGTGTTATTTTTGCTAACAGTGTAGACAATGGACGTCGGTGGCGTTCCGTCTGGCTGCAACGTGGTGTTCATCTTCGGCTTCGGTAGCTTCTTTGTCCTGTCCGGCAGTGGTCCAAGTTCTGGGGGTAGGCCTAGGTTGCGGCGACTTGATCGGTTCTCGGTCCTCTCTTCGCTGGGTCCTCGGGGGCTTGGGGTCGGACCTGCACTGCGGGCCCTCGTAGGGGTGCGCTGAACGGATACGCGTACCTCGCACCTCCACCAAAATATCACGAATGACAATTGATAAGGCGACGATAACTGAAGAATCTAAACGTTTAATGGGGCGAACTTGTGCCCAAAACAAAAAGGGAGCAGAAGGAAACAGTAGAGCGACGCGGGCGTTGATGTCGGCGTTACCGCAGGATCGACCGCTGGGACGAGGCTGACTCGGCTTGCCAGGCGGAGCCCCTTTGTACACGCGTGGGCTTTAGAGCATTAGGCGTAGAAGATTCGGTGCATAAAACATTCTAACCTCGAATTACCCCAGACGGTTCTTGAATTTACCAGAACATCCCATTACAGCGTCAACAAAATGTGTAGACGCGGCCAGGAATCGAACCCTGGCCTTCTGCGTGAAAGGCAAGCGCGATAACCGTTAGGCCGCTGGCGCGCTGCCTACTTGGCAAGCTGCGCTTGCGGCAATATTCCACAATTGACTCCGTAAGTGTGATGTCATGGGTCCAAACAAACCGTTGCTAGGGTCGTTGTTATGGACAAATACATGTGCCTAGGTTTCGCTACGAAAACCCGACCGTTCAAAAATGGGGAGTAGATTTAAACTTCTAAAAATCACCGATATAGAAAGCTTGATTGGCATATATGTTTCGACAAAAGTGTGCCGGTAATCGTTTGTTTTTAAAATATTTACGACTGCAACTTCCGCTCCTCAAGATGCCTGCAGCAGACGACGAATGCAAGTAGTATGCTGTCTGCCACACGTCCGCCCTCCAAGCCGGCGCCGGCGTCTCAATCGTGTGAATGAAGACAATATTCTGATATTGCATTTGTTTGAAATATAATGAGTTTCAGACACTTATCAGAACTCATAGTGGGGTGCGATGCAAAATATGGTTTATCAAAAGTCCGGGCGTCGATCGAGATAATCGTCTGCTAAAAGATCGGATTGCACCCGTGAGAAAAGCACTTCAGGCGATCGATAGAGATCCCAAATTTTGTTGGCTGACCTGCGCTATGGGAGGGTGCTTCGTACCTGGTTGCAACCATCGCGTGGAGAAAGATTCTTGCAGTTTCTTCAGATTTCCGCAAAACCCAAAAAACGCGAAAGAACCGGATAAAAAACATAAGGTGAGTTTATTGCAGATTGTACTCTCTCATCGCGGATTCGATGGAGATCTTCATCGAAAGAGCACATTCACGAAATTTGATGTATACAAAAAAAGTACTGCGAATTTGCGGTATACATGCAATTTTTTAATAATCTGACAACCTCAATAATAATAATAATAACTGACTTACCTCGATGGAGTACTATTTGTTTGTCATGCTGACCTGCACTACGCTGGTAAAGCACTTCAGGTCGTCGTCGTAAATGATATGCCTGGCGTGGTTTGATTTTACGGCATTTTCATCCCTCTGAACTAAGCTGGGTTCTTCACAGAAAAAAACGCACATTGCGGAGGCCTCTACAGCCACGGCAATGCACTTGTTTTTGTCGCGTGTTTACCGATGCAGACGCCCGCTGCAACAGTGGCCAGCAAATCTATCGTGTCGTCTGCTACCAAAGCAAAGCGGAGTGTAATACTTCAGAAATGGCTTTCATTGTTGCCATATGACACTGAGACGACAAGAACACCTTCATAATTAGATATCAAGAAGTTAGGTTGCTTACAAAAAATTATTTCCTTGTAAGTAAAAATCTAGCCTCATGTGGAGTCTCCATGCATTAGTCCATAGCAACGTCCCTAGCAACGGTTTGTTTGGACCCAGACGTCATGTTGTGACGTCATCACTTACGGGGTCAATTATCAATTATACTCTCTAGTAGTCATTGCTAGCCACTTAAAGCCATTCCAGTTTGTAAACACTAAAGTAGCCAATAACTATCAACACTAGTTCCTACTATCACTTTGAAGCGATTTCAAGCCAATCTGACAAAATATAAATGTTTATAGACAAAGTAATTTTTAAGCATGGAAATAGCATATAATTGTTAATTATCTCATTAATAGACATCAGTAGCCATTTAACCCTTTGATGCCCAAACCTTTGAATACTGTAGACTTAAAAACCCGGACATGGTTTTAGAACGCACAAAATAACAAAAATGTGGTCTGAGAAAAATATTTCCTTTTTTCGTAATTTTGTTTCTGAAATGTTTTTCGTGAGCAACATTGGGCATTTGCAGCATTTATCTACGTCTAATTACCGAAAGGAGTCACGACCAGGGGGAAGGCACAGGCGCATTTCGAATTTCGCACAGTAAAGACGCTTTTAGCTGGATTTGCAATATTTGCACCTGGTTTTCTGCTCCGAGTTTCGGGGTCATTGGTGCATGCCATTGCACCTTACATCCACTGTCAGCTTTGGGTTTAAAGTACAGGTGATTTGATTTGAAGATGCAATTACATTCTTCATTACTAAGTGCAGGTCGCCTCGCCCTTGCGACAGAGGGCACTAAATTTATTGAGGCGCACATAATGTGGGAGAAATTACATTATTCTCGATTTGTTGATCCTGGGCAATACTGGGCATCAAACGGTTAAAGTCAGTCTGGTCAAAAATGAATACTAAGAGCCAACAATAGCCACTCGAGGCCATTACATTTCGTAATAATAAAAATTGCTCGATCATGATTATCAATAATTAGATCATATCAATAGCCATTTGTTGCCATTTGAAGCCGATCTAATCAAAAATAGGTGGCTATAGCCAATAACAGCCACTTGAAGCCGTTCTTATTCATAACCAATCAGATAGCAGATAACTGCTATTATACTGACTAACAACTATTAGTAGCCATTTGAAGCCAATCTGGTCAGAAATAGATCCTAATAGCAAACGATAGCCACCTGAAGGCAGTCCACTTCATAAACAAAAATGGCTGAGTTTTCAATACATTCATAAATATCTATTTGTAACCATATCAAGCAAATATATATAAAACTGGAGGCTGATAGCCAATAATAGCCAGTTGAAGCCATACTGATTTACAAACAGCGAAATAGGTTATTGTCAATTATCTTATCAATACCCATTGTCGACCATTTAAGGACAATTTGGTCAAAAAAGATGCCAATTGCCAACAGCAGCTACATGAAGCCGCTCAAACGTGCAAACAAGCAAACAAATCACATAATTATCAATACTAACCACGTTTAGCCATTTCAATCCATTTCAAGTCGATCTTATCAAAAAGTGGTGTTTACTGCCGATTATGGTCATTTAAAGCCAACGACATCCAATAAGACGTGTCTCGGTAGAAATAAAACAAATCAGTCAGCAAGCCCAGAAAAGG
The DNA here is from genome assembly GCF_016920785.2 of Ixodes scapularis. NCBI lineage: Eukaryota > Metazoa > Arthropoda > Arachnida > Ixodida > Ixodidae > Ixodes > Ixodes scapularis. The sequence continues at coordinate 99,078,819 of NW_024609857.1, forward strand.
TAATCAATTTAGATTGTACAAAATCGCTATGCAAATCCTTACAAGACTACACAGCACACTCTGTATTTTGACAGCAAATGACCAAGCATATTACGAGCTTGTGCTCCCCATATGCTTCATCCAAAAAGTATATATATTTAATAGATTATTAATTTCTCTACTGAGTCAGACTCACTTGCTGTATTTCCGGTGAAAATAGTTAGCTGTCCACTCCATGACGCCAGGATCGTTTTCTGCTTCCGCCTCTTATTTCACTCCAGAGTTTCCTGTATTAGTCGCCAAGCTATTTGGTCCTTCCTTCTAAGCCAACAGAAAATGAATGGCAAAAATCTTCGTGTTGTGAGTTGATGGATGCGTAGTCAGCCCTTGTATAATTCCGAATGAATCTACAGTAATTTCGTTTATAAGGAACGAGTAGATACAGCACCATCGTAATGACAAGGTGATCACAAATACCAGATAAGTACGTGATACTACTAAATAGTAAAGGGTTTTCTTAGGCACATATTGGGAAAATTGCTACAGTGATTATTAATCTTAGAGGATTGAGTGATGATATTAAACAAGTTAAAGTTGAAACAAGCTTCAATAAACACTTCACTTGAAGCATAACCAGAAAAAAGAGTAGATAAGTCAATGTTCAGGTAATTGAAATCACCAAAAATTATCTTTAAGACTTTAGGATATTGACCTGTAGGTTGAGAGACGCACTTGTAAAGTTCAATAATAAATTCCTCATTGCTGTCTGGTGGCAGAAATTGCTGTCTGGTGAATATCTGATACCACTCATCTCAGGGGGTTCTCCCCATTGCAATGTTCTAACTTTTTTTTTAATATACCTTGGACAGGACCGACGAGCACGTCAAAATCACCGTACAGCCACACAAAACTGCTGAAAGAAAGCTTGGCGGGCTCTCTGATTTGCACGGCGCGATGGTGACGGAAGGCATTGCAGTGTGACGTTACATACAAGCTACAAATATATTCAGTGAAAACGTACAAACGACAAAGAGAAGTCCTCCCTTTGCAACTGTCTGCTTATCGGCTAAGTCTGCGATCTCATGGGACGCTCCGAGATAATTAAATGGTTTGGTTAAGCGCCTTCCAGTGACGTCGGAAGTGCTCGGGCGATAGGGTTGTGTTTTCCTCCCTTTGCCGAGAGTTGTTTACTAGAAATGCTTGAAATGATCGGGGGCATCGCTTTTCAAAGGTACTTCCCCTGTTTTCTTAGTTCTGATAGTGACCCTTGCGCCCTTGCATCCTCCTCACCCGAAGGAAGTGCGTCCGAAAGTCATCCGCTAGGGAACAGAGGGGTCATGTTTCTTCGTTTCTTGAAAGAGAGGAAACATCGAGATGGTATATGATGCATCTTTGGTTGTGCGTCGGATATTTGCTGTTAGCAAAAATTGTGCAATGTCTTGGAACGTAAAACGCTGAGATAAAACTCTGGATTCATTAACGCCTGGTAAGCCCTTTTGAGTAGAGACTTAATCTTATTCATTTAAAAGCAATCTTGTATGAGCGTAAGCGCCGAATCTGCGTAAAACGTTAAATAAACATAACAATAAACTATCGGTTTGAGGCTACAGCAAGTATTGATGATGGGTGTTGCATTTAATAATAATAATAATAATAATAATATTTATTTGCATACAAAAAATCTGATCCTGAGTGGCGTGCACGGCTGTGCAGAAAGGTTAAAACCCGTACGCGAGTGCGCCTGCCAGCCCGCCACCCAGGATGTGATAAAAAAAAAAAAAAAAAACACACGCACACGTATACCAAATTTGTACACAGGGCCGTAACCCAAAATGTTTTAAAAGAAAAATGAGGGTGAAATGTAGAGAGTAAGTTGACTCACACACACACAAACACACACTACACTACACCACTGTTATGACGCCTGCTGCTGTAGGTGCTTTGAAAACAAGCGACACATCGACACAGATTCAGTACGGTCCTGGGGAAGCGGCGAACGTATCCTGAGCGGGGCCGAGATGAAGTCCTCGATGCCGGCTAAGATCGGCGAGGAACTGTGGTGTTTGGTACGCGCTCGAATAAGTTCAGGCTGTCCCGATCTCTTGTTAATCCTTGGGATGGTCGCAAGGTACGTCCCTTTGAGCGAGCCGTCGAGAAGTCGGCAGGTAAGGCCTACCCTGGCGACTCTTCTTCGATGTGCCAGGGAATGCCATTTGAGATCCTTAAGCCGACTGGCGTAGGGCAACGCAGGATTGTGTTGGCGAGTAAAGTATGTCCGAGTAGCACGCCGCTGCACGCTTTCCAGGCTGTCAACCAAATTAGTTTGATGTGGGCACCACACCGCACTACAGTACTCGAGATGCGGAAGAACGAGTGCGGTGTATAGTACACGGAAGGTGGTAGGACCGCACGCTTTGGAAACTCGTGTCACGAATCCCAAAAGACGTCGGGCTTTGGCAACAGCATTGGCAACGTGCAGAGAGAATGTTAAGTTAGGGGTAAACGTCACACCCAGAATTGGTAATGATGTGACCGATGTAAGAGGTGTTGCAGACACGGTGTACAAAGGGGCTCCTGAGCTGCGGCTTTGACTGACCCGCATGACTGCACACTTGGATGGGTTAAGAAGAAGGCAGTTTGAGACGGACCACTGCTGCACTATAGACAGGTTCCGCTGAAGGTTGGGACAGCTTGCGCGAGGTGTAGTTCGTGCAAGCAGAGTGATGTCGTCAGCATATTGGACTATCTGCTTGTCGATAGATTGGGAAAGATCGTTGGTGTATGTGGAAAAGAGAGTAGGGCCAAGGACGGATCCCTGAGGTACCCCTGCAGAGACGGCGAAACTCTCGGAACGGGATCCTTGAAAGAGGACCTGGTGTGTGCGGCCAGTAAGGAACCGAGCTAACCACCGAAGCAAAGGTCCGCGGACGCCTGCCCTTCCTAGTTTCCGAAGGAGTATAGCATGGTTCAGCGTGTCAAACGCATTGCTAAAATCTAGTTGCACCATATCAGTCGAAATACCACAGTCAAGGTTGTCACTGACGTAGTGCATGATCGTAGCCAGTGCTGTTTCACAGCTCCTGTTCTTCCTGAAGCCGTGCTGTGTGGGAGAAAGGACGTTGTTTTCCTCGTAGAATTCAAGCAGCTTACTGTTGATCATGCGCTCAAACGTCCGACACAGTATAGACGTGATGGACACAGGGCGGTAGTTGCATGCAGAGTATGTTGATTTTCCTCTGCCCTTGTGAATGGGGGAGATGAAAGCCCGCTTCCATGTGTCCGGAACAAAAGCATTGTCTGCAAATGATTGCAGCATGTTCAGCAGGGGATGCGAGATGAGAGGGTAAAGCAGCTTGAGGAAAGTGGGAGCAAGGTGGTCAGGTCCGACGGAGCGTGATGACTTGAGGCGTTCAATGGCACTTTGTAGATCCTCAGGAGAAAACTGAATGGTGGAGAGTACAGAGGTGGGGCAGATGGTGCTTGCTTCCACTTCATCAACAAGCGTGTCTACATCAAGGTCACCTGAGTGGCTACCGTAGACCGACGAGAACTGTGTGGCGAAGAGTTGGGCAATATCTCGGGGAGCCGTTACGCGGCGATCACCTGATAGGAGGCACGGTTTGTGAGGGGTGGACCGCTGTCGACTAACGAATGCCCAAAACAACTGAGGATCGTCCTTGATCTTTCCGGCGATGATGCGTGAATAGTTGTTAAATGCAACGTAAATTGCGGTTTTCAGAAGCCTTTGGAGCTGCTTAGCTTCTTGGAATAAGACAGGACAGTGCATGCGGGCAGCTTTTTTAAACAGAGTCCGCTTCCTACAGGCCATCTTCAGTAAATCAGTGGTCATCCATGGGGACCGCTTTCGTCGCGCTGAACTTGAGGTGCTTGGAACGCACTCTTGCTGAATAGCGGCGACAAGGTCGCACCAGAGGTCGTAGTTTGATACACAGTCAGACCCTGTGGTGGTGATACACCACGGAACAAGGTGGGCCAGTTGGGACATATGGGCATGATCTGTGTTGGCATAATTCCAAAAAGTTCGGGCGATCCGTCCCGTGCGGGGCAGCGTGGTGAAGTATGTCAGCTCAATTGCGGAGTGGTCACTTCCAGTGAGGCCGGGAATGACATCGCAAGCCCGAACTTTCGCAATGTCCGAAACGAACGCCAAATCAAGGAAGCTAGTATTGCCGTCGTTTGACGTGTGTGTAGGTGCCCGACATACTTGGTAGAGTCCGGCGGAAGACACTGCGTCAAGAAGAAGGTCATCGACTCGGTCGCCAGGAACTGCCTCATCATGACCCCACCAGTCGATATGAGCGTTGAAGTCGCCCATTATCAGGATGCCTTTGTACGTCTTTTTCGCTGCGCGGTTCATTGAAGCGTCAAGGTGTTTGTACGCAGATTCTTTGTTGTGAGGTGGACAATAAACGCAGCCGAGAAGTATCGTACCGCGTGGCAGCAATAGCTCGAGAAACAGCGCTTCAAGTTCAGGATGTTCCAAATCATCGCGGCGTATCGCGCTGAGTCCTGAAGGGACAGCGATTAATATACCTCCTCCTCTGCTACGACGGTCTTTGCGGAATACAGCGTGCGACGAAAGGTCCAAAAGCTCACCGTCATGCACGCCTGGGTCGAGCCAGGACTCCGTGAGCAGTACTACCGCGTTAGGCGGCAATGCCGCCACCGTCATGCGCAAGTCGGTAACCTTGTTTTTCACACTGCGGCAGTTGGTATACCAGAGTGTGAGGCTCTTGTTGGTGCCATATGAGGCAGGCCCAACAGCTTTGATAGGCCGACTAGCTTTACAGGGGATGGAGCTTCCGGGGGCGCACACTGTTGAGGCGCTTGCTACATCGAGGGACGGTTCCGAAAAAAGGTCATCGTCAAAGACAGGGAAAGAGCACGCGATGCAGTGCCACTGATCGGAAGATTTGCTGAGCTTGCGGTACTGCGGCAGAGTCATATAAACGCATGATCTATGACACCAGTGATCACAGGAATCACAGCGTAGGGCAGCTTGGGTGTCGCGAATTCGCCTGTCACAGCGCCGGCAGACCGCCCCAGGACCAGGGTTTGGTGCAACGTCACCACTGATGACCAGCGATGGACGGGCCACGATCGACGGCGGCGATGGTGCCGCGGAGGAACACAGTAGAAGAAGAATGACCCACCGAGCACGTATATGACGTCCAGTTGTTCTGTAGCTAGGTGTGGCCGTTAGGCCTGACTGGCTGGAGAGGACGCAAGACCCTTGCACAGCCGAGGAAATATCAGGACCTTGGGAGACCGGCTGGCTATCCCCAGTAAGGCGTCTTGGGAACTGCAGAAGGATGGCGCTGCAGATGAAAGGCACTAAGCACGCCACACCGCGAAAATGCGGACCTTGGTGCCGGTGCGACAACTCGGTGGCCATCTTCCTCTTCTTCTGTGGTGGTGATGATCTCTTGGTTAGCGAAAACAACGCCGCCATTTGGAAAGATTTGATTCTCTGGAAATAAAATCTACCAGCCTATACTTCGCTTCGTCTTTAGTTCCAGTCGCAGCCGACATTACGAGAGAAGGGAACCAATCGAGCAACGTCAAAAGCGCAAATCTTTAGGCCTTTCGCGTTTATGATTGGTTCAGCAATCATAAAACACGTGCAAAAACATGACGCACACCATGATTGTGCGCTTTTGACGCTGGTTGATTGGTCCCATCAGCTCGTAGCGTCGGCTGTGTCCGGACTTAAGATGAAATTAGGTATATACATTCTTAGGCTTATTTCTATATTACCATGATTTGAGCTCATATAAAAATGCAGCAAGCATACCAGCCCTACAAATATCTATAAATAATTGCATTTTTTTTTATACGCAAGACTCGAGGGAAGTTCCTAAACTTCTCCAGTTAGCTTTATGAGTTTTTTTTTTAATACCTATTTGACAAACATGTTATCTTTTTTTTTCAAAACTTGGGATCTTCAGATCACCAAATCCAATTAAAACTTGGCGCTTTTCTCCGCCACTGTGTTACGTATTCGTGCTACACTTACCTCATTTTAAATGCAAATTCTAACGCTCGCTCCTTGTTATTCAATTTCCAAGTACAGCGAAGGTTGCTCCGGTTACGTACGTCATTGGGGTGGCATCGAAATGTAGATACAAGTTATAAATTTCTTGCTGCTACGCGTGCATATTTCTTTAATCCGAAACTCCAGTTTCAAAGAATTGTCCGAAAGGACAATCACGGGTCATCCAACAAGCAGCGCCTGTTCCCTTTGCAGAAGCGACCGCTCAAAATAGTGTTGAATGGCAAAAGCTAAGGTCTCAGCGAGCAAATCAGCAAGTCGGAGAAAGACACGTGAGAGTACTTTAACCCTCTAGTTGCGCGCAATGCTGTCGAAGTCACGGGTGGGAGAGAAAGGAAAACCACTATTGTACAAATTTCTTGTTGCAAGCTTATCTCCGAGGGTTACAAAGGTGATGTCTAGGACACCCAAACGAGGCTTCGGGTAAGAGGGCAGTTCGTCTTTCCCCTCTTCTCCAAATGCTTGGACTGCGCTCTCGCCCCTGTACGTTTGGTAAGGCCTGTCACGTGCTTCGCCGTCTTCGCTCTGATTCGCTCGAGGGAGTCGTAATGTTCGCTCTTTGCCAAGTTGCGCTGAAACCAAGTATCGTCTTCAATATGTTAACAAAGGACGATTTTTCAATTCATTTGGCGGTGCGAAGTGTAAGGAATATTGATTAAAGTATCGGCGGTTTTTTGTACCGCCAGGATAGAAGATAAGTAATGAAGGAGCCAGAACTTAAGGCTTCCGAGGCTGATCAAATTCCAGATGAGACCTGACGATCTTCATATAGCAGGATTTAAATTTGCAAGCATATATATGACTCTATCCCGCAACGGATTGTAACTTCTCTTTTTGTTTCTTTTTTTTTCGCTGTTTTGGTTTGTGCGCGTGGCAATAAGTATATGGCAGAGGTCGACTTCATACACTGTCAGTTTATTTGGCCGAATAACCGGCCTTCCAACCGAGCATTCTTTTTCTTTTTTTTTTTTAATTTTTAGCCACAGTGTTGTTTGCTGAGGAACCAAAGATTTTATAATTTTAGCGTGTAGAATTACTCGCGTGAAGAGTTCAGAAACACGTATGCGATCTACCCTAGACGTTCAAGGGTCATTTCTGCCAAACAAAAACATAAATAGCTCTAAATATTCAAGCTACATTTATTCGGACAAAACAATGGTGCATTATGATCTTCGTAATGATCTGTTGTCTCCGTTGTTGTTGTTTTCTTTTATCACAGTAGGCATTAAATTTGACCGTACCACTGTTTTTGGGACCACAGAAAGTTTTTATCCTTATTTATTTACATTTTTTTTTTATTTACGAACACTGGAAAGATTTTAAAATATGATAAAACAAACCTGATATGTAGTCGTGTGACTGCCTTTGTTCTCACACAAAAAATTGTGAAATGATGCAGTAAAAAAATTAAAATAATTTGAAACTGGTTCACTTGAATGTCAGAGCAGCTAGGTCTAAATCGGACGATCTTACGTTTCGTTATTAACCATTTAAATGCTCGTATGTCGCGATAATATTCACCGGAACATAGTATCGAGACGAAACTCTTTTTGTTTTCGTTTTTTTTTTTTTCATTCTGCCTTAATAAAAAACATTTTCATCAAAATCGTGCTCTTGGGTGGGGGAGAGGGGGGATATTTATGCTTGTCGCGAGTGCCGATTGTGAAATTCTTCTAGAATGTACGCTTGTTATAAAAAAAAATTATGAAATTCTTTGTATAAAACGTACTCTTGGCCTTTTTGCTGTTGTATATCGCCCGCCAAGCGCTTGCGTGGTGCGATTTTTTTTTTGTAATAAATTGTTACGCTTTCTATGCGAAAGCAAAGGTTTATTTATTTTTATGTTGCAACATAAATATAAATTCGTTAGAAGATGCCCGAACACTCATGATTTGTTAATATTATTATCGACAAATATGTTTCTGATCATGACTGCTCACCCAACAAGCACTACGCTGTCAACGTCAGCATTACTTGATGTTTTGTTAGTCAAGAAAACTAAAAGGGCAAGACTGGCCTCATAATTTCTGATATCAGTGAACATTTACCCATATTTATGTTTGTTGACAAGGAACAAGACTCGTGCAAACGGGGCAATACTATAACATTTCAAAAATTACACCAGTTTCACTGTATGCATTTAGATATAAGGAAAATTCCCTCAAATTAGGACGATATATTCAAGTCTGTCGACATATAAACTGCACTTCTCGGATTGCGAATATGCGGCAAAACTACGTAATTGCACCGTGCTCGACCGAAACAATAACCAACTGAGTAGGGAAAGAATTGAATCGAAGCATATTGCCAGGCTCGACAATGCATGCGTGAGCGGCACATTTCTCACCTTATCTGCAAAAGAATAAGCTTACCTTTAAAAAGATAATCGCGGACTATTTTATGGCTTGGTTTTGATGGGGGAGAAGAAAACAAAGACAAAACAATTTACAGATTTTATTTGAACAATGTGTAGATGAAAACGAAGGCCAAATACAAAGAGTTGTGAGTTTAGCGCTGTGTGCATTTTTGTGTCTGTAATTGAGGTGAGTGCCTGTTTTTGTGAGACGCTTATGCGCTGTGATGTCGTAACACGTCTTCAGAAGCTCTCCTTTAAACGCAGCCCATGAAGCCATGGTGCTCTTCCTGTTTTCATACCACGTCCTCGCCGTATTTTCAAGAGCGAAAAAAACATGTCGAATTTTGTCTTGGTCAGTCCACTGGTTGACCGAAGCAACCGGCTCGAATTGCTCGAGCCATCCTTCCGAGCCTTCGCAAGAGGAGAAACGAAAAGTCGGTGGCTCTCGGTTCTGCTGGAGGACGACGGCGGTGGGTGTCGCAGAGCTGTTCATTGCTGCCTCCAAGGCGTCAGCCGATTTCGTGGTCTTGTCGGGAAGGAGACCAAACTCAGATACGAGGCTGGTTGCACCGACTTGTCCGGTCGAGTGGATCAGGTTACGGGCTTCCGTGGCGGCTCCCTGGGGGTGTCCGGTGCATCGACGTCGGTACCCCGCACTTCCATCAAATTAGTCCAGCGCTTTAACGGCGCGCGTGAAGCAGTGTTGTAGACGTTCGTCAAAATAAGGAACGAAAGCTTGTTCCTCGCTTCTTCTGATTTTTGGAACGCGTTCCTCTCACAAGTTTTATATGTGAAAAAGGAACTCATTCCCGTTACAATTGAAAAAATGGAACGTTCCCTTACGTGTACATTACAGTTGAATTTTGCTGATTACCATATTTAGTTAGATCAAGCAAAGTTTTATTTTTTCTTATCTACCCCATTTAATGGCGACATACGAATTTGAATGACGTGATGGAAGGGCAGCAGGAGAAGAAAACTAGCGGAAGCAGGATATTATTTATTGATACATTCACCTTTAAAAATCTGAGCTTTTAACCATATTTATGCATGTGGTGGGTGATTCAGAGGAGCAAAATGTACTGTTACCCCACATTGCACGAGCCTTTTACAACAACTTCATACGTTTCAATCTAACAAAGTCCCTTGTTTGAACGATGTTGCTGTCCGCAAGACGAGCAAGTGAAGAAGGAAATAGGGCTTTTGGAAGGTAAGTCGTAAAAACTGCAGGCCCTTCTTTGTGAAGGTTGGATTCGTTCTTCAGATTGAAGGTAGGGGACAAGGAAAGAAGGAATAAAGGTTAAATTTTGGTTGTCGTTTAAGTAACCAATGTTCGGGATACAAGGGTGCGTCCACTGTATGTTAACCTGTTCTTTTGTTTTAACTGTAGGTTTCCTTGTGGAATTTCAATGGCGGTTGCAGTCGGCCTTAGATTTCTGAGTGTATGAGCCATTTGTGGAAGCAAAGAAAGTAGCTGAGATCGAAAAGTCCCTCTTTCTGTGTCGTTTCCTTCGACTAAAAGGTTTGCTTTTTGTACCGCAGCCTCGGGCTCTGAAAAAAAAATCAATGTCCACTAGCTCTCCTGCACGCGACTGTTACCATACCAGGACCAGACAAAAGAAACCCTAAGATAAGTAACCGAGAAGTTAACGAGATCCTTCTTTCTGTAAATATATAGTTTTTACACGTTCAGTATTTCCCTCTTAGAAATAGAATGAAAATTACCCCACTGGAAACAAAAATAAAAACACCGTTCCTTTTTCCGTTCCAGCAAAAATGTAACAAGTTCCCGTTCCGGTTCCACCCATGTAAAACGGAACGGTGGCGTTCCTTCGTTTCTCCTAAAAGGAACGCGTTCCAGGAACGCCGTTCCGTACTACACTGGCATTGAGTGACGGCCACAACTCATCGAAGAAACTGTTTGTTGGGTAAACTTGTGCCCCACAAAGAAAAGTAACTTTAATCAGCATGGCTGACAAGACCTGAGGCGATCGGCGATTTGAATGCCGATGTGTGCGACCCGGTCTTATTTTTGCACAGTCATGGTACATTCGATTTGTTAACATACGCCCGGAACCTTCAAGGGCATTCAAATTTATGCACGACCAGTGGCCAACGGCAATAAGTGATAACAGGGGACTTAGCTTAGCGTAGAATAAAAAGATGATAAGAGGCGACGTTAAAAAGAAACATGACAGTGCATACGGAGACAAAGCCAAACAAAACAGGCCACGTGGCGATATTAATGCAATGAAAACAAAAGCTGCTATATTCTGCCTACGTGGTTTAAATAACAAACTTGGAAACCCCCTTAATTTCGGGCCTTTAAACAATGAGTTTTTAAGTGGCATTGGAGTGGCACTTGGAGTGGCACTTGGAGTCATCTTTTTAGATAATATATGTAATAATTATGTCAAATATCTTTCTTCTAAGTTAAATAAATCTGTAGGAATTTTAAACAAACACACACATGTTCTCCAAGTGTAAAAAAGGTTTTGTATATTTAGTTGGTTTTATATATGTTATAAATTTTGTGTATTCATTAGCTGATAATAAAGGTAATGCTGTCTTGGAGAAATTACTTTTATGGTCAAAACAAATTAACCTTAAAATAAATATTGCTAAAACAAAAGCGATTGTCTCTAGACTAGTAAATAAACATTGATACTACCCTGCACGTCTATTAACCGTGAAACACTCAAAGGTCAAACTCTGTGATCTAGGAAATCAGCTCAGCGAATGATGAGGCGAAACATCCGTAAAAGCCTAAACATGAAGTCCGCGTTGTGACATTACGCAATTCAAAGCGTCATGCTTGCAGTGCGTAATGCCTCAGAGCAGAATTAGTTTTAAGGTCTAAACAGATATTCTGCCTCCACATTCGCTGAGCTGATTTCGTGGATCGCAGAGAATGGCTCTACGAGTGTTTTGGAGGGTGAGTAGATGAGCAAGTATTTTTAAGAGAATAATTATGCAATTACAATTGGTAGCAGACATATTGAAATTGTAAGCGATCAAAAAACGCTAGGCGTCATTTTTTCAGAGTATATGCAATCGGATCAACATGTATAACTCTCAACCCTCAAACTGGCAAAGGTGCCTGGCATCATCGGTCACCGTCGCTTTACATTGCCTACAGAAGTTAAGACCCATATTTATCACGCTCTGATTCGCTCACAAATCAACTATTGACATTTAGTCTGGGGCACAACCTTAAAGTAATATTAAAAAATATTAATTCTTTAGAAACAAAAATGCTTCGTTGTATCGCAAATGTACAATGCGGCAAACATGTCGAATCTTATTTTTGAGCTACAGTGTCATGAATATGTTCAGTGTTTAGGACTACCGTTTGTTATTTGCTTGCGCCTTTTCAACCTTAGAGTTTATTGTCTGTTTGAATTTTTTTGGGTTTTCTTTTTTTTTTTGCGAATCTACCAAATTTGTTTCAACGTGAATCAGTCATTATTGATCGTCACAGCGAATTCTGGAACGTTCCATTTCCGTACAAATTATGCACTGCAGTATCTTGCCCATAGCCTATCTACACTGCTCAACAACATTTGCATGACCTGCATTGATATTCATTGTAAGACTTCAAAAACAGTACGCACTTCTTTTAGTTTACATAATTTGGCATATACTTTTGTAGGAATTTTTCAATTGTTTTGATATGAAATGTGTTGAATTCTGTTGTACACTTTTGGTAATCTTTAAATAGGCTTCTTTTAAATCACGCATTCCCTCTACGTGCATGGGCTCCGGATTCAGTAAACCTAGCTCTTCGTACCTTTTTGTACTATGTCCTCGGCATTATGTTGCTGAAATAAAGATTAATTTGATTTGATTCAATTTTATTTATTTTCATTTGTGTTATTGCAATTCAGTTTGGGGTTATACATTCGTTTCAAGTCTTAATACAATGCATGTACTACAAAAAGACAATGAGAACAATAGCAAACGTTCACTACACTCATGCAACACATTCGATATTTAAATCATACAAAATAATTAGCGTACACCAATTATATAATTACCGTTTAACCACGGCGTATAAGTATACGTCACAAGGGCTCTCAGATATTTTTTTTCGACTTAGAGATTTTAAGGAAAGGGGACAATACTTTTAATCCAGACATTACCAGCCTTGGACAATTTCTAAATTTAGAAATAAATATGGAATGCAGACATTAGTACACAACTTTCTTTTTTTATTGCAGGACTATTTGAATGTAGACATACCCGAACTTTCAAATAGCTGCATATTCAAAATGTTGATTTCACTTCTTTTATTGCAAATGTGTTAGTCTTTGTTCTTTTATCTGGATGTCTGTCTTGCTACGTCGTAATGCTGAATTAGGAGCCCGTAGATGCGTCAAGTTGCATTTCTACAGATTCTTCTTCGGGCCCCTGTTCACCGAATGTAGTTGTGGCAAAAATTAAAGTCGTATCGTATCCTATGGTATCGGGTCGTATCGTATCGTATCATATCGTATCCTATCTTATCGTATCATATCGTATCGCATCGAAAAACCGTGGAGCGCTGAGGCATGATTGCAGAGAGGCAGTATTCCAGTTATATCATTACATCAAGAACAAAATGTACACAAAGACATACAAAAAAAACATCAAAACCACAAGCAGCACATGTCACCAGCATAGAGGTATCGACACAAGGGTGTGTATACAATGCAGTGTTGTACGGAACGGCGTTCCAAGGAACGGCGTTCCTGGAACGCGTTCCTTTTAGGAGGAACGAAGGAACGCCGCCGTTCCATTTTGCATCGCTGGAACTGGAACGGGAACGCGTTACATTTTTACTGGAACGGAAAGAGTAACGAAGTTACTTTTTTTCGTCCAGTGGGATCATTTTTATTTTATTTCTAACAGGGAAAGTATGAAAGTACAAAAACAATATCTTTACGAAGTGCAGGATCTCGTTAACTTTTTGGCTACTAATCTTATAAATTATTTTGTGTGGTCCTCGCTTGCTAACAGTTAAAGGTGCAGGAGAGCTGGTGAGCATTGATTCTTTTTTGAGTGCCCGAAACTGCGGTACAAAAAGCAAAACTTTTAGTAGTAGGAAAAGACAAAGAAGGAGGGTTGTTTTCAACTCAGTTACTTTCTTTGGTTCCACGAATCCTTATACACCAAGAAATCGTATTCCGACTAAAGCAATTTCTGAAGTTCAATAACGAGACCTACAATTACAAGATCACAGATTGCCAGTTATCGGACTTACCCTTGTATCCCGAACATTGTTCACTTAAAAGATAAACAAAAAATAACCTTTATTCTTTCTCTTGTCCCCCACCTTCAAACTGAACAGCAAATCCAAGCTTCACAACGAAGTATTTCTAGCTTTCAAGACTGACTTTCCAAAAGCCCTACCCTCTCCTTTACTTGCTTGTCTCGCGAACAGCAACATCGAGAAGCAACTGTTGTTAAGTTCTAACAGGGGAGTCTGTTAAATTGAAACGTGTGAGGTTGTTGTAAAACGCTCGTACAATCTTGGGTAAAAGTACATTTGGCTCGTCTGAATTGTGTTCTACAAGCATGGACATGGTTAATAGCTGAGATTTTTAACATGAATATATCAACAAATGAAACCCTGCTTCCGCGTGTTTTCTTCTCCTAGTGCCCTTCCATCACGACATACAAACTCGTATGTTGATTATTAACGGGATAGATAAAAAAATAAGAAAACTCTGCTTGAATTAACTAAATACGGTAATTAGCAAAAATACAAATGTAACGTATATGTAACGATACGTTCCATTTTTTTAAACTGTAACGAGAACGAGTTCCTTTCTCACAGATGGAACTTGTAACGGGAACGCGTTCCAAAAATCAGAAGGAACGAGGAACGAGCTTTCGTTCCTTTTTTTGAGGAACGTGTACAGCACTGATACAATGCACCGAAAACTCCAACAAACAATTCACTACCAGTTGGCACCACACACGCCGGCAGATGGTTGCCATCTATCATGGTTATCTGAAAGAATGGGAACGTTTTTCATTTTTCCCAACATATATTACTCCACGTATATTTTCGCTGTAGTCATTTCTACACGAGATATTTGGAAATATTTTAAGATTTATACCAGTTAAATTATGCATTATAAATATTCTTTAGTATAATTTTGCACGTCTCTTATCAAGAGGTCATATTCCAGAGCTGAATATCATTCGTAGAAAACTTGATTCGTGATATTTGTCATATTAGTAGTTGTTTTTATAAACAACTACCAAAAAAGTTATTATTTTAATAACTGTTTTTGCCCTAAAGGACCTCGCGTGCTGGAATTTTAATACTATTCTTCCAAAGAGCAGGCTGCTCATTCGTATAAAATTATCATACGGTCAGTTTGAATTCAGGTTTGCACCACAGCTCGCGAGCTGTTCCCGTTTTGTCGCGCCTGCGCCAACCGATTCCAGTTCTTCATTCCATATCATGAGTAATCAACTTGTCTAGATCTTGAATGTCTCTGGCACCCCTTGATTCCTGTGCTTTCACACTGGACGCTTGCTTAACAGTATTGGTATCCTTTTTTTTTTTTTTTTTTTGCTTAAACATTTGTCAATCGGGTTGGCTTCCGACTGACCCGCCACCGCAACTATTACTTTTTTTATCCGCGAACAGTTAAAATTATGCACCCCCCCATAATGTCAATGTACAGTCATTGAATGCCTAAAAAAAAGCTTCTTGCACCGTGATTCGCTTTTCAAAATTCTTATCGGTGAATGTCGCAATCTCATTTAACACAAAGCGGTAACAATTGCGGGGCCCAAAATTCGTCTTGTCCTGCGCTTCTTAAGTTGTGAAGGACTATATATTCACTGAAAGCTTGAGTAGCGCGAGGCATGGGTCATTATGTTTACTCTCTTGGCTTCGTGATTTGATTTGAGGCATTCTTATTTCCCAACGCGCCAATCTCAGGGACTGTGGAGGAATTACGAGACGCTCAGGTCGCTCCACGACCTGCGTTCTTTAAAGCGTCAGTGACTATACGGCGGGCAAGTTTGTCTGCTCCTTGCAAACCTTGTGCCCTTATGTACCTCCCCCCCCCCCCCCCCCCTCCAAACGCGCCCACGCTTGTGGTACCAAACGCACCACAAGCTATGACTACACGCGTTTGGCTGCCTCGTTATCGGGTGTTCCCTGTGCGGTGACTTTTGATTGACTTGCTCCTCGTTGCGTTCCGGTGTGCCGAAGACGCATTTTGGAACACTTGCTCACCGTATATAGCAGCCTCCACAACAGACACTTTAAATTTGCATTACCGAAGTAGAGACGACGGGACGTCAATCCGCCTCGAAATTGGCACTCGGAGACTATACTTGAGAAGACCTGGCTAGTTTGGTAGTACCGCAACTAACCAGGTGCCACTAACGTCCATCTTGTATTTATTTATTTGTTTACTTTAAAATACTCTCAGTTCCTCCTGGAACTGTGATTACAGACGGCATATATAGACTTCCTCGAAATATTAAAAAAAGCAAAACACACTAGAACAAGAAGAACGAAACAAAGAAATTCGGAAGTCACTTTAGATTGCTTACGTGTAGGAATGCAAAAGTATTCCTACACGCAGCGTATTCCTAGAAGCAGCGCGCCACGTCTACCGTTGTCACACGGCGCGCGGGCGGTAACGTCACGCTCCCCCACTGCGCAGGCGCAGTGGAGGAGCCCGCCGGCTCCACGGCTTCCGGGACGATGCATCTGCGTTGCCCTGCTTTTCTTTGTGATTTATTTCTGAGGCGAGTCCGATTATACCTTGAGCGGCCCTGCTGGCTTCCGTGACGAAGCATCTGATATGATGCGTCGCAGCCAATAGGAATTTAGTGGCCGTTTTCGCTGGACAGACGACGCCGGCTTCTCTCCATGGGACAGTTAATGCTTCCGCATTAAAATATGATAATAGAAAAAAGGATCGCACGGATGCGCGAAGAAGTGCACGGTCTAATAAAAACTCAACCGCATTTCAAGAGACTTTGTCCATCTAGCGGATGCCGAGCTCAACGCGGGTCAGTTAGGCCACCGAACCCACCGAAATTAAGTTCTATGTACATGCTTTCTTTTTTTTTTAGGTTTCTTTCTTATAGGTCGTCAATCCAATTCGTTCAGGGGAGTTATGCGGACAAGGTAACATTATATAGGAGGCTAATCTTTACGATAATGCGGTTAATGAACTAAATTTTGTTACTTAGCTTTATACTTGGCATCTATAAATATATGGTTCAAATGAGAATTTTGCTGAGCGCCATGGAAAACCACCAAATCAGTAAATTTTAGAAAGGCATTTGAGGCGTGGGAAGAGCTTTACTACGCTGAAGTTACCCCTCGTACAACAGGCGCAAAGCTGTCAATGCCGAAACGCTCCCGTGCGGCTTTTTTTCTTTTAATTTTTTTTTTTATTCAGGTTTTCGCGTGGCCACCCTTGCTCCTGCTGCGTGAGTGGAAACTTTAACGCTGCACCGCGATTCTACGCGCTCAATGTCTTTCTAAAATGTACCGATTTATTGGTGATTGAGGACGCTTAGCAAGTTTCTAACTGGAACTATACGTTTATCTTGAGTAATTTAAAAGGTTAATGAAATAGTTTTATTTAATTATTCGACTAATCGCGACCCCTAGACTTCTAAATTATGTCCCCCTAAAAAGTTTAACTCAACTGCTCAGATTGCATAAGTGTAGGTTTAACGGATTTTAAAAGCAAACGAAAAATCTGTAAAGACTAAAAAAAAAAGACAGCCCGAATGAGCAACGGAATGAAGTAATACTGAGCTCTTTGTGTTGCATTAAAAAGAAATGATATTACATACAAAAGCAAAGAAACAAATATAAAATTTTAGACGACTTTATACGTCATCCTGATCATATATTTCACTGCTGTTTCCTGAGAAGCACATCAGAAATTGATATACTGCGACTGATAATACGGTGCATTAACTATACTTTTTTTCCCTCTAGCTGATTATTACTTCATGCAGAAATGAAACAAATAATGAGGCAGCACCTTGAAATACCGTTCCCCTCGCACGTCAGCACATTGCCTGAAAATAATAAATCTTCTTTTCCTCTTTTCTTCCCTCTTTTCTTTTTTATTTGTGGGGGGGGGGGGGGGGGGGGGGGCGAGGATAGGGGAAAACGAGAGGTGTCTTAAATGGCGCTAATACATTAGTGCTATTCAGAAGGTCATTTAAGCCACTACATATATATATATATATAGAGAGAGAGAGAGAGAGAGAGACTAGCTGCTGCACTCAAAAGTAATTTACCCGATATTTTTCTGCCTTCAAAAG
The DNA here is from genome assembly GCF_016920785.2 of Ixodes scapularis. Lineage (NCBI taxonomy): Eukaryota > Metazoa > Arthropoda > Arachnida > Ixodida > Ixodidae > Ixodes > Ixodes scapularis. Next base: position 99,096,533 of record NW_024609857.1, read on the forward strand.
AACGAGCTTTACGTTGAAAATTAACAATGTGAGTCTTATATAGTAGCACTTCGACTGAAGTCCATACGGAATTGCCACCATTTCGTTTACGAATCTTCTTAATTCAAACTCCAAGTTTCATTTTCCTTGTGGCGATGCAACAAAAATAACCGAAGTTGTGTGATTTTTTTTACTTTTTTTTTTGAAATTTTTGGAACTTCGTTTATTCATGAGACGTCGGTCGACGCGTCTAACTGTTTTTTTGTTGTATTTTATTGCCCAATTAATGTGTTGTTTCTTTTTATTACACGGCCGCTTAGTTGTGGGACCGAGGATGTAATATAGATTAATTAGAAAAGCGCTTATTCAAAATTGGGGGGTCAATTTGCATACGTATTTCTCTTGGAATAAAAAAAGGTTTTGAATTAGAATTGTGTTTATATAACTAAAACAACCGGATTTCTTTTTAACTATGCCGTTTGCATTTAACCGTCGCCACGATCAATTTTTACGATAAGAAAATGCTAGATTTCTTTATTTGCTCATGAAGTAAGTAGAACCAAGCATGTGATAACTTCCAAACGTATACCTCATTTGAGTGTAAGCTAAAGCTACATCTTGTACAGTTGGGTAGTGTGTGTTCTTGTTTTGCCCATGAATTGCCTTTTTTAACAATATAAATTATGATTCACAGCTTTTTAAAGTAGCATTAAAATGCAACTAATATTATTTTTGCTTTATTATAGTAAACCTTGTGACTGGGAGGGAAACAGTGTTAAAACATCTAAGAAAAGTTTTTTAAGGCATAAAGTGCTCTATAATCTTACCAGTCCGTCCATTAATTTTCCTCTAAATTTAGCGAGGAAAGTGACGTCAAGTGGACGTCACGTGACCTTGAGACAAACCTTGAGAAATTGACGGCCCGTGACTTATACGACAATTCAGTTCACCGCTAAATTTAGCGGGAAAGTTCACGTCTTGAGACCTATACATCAAATCAGTTTCCCCGCAAAATTTATCGAGAAAATTCACGTCACGTGACTTATGCACCAATTCAGTTTCTCCGCTCAATAAAGCCGAGAAATCGACGTTAGTTGACCCAGGCACCAATCCAGTTTCGCCGCTAAATTTAACGGGGAAATTGACGTCACGTAACCTGCTGTCACGTGGACTATAAAACAATTCAGTGAGAAAATACACGTTCCGTGACTCACCAATTCATTCCCTCACCTATCACTTTTCTCTTTTCCCCCTCCGTTTCTCTCCTCCTAGCAATAACGCCTAGACAACCCTAGTGACCTTGCTCCTAGGCTGTCTTCCCCGTTCCTCTTCTCCTCCCTCACCCCATGCATCTAATTCCTCATCTCTCCCTCCTTCCGCCTCTCCTTATCTCTCCCCAGAGCTGCCAACACGGAAAATCAAAATTTCCCTATCGGACACCTCAAATTTCCCTAATTTTGCCGAAATTTCCCTCACTTGCCCGAAATATTACATGATACTAAGGGCCGGTTGCACCAACGTCGCTTACCCCCAAAGCGGCTCTTTCCTAAGTCGGCTTAGCGTCCTAAACCGAGCTCGGATAAGTACGGGTTTAAATTCCGGTGGGCACCAACGTTAACCCGGCTTTACAGACGCGCTCCTCGCTAAACGCTGGATTTGCCTTGGGAATGTAGGGACAAATAGAGCGAACTAGGGAACGCTCAGAGGGACGAATACGATTGACGGTGAAGAATCTCGAGATGTAAACAAAAAACCTGCTGTAGTCGGCGTCTGCTTTTCGCTGTATTTCTTCGGTGAGTAAGGAATTAAAGGTCTCCAAATTCAATCATTTTTTTGCTTAACTTTCACAAACAGGAGTCAACGCTTTAAATAGACACGAATGCTCTTCACATCTGTTATTGTGTGTTTAATATCGGTCAATAAGGCCCGCTTCAGACGGGACAATTTAGCCCAGCAACTTGACGTCGCAACTCCAGCTACACGGGCCGCCCGTGTTAACACGCAGCAACCGAATTGCTACGACTTGCCATCATCATCATGAAATTGGATTTTTCTTACACTATTTAGACGCACAGCCACGCGCTAAAACGTGTTTTTATATCTTTGCTTGGTGTTGAAAATACTAACTCATATTTCTGAAAGGTTTATCTCCAAAAACGGTCCATTTCAAACCAGAACTAAGTGTATAGCTGTCATCATCACCACCACAGGGGCGACACATGAAAATATCGCGTCCCTGATTGGCTGCAGCCGTTTCAAACGTCTTCGAATTGCTCCGAGTTGCTCGCTCGTTCGAGCCGGACCCGATCTCAGCGATTCGTGTCGATCTAGGGAAAACTATGAAACAACCCGCCAGCAACCTCAAAATTGCTGGAAATGTTGCCCGTCTGAAGCGGGCCTAACAGAATATTTTGGCAGTGACAGTAGTTTTCGTGCTTACATTTTGAAATAAAGGAGCCATCGGGTGCCCCGAATCTCACCGAACGCGAGAAGGACGCTCTACTCGCTACATCGCTGAAGACAAAACATCATCGAGAATAAGTACGCAGATACTTATTCTAACTAGGGATGCCGCGAACTTTTTTCGAATCGAAGTTTCGATGATCGAATCAAGCGGTTCGAAAGGTTCGAAAGATTTCGTTTTTTCGAACTGTCTATATCGTAAAATTCGACGGAGGTCGAATTTTCGAACTTGTTAAGCTAAGAAGTTCGACGCTTTTCGAACCGTCGAACTTATTACGCTAAAAAATTCGATCGTTTTCGAACTTTCGAACTTATTGCGCTGCAAGGTTCGATGCTTGTCGAACTTTCGAACTTGACTGACCAAAAAATTCGATAAATGTCGAACTTTCGAACTTATTTATCAAGAAAATTCGAAAAGTTTCGAACTTTCGAATTCTGAAAAGTCAGAAGTTCGACGAACTTCGAGCTTATAGGGTAAAAGTTCGACGTTCGTCGAACTTCGAAAGACCGGCGGACGGTTTCATTTGATTTCAAGTAGTGGGGTACATTCGTAATTTTTTTTCTGGAACTTTTACACGCGGTGCGGCGTTCCTTACGAAAGACAATGCCATTTATTTCAATGTTCTGGCATGCTTAGGTTTAAAGAAATAAATCCCCGAAGGGGCGAGGAAGGACGACGGGTTTTTTGACGATTATCGTTTGTGCCAGATTTGAAGCACGCTGCAGCCGGAGCTATTTATGGTAGATATGTTATACTTTTTTTTAAGA